>NC_090035.1:1258699-1617225 GCF_037176765.1 Anolis sagrei
GGCAGAATGGGGTTGGACTGGAGGATGGCCCACCAGGTCTCTTCCAACTCTAGGATTCTAGGATTCTGTTATTCTAATTTCAGGGTGGGATTCTTTAGGCACTCTTGGATTGTGAAGGAGAAGGCCAGCAGGTGACCCATGAGACCAAAATCATCTAGAGCCATGCAGGTATAATGGCCATCCCATCAACGTTCATATAAAGGAGATTCCACCTGAATATGAGGAAGAACTTACTGACTGTGAGAGCCGTTCAGCAGTGGAACTCTCTGCCCCGGAGTGTGGTGGAGGCTCCTTCTTTGGAAGCTTTGAAACAGAGGCTGGATGGCCATCTGTCAGGGGTGATTTGAATGCAATATTCCTGCTTCTTGGCAGAATGGGGTTGGACTGGAGGATGGCCCAGGAGGTCTTTTCCAACTCTAGGATTCTGTGATTCTGTTATTCTAATTTCAGGGTGGGATTCTTTAGGCACTCTTGGATTGTGAAGGAGAAGGCCAGCAGGTGACCCATGAGACCAAAATCATCTAGAGCCATGCAGGTATAATGGCCATCCCATCAACGTTCATCTAACCCAGTTCAATCTGCATTATAATAAAAGCGTAGATGAGTCTTCAGATGTATGACCTAACCTTCTGATGGCCAAGTTCTGTGATTCAGAAGATTATGACTCAGTGTGGACTATGCAGAGCTATTATCTTTTTCTTTTCAGACCAGCCAGGAGATGTGCGTCGTTAGCGAAAGGTGAGAGGGCTTTGAGAGAGCATCTTTGCCCACCTGATTCTATGAAAGCACATTGTGACAAAGTTTGTATTGTGAATGTTATGGGTGTGTGTGAGTGGGCAGCTGGTGTCACTGTGGGAGGTAAACCAGTGTTTCTGTGTGGTTCTTCTCCAGGGACCGAGGCTGACTCATCCATTTACCTTCCCATCCTTGGGTGACTCATCCCTCCCACTTTCAGAGGCACAAGCAAACTTCTGACAGGAGGAATATGACCCTGCAAAACGATGCAGCGGAGGAGATCTTCCTGGGTGTACAGTTGGACCCCCGAGACCAACAAAATGCTTTGCAAGTGGGCTTTGTTGGCTCCAGACATTCAGGTGCGCCTTCCTGGAAATGGCTGATGGAACCGCTGACCTCGTGCCAAGAAACGATGCATCAAGCTCTTGCATGTCTCCCTTTCCTGTCTGCCAGGAACCAAATCCCACTTTGCAACACAAATGGGCCAGAGGAGACTTTACTTACTTACTTAGGCGATCCCTCGTTGGACGAGTAAGATGGTCTTCCATGATGGATTTCCCTGTGGGTGCGTATGTGGCTGTGGAGCCCTATTCTTGCTCTGCATCTTCTTCCGCAGTGAGGGCATTGGTTTCCAGGTGGAAGGCGGTCCCGGTTGGGGTTGGCTTGGCGTGCCTTCCTCCTGGCACGTTTCTCTCTTTCACCCTCCACTCGTGCCTCCTCAAATTCTGCAGCACTGCTGGTCACAGCTGACCTCCAGCTGGAGCGGTCAAGGGCCAGGGCTTCCCAGTTCTCAGTGTCTATGCCAGAGTTTTTAAGGTTGGCTTTGAGCCCATCTTTAAATCTCTTTTCCTGTCCACCAACGTTCCGTTTTCCGTTCTTAAGTTCGGAGTAGAGCAACTGCTTTGGGAGACGGTGGTCAGGCATCCGGACAACGTGGCCGGCCCAGCGGAGTTGATGTTGGAGGACCATCGCTTCAATGCTGGTGGTATTTGCTTCTTCCAGCACACTGACGTTTGTCCGCTTGTCTTCCCAGGAGATTTGCAGGATTTTCCGGAGGCAGTGCTGATGGAAACGTTCCAGAAGCTGCATGTGACGTCTGTAGACAGTCCACGTCTCACAGGCATATAGCAGGGATGGGAGGACAATAGCTTTATAAACAAGCACCTTGGTCTCCCTACGGATGTCCCGGTCCTCAAACACTCTCTGCTTCATTCGGGAAAATGCTGCACTTGCAGAGCTCAGGCGGTGTTGTATTTCGGCGTCGATGTTGACTTTGGTGGAGAGGTGGCTGCCAAGGGAGCGGAAATGGTCCACATTTTCTAATGTGACACCATTAAGCTGTATTACTGGCATTGGAGAGGGATTGGCTGGTGACTGCTGGAACAGCACCTTGGTTTTCTCAATGTTCAGTGAGCCAGAGGAGAAGGAGGAATCAATTCCAGGTGGGACGAGACAGGGCGGAAAGGAGGAGCTTTCGCCTTCCCATAATGTAGTCAATGCAACTGAAGGAAAGATTGGATAGAATCTGGACTGAAGATTAGAAACAGAGCTCCAATTAATTGGAGCCAGCCATCTGGACTTCTCAACAAACCCCCTTAGGATCTGGGCTGTCTTCTGATGCCAGCGGATCACCCTTCTTGGCTGGAGAAGTTCATCCATCCATTCTGTCAACAGTGGAAGATACAACGCAATGGGACAGCCAAGAATTTGTGGAAGAGAGAAGTAGGAATCATAGAATCATAGAATCCTAGAATCCTAGAGTTGGAAGAGACCTCCTGGCCCATCATCCAGTCCAACCCCATTCTGCCAAGAAGCAGGAATATTGGATTCAAATCACCCCTGACAGATGGCCATCCAGCCTCTGCTTAAAAGCTTCCAAAGAAGGAGCCTCCACCACACTCCGGGGCAGAGAGTTCCACTGCTGAACGGCTCTCACAGTCAGGAAGTTCTTCCTCACTGTGAGAGCCGTTCAGCAGTGGAAGGAGATGGAAAGAGTCCTTTGGCACCTGAGGGTCTCATTGCAGTAAGAATTTCAAAAGTAAGATACTGGGGAGGGAGGGGGGAGTCTTAGGCACCCATCTATTCTGACCGGTTAATGTCGTTGAAGAAAGTGGTTTAGCTGTGCCAATGATTACATAGGAAATCCTGATACTCCAGTATGCTGATGACAACGTCGCCTGTGCGCATTCAGAAGAAGACCTACAAGGCAAGCCACTCTCAACACCTTCACAGAAGCATACAAGAAGTTCGGTCTGTCATTAAACATTGAGAAAACCAAAGTGCTCTTCCAACAGTCACCGACCAATCCCTCTCCAATGCCAGAAATACGGCTTAATGGTGTAACATTAGAAAATGTGGACCATTTCTGCTCCCTTGGCAGCCACCTCTCCACCAAAAGTCAACATTGACACTGAAATACAACACCATCTGAGCTCTGTGAGTGCAGCATTTTTCCGAATGAAGCAGAGAGTGTTTGAGGACCGGGACATGTTGTGTAGGGATACCAAGGTGCTTGTTTATAAAGCTATTGTCCTCCCAACCCTACTCTGTGCCTGCGAGACGTGGACTGTCTACAGACATCATACTCAACTCCTGGAATGATTCCATCAGCGCTGCCCTCTTCTTGACCTGCATCTTCTCCCACAGTGAGGGCATTGGTTTCCAGGTGGAAGGCGGTCCCGGTCGGGGTTGGCTTGACGCGCCTTCCTCCTGGCACGTTTCTCTTTTTCACCCTCCACTCATGCCTCCTCGAATTCTGTAGCACTGCTGATCACAGCTGACCTCCAGCTGGAGCGCTCAAGAGCCAGGGCTTCCCAGTTCTCAGTGTCTATGCCAGAGTTTTTAAGGTTGGCTTTGAGCCCATCTTTGAATCTCTTTTTCTGTCCTGACCACCAACATTCCGTTTTCCGTTCTTCAGTTCGGAGTAGAGCGACCGCTTTGGGAGACGGTGGTCGGGCATCCGGACAACGTGGCCGGTCCAGCGGAGTAGATGGCAGAGGAGCATCACTTCAATACTGCTTGTCTTTGCTTCTTCCAGCACGCTGACATTTCCCTGCCTGTCTTGTCTTCCCAAGAGATTTGCAGGATTTTCCGGAGGCAGCGCTGATAGAATTGTTCCAGGAGTTCGATGTGACATCTGTAGACAGTCCACGTCTCGCAGGTGTATAGCAGGGTTGGGAGGACAATAGCTTTATAAACAAGCCTCTTGGTCTCCCTACGGATATCCCTGTCCTCAAACACTCTCTGCTTCATTTGGAAAAATGCTGCACTCGCAGAGCTCAGGCGGTGTTGTATTTCAGTCTCAATGTTGATGTCTGTAGACAGTCCACGTTTTGCAGACGTAGAGCAGGTTTGGGAGGACAATAGCTTTATAAACAAGCACCTTGGTCTCCCTACAGATGTCCCGATCCTCAAACGCTCTCTGCTTCATTCGGAAAAATGCTGCACGCGCAGAGCTCAGGCGGTGTTGTATTTCAGTCTCAATGTTGACGTCTGTAGACAGTCCACGTTTTGCAGGCATAGAGCAGGGTTGGGAGGACAATAGCTTGATAAACCAGCACCTTGGTATCCCTACACATGTCCCGGTCCTCAAACACTCTTTGCTTCATTCGGATAAATGCTGCACTCGCAGAGCTCAGGCGGTGTTGTATTTCAGTCTCAATGTTGACGTCTGTAGACAGTCCATGTTTCGCAGGCATAGAGCAGGGTTGGGAGGACAATAGCTTGATAAACAAGCACCTTGGTATCCCTACACATGTCCCGGTCCTCAAACACTCTTTGCTTCATTCGGATAAATGCTGCACTCGCAGAGCTCAGGCGGTGTTGTATTTCAGTCTCAATGTTGACGTCTGTAGACAGTCCATGTTTCGCAGGCATAGAGCAGGGTTGGGAGGACAATAGCTTGATAAACAAGCACCTTGGTATCCCTACACATGTCCCGGTCCTCAAACACTCTTTGCTTCATTCGGATAAATGCTGCACTTGCAGAGCTCAGGCGGTGTTGTATTTCAGTCTCAATGTTGACGTCTGTAGACAGTCCACGTTTTGCAGACATAGAGCAGGGTTGGGAGGAGAATAGCTTTATAAACAAGCCCCTTGGTATTCCCTACACATGTCCCGGTCCTCAAACACTCTCTGCTTCATTCGGGAAAATGCTGCACTTGCAGAGCTCAGGCGGTGTTGTATTTCGATGTCGATGTTGACTTTGGTGGAGAGGTGGCTGCCAAGGGAGCGGAAATGGTCACCATTTTCTAATGTTACACCATTAAGCTGTATTTCTGGTATTGGAGAGGGATTGACTGCTGGAAGACCACTTTGGTTTTCTCGATGTTCAATGACAGGCCGAGCTTCTTGTATGCTTCTGCGAAGATGTTTAGAGTTGCTTGTAGGTCTTCTTCTGAATGCACACAGATGACGTTGTCATCAGCATACTGGAGTTCTATAACAGATGTTGTTGTAACCTTGGCTTTGGCGCACTTTGGTTTTCTCAATGTTTAATGACAGGATGAGCTTCTTGTATACTTCTGCGAAGGTGTTTAGAGTGGCTTGTAGGTCTTCTTCTGAATGCGCACATATGACATTGTCATCAGCATACTGGAGTTCTATAACAGATGTTGTTGTAACCTTGGTTTTGATAATACATGACATAAACAATATGTTGAAACCATCCAGACTTATGGAAATGGAGTCGTTCTCGTGATAGAAACATCCATTCCATCTTTCTTCTCCATTCAGCGATAGCCAGCCACAGCAAAGCCATTCATAAATACGAAAAGATGCCTCTGTTCCCTCTATTTATATCCTGCGAATTTCCAACCTTAATGGATTCTTTGGTTGGTCTAATTTATATTTCTTCCCATTGCATTGAGACGACACTGATTTGATTTAATTGGCTGCCGTTCTGTGGACGGCGTGGCTGCAATTTATCCTTTAAGGGAAGGGAAGAGAAAGAGAAAGGGAACGATCAGAGCCTATTGTTTGTTTGTAGCAGGAGGAAATTCATCAAAGCAAGCCGGGTTTTTAAATAGTTTCTCTCATTAAAGCCTCTTAATTAGGTTTCTTCTGTTCTGGCGTGAGGGGAGGGGGAGGGAGGGGCCCCTGGTGAAAACTTCAAAACTACAATTAAATTAACTCGAATGGGAGAAGAAACCTTGAACTCCAGGCCGGTTGCCTCCTCCTTGGGTTGGGTTTCATCTAGGTTTGAGGCCCACGGAGTCCCCACGGTGGTGGTTATCCTATAATTATATCCTTTAATTATAACCGCAACACTGGAGAGCTAAGCGATCTCCAAGCAGAGGTCAGGAGCCCATAAGCTTTCTTAAGCACACCCAACAATTTGGATTTTCCCAGGGAGGTTTTTCAAACAATCCTCTTTGAATAGAGGAGAACCTTCCGTCCCCTGGCGAGAAATATTTCCCTTTAGTTTTAAGCAAAGCTTGCAGAGGAAAACAAAATAGACTGCAATCAATGTGCTAAACCAGCATGGAGTGCATCTACACTGCAGAATTAATGCAGTTTGGCATCGCTTTCACTGTCATTGATGAAGGCATGATGAAAATACATAATACATATCATAGAATCATAGAATCCTAGAATCCTAGAGTTGGAGGAGACCTCCTGGGCCATCATCCAGTCCAACCCCATTCTGCCAAGAAGCAGGAATATTGCATTCAAATCACTCCTGACAGATGGCCATCCAGCCTCTGCTTAAAAGCCTCCAAAGGAGGAGCCTCCACCACACTCCCTCCGGGGCAGAGAGTTCCACTGCTGAACGGCTCTCACAGTCAGGAAGTTCTTCCTCATGTTCAGATGGAATCTCCTTTCTTGTAGTTTGAAGTCATTGTTCCATTGTGTCCTAGTCTCCAAGGAAGCAGAAAACAAGCTTGCTCCCTCCTCCTCCCTGTGGCTTCCTCACACATATGTATGCATGGCTATCATGTCTCTTCTCAGCCTTCTCTTCTTCAGGCTAAACATGCCCAGCTCCTTAAGCCGCTCCTCATAGGGCTTGTTCTCCAGACCCTTGATCATTTGAGTCGCCCTCCTCTGGACACATTCCAGCTTAGAGTCAATATCTCTCTTGAATTGTGGTGCCCAGAATTGGACACAATATTCCAGGTGTGGTCTAACCAAGGCGGAATAGAAAATGGGGAGCATGACATCCTTAGACACTATGCTCCTATTGATGCAGGCCAAAATCCCATTGGCTTTTTTTGCCGCCACATCACATTCCTGGCTCATGTTTAACTTGTTGTCCACGAGGACTCCAAGATCTTTTTCACACGTACTGCTCTCGAGCCAGGCGTCCCCCATTCTATATCTTTGCATTTCGTTTTTCCTGCCAAAGTGGAGTATCTTGCATTTGTCACTGTTAAACTTCATTTTGTTAGTTTTGGCCCATCTCTCTCATCTGTCAAGATCCTTTTGACTCCTGCTCCTCTCCTCTGGAGTCTTGGCTCTCCCTCCCAATTTGGTGTTGTCTGCAAACTTGATGATCCTGCCTTCTAGCCCTTCATCTAAGTCATTAATAGTAGCGATTCAGCTGAAAAGGATGTAGAGCAGCAATCATTCACCAAGCTAAGCATACATGAGTACAAATAAAGGCCATTTTTATAGAAAAACAGAGTTGTGTGGTTTGAATCACCCGCTTCCCGCCCTCTGCCTGGCTTGAAGGTGATTGGCTGGCACTGTAACAGCTGAGAGGAGGCTCGGCCACCTCTCGAGTGCCTGCGCCAATCAGAGGGCTTCTGCCGCCTCAGTGCTCCAGCGAATCAGGAGAGAGGGAGGCGGGACAAGGGAATACAATGCATTCTTGAGTGGATTATGGAAACTCAGGAAATGTCCAAGGGGCTTGGCGAGTCCTAAGACTCCTACGAGCTAAGCCTACGAGCTAAGCCTTACTATTGTCTTGTGAGTGATTACAATAAACTTTGATGTTGGCGATACCACCATAATCCGGGTTTTCCTTTCATGCCAAGACATAGGAACAATGGGGGAAACTTGGGTGGATGTCTTAATGAGAGAGATTGAATGGGTGACACGTCAGGAGAGGGAAGCTTTCCGAAGGCTCCCCCCTGTCCTATTGAAATATAATCAAGGTTTGCCAAGCGGCCATTTCTCCCCACTGGTCAAAACCTCCGAGGCCAGGGAGCACGATCCTTTGTTACAGTCCATGCAAGAAGTGTCCTTTGATAAGGGTTCTTTCAACTGCTAATTTCTCCCTTTCCAGGGCCAGGGCGACTTCCTTATAATTTATACAGGACTTCCTTATATTTATGTTCCCCCGAGTAGTATCCTGGTGGTGGGTCCGTAGGTGACCGTGCAGCCCTGTTCTTGACCTGCATCTTCTCCCTTCCGCAGTGAGAGCATTGGTTTCCAGGTGGAAGACGGTCCCGGTCTGGGTTGGCTTGATGCGCTTTCCTCTTGGCACATTTCTCTCTTTGGCCCTCCATTCATGCCTCTTCAAATTCTGCAGCACTGCTGATCACAGCTGACCTCCAACTGGAGCGCTCAAGGGCCAGGGCTTCCCAGTTCTCAGTGTCTATGCCAGATTTTTTAAGCCCATCTTTAAATCTCTTTTTTCTGTCCTCTAACATTCCGTTTTACGTTCTTAAGTTCGGAGTAGAGCAACTGCTTTGGGAGACGGTGATCTTTGGGCATCTGGACAATGTAGCTGGTCCAGCGGAATTCAATGCTGGTGGTCTTTGCTTCTTCTTCCAGCATGCTGACATTTGTCTGCTTATCTTCCGAAGAGATTTGCAGGATTTTCCGGAGGCAGCGCTGATGGAATCGTTCCAGGAGTTGCATGTGATGTCCACAGACAGTCCACGTCTCGCAAGTGTATAGCAGGGTTGAGAAGACAATAGCTTTATAAACAAGCACCTTAGTCCCCCTACAGATGTTTTCCAGCACGTTTACATTTGTCTGCTTGTCTTCCCAAGAGATTTGCAGGATTTCCCAGAGGCAGCGCTGATGGAATCGTTCCAGGAGTTGCATGTGACATCTGTAGACAGTCCACGTTTCACAGGCGTATAGCAGGGTTGGGAGGACAATGGCTTTATAAACAAGCACCTTGGTCTCCCTACGGATGAGAATACCATCAAAATACAATGCAGAGCAGAAGAGAAAACTGGCTCTCCATGGACAGTTCCTGGGAAAAATGGAGAGCCAAATGGACAAGGAAAAAACATGGCTGTGGCTCACAAATGGAACTTGGAAAAAGGAGAAGGTCGCCCTGATTGTGGCAGTTGAATCCATTAGAACCAACATTCAGTGGCTTTCTTCATCAGGACAGCCTGATGCTAGGATCATCCCAACCTTGATTTGCAGTTAACTCCGATTCCTTTTAGCAAAGCGATTTAATAACCCATTGTTTGATATTGGCCTTTTCCAAGCAAGCCTTACTTAACATTTACTATTGATTGTTTCACTGCACAATATAGCAAGTTGTGGTTATTCAAAGCTGGAAAGGAACAAAACGAGTGAGTGCCACCAAGGTGAAAGAATAAAAGGAGATCGGGCTCCACACGCTATACAAATGGACCTCCGAAGAAAAGAAATATTCAATATCCATTTGAATAGAGAGTGCATGCATTGCATTCCACCACTTCAGAGATTGACGAGCCCCCGAAGAAGGCCAATTTTTGATGAAGCTGAAATGTGTCGGGCTTTTGAAAAAAAGAAACAGTTTGGATCATTACATAGCAGGTGGTGCCCAGTCTCCTTTTATTCCTTCACTAATCAAAACTGGCAGCCAAAGAGCCTGCTGACTCCTCTCCATACACAAGAACGCTATCACAACAGAGTAGCAGTGCAAACGCTGGCCTCGATGCTCTGCTTCACAAAGATGCAACAAATAGGCAGGCATACATTTGCAAAAGTGAGTAATGGGCTAAAAAGCATCTCCAAGGTCCCAGGAGCCGCACTGGAAGAGCAGCACACCATGGAGACCCTCCCTCTGTGAAGTGTTGGGGTTCTCCACTGCCTATTAGGGGTGTGCAAATGTTCATTTGTGATAAGTTCTTGGTGGTATAGGCATACCAAATCACCTTGTGTCTCTCCTGAGGAATCTGTATCAGGACCAAGTAGCAACAGTCAGAACTGACCATGGAACAACAGACTGGTTCAAGATTGGGAAAGGCGTACGGCAGGGTTGTCTATTGTAGTGAATCTAACCTTTTGCCAGGAAGGCCGAAGCCTGGAAAGTCAGTAGCTGACATGTTCAGAGATAGGCAGGAGAGCTTAGAGGCCAGAGGGAGGAGTCAGCCGACTCCTGATTGGCTAGAGCAGTCAAGGGAGGAGTTAGCTTTTAGTGGGAAGAAAGGCTGTCTTATTTGACAGGCTGGGGAGAAGAACTTTAAACATCGGAGAGTGAAGAAGTATTTTAGGAAGAGGGAGCTGTGTAGAATTGAGACAGGGAGAACTTTTGAAGTGAGCCTTGGGATTAGAGCATAGGATAGGCAGAGGTTCCTGAAGCACTGTACAGAGTAGGGTCAGTGTAGGAAAGCCTATTTTGCTCTGTGAGGCAGTCAGTGGGCTGTTCTCAGGGACACACTGTGTCAGAGTTAGTGAACAGTGTGAAACAGGAACTCACAGGGAACAAAAGTTAAAGTCTTGAGTGAAGACTGCCTGTTTAACCAGCTAAGCCTCAAGTAAACCGCATTACGCTTTTGTGCCACTCTTATTAAAAGTTGATTTGTTCACCAAATTTAAAATAAACCTGTTTGTGTTTTCATATTTAAACTGGTGTCTGCCTCGGTCTGTCACAATCATTAGACCTCTGTTAGCCTGAAGACAACTCAATTCCAGTCCAGTCAGCAAAAAAAAACAAAACAAAAAAAAAACAGTCTTTAAAGAAGAACAAAGGCTTAAACAAACTTTACCTATTTTCACATTCACTCTTATGTTTTCCTCAGACATATATTGAGGTGGTGGTGGCAAATTTACCAGATACATCGCTCAATAACTACATCACAGTTGATCACTTAATAATATTAATGCTGAGGTGGGATAAGAGAGTCTTTCCCCCTTTGTCCTAGTCTTTTATTTTTGATTAAGTAGTGTCCAGCTGAACGTCAACCTTTTGCACTTGTGGGCAAGGGGTAGGATTGCTTGTCTACCCTGCCTAGCCTGTACGTTTATCTTATTACACTGGTGGCAGCGGTGGGATTGTCTGACCATCCCTGCCCTGGCTATACTTTGATCCCCGTTATATCTACTCTCCCCCAACCAATTCAACTTGTATGCAGAACACATCTTGCAATGTGTGGGGCGAATGCAAGGCTGGGGTACAAATTGCTGGAAGAAACATTAACAATCTTAGATATGCAGATGATACCACTTTGATGGCCAAAAGCGAGCAGGAGCTGAGGAGCCTTATCACCAAGGTGAAGGAAGAAAGTGCAAAATATTGGGGGGGGGGGGAAGGGGGTGATAGCAAGCAGGTGTGTCAGAACAAAACTGACTTCAAAATCCACCCTGAGTCCCTTTGAGGAGATAGAATGGAATAATTATAATAATTATAATTATAATTATAAAACATCAGAATTAGATCCAAATCAAGGGTATTTCCGCATGAAATGCGGAATCCTAGTAGATAGCTCTTGTAGTTTTTTTTTAAATCTTGTTTATTAAAGCTTTGAAAATTCCCCAAAAATCCATGGAGAAGTGAAACGTTCTGAAATTTGGTGGGCTAACAGTGGTAAATATGTTCTACCATAATAGCAATAGCTTTAAAAATGAGGGAGAAAGGAGCCCCTGAATTTTCCTCAGTGATAGTAATGCATATGCAATTATTGTAATGAAATAGTAATGAATTTTTCAGTAACCATACTCTAGAAACACTTTAGAAATGACATGCCAGCACCCCCCCCCCCAGTTTTCAGGGGCTTTCCCACTCCTGTGCAGCTGGGGGGAGAGAGCAATTTGCCTCCACCCCCACAGCCAGAGATGGAAGGTTCCATTGGAACCTTCCTGAAGAGTGAGAGGAGCCAGCCTCCCAACTTGGCCTGCCTTCCTCCCTCATTCGGTTCCTGACCATCATCCTGCTACGCCCGCCCATTTCAGCAGTATAATTATTGGTCACCAATTGGGGCCGGGTAGGAATTTTTCCTCCTATGTTCTAGGAAGATGTTTTCACCTACCCTATACAGTCTAGGGGCTAGATGGCCTGGTGGTTGTAAATAGGTCTTCGCGAAAAATAGATAGGGAAAAAGATCAGAGTTGGTGAACACCCAAGGCACCCCCTTCAGGGTAAAAGGCCTTAACCATATCACTCACCTGTCGACCTTTGTTCAAGGTGAGGGGAAATCAAATCTCATGAAGAGCCACATCCACTGTTTTAGTGTGGTGAGATGTGTTCCACACTGGGCATGCATACTCAGCAGCAGAGCAGCACAGCGTAAGGGAAGATGTCTTCACTGTGTCTGGTTGTGATCCCCAGGTTGTGCCAGTCAGCTTTCATATGATATTGTTTCTAGCACCCACTTTTTGCTTGATGTTCAGGCAGTGCTTCTTGTAGGTCAGAGCATGGTCCAGAGTGACTTCCAGGTATTTGGGTGCGCTGCAATGCTCCAGTGGGATTCCTTCCCAGGTGATCTTCAGAGCTTGAGATGCTTCTCTGTTCCTTAGGTGAAAAGCACATGTCTGTGTTGTAGATGGGTTAAGGATCAGCTGGGTTTCCCTGTAATAGGCAGTAAGGGCACCTAGAGCTTCGGAGAGCTTCTGTTCAACCATCTCAGGTCCCTGCTTGAGCGGCACGATCATCAGCATAGATGAAGCTCTCTGTCCCTTCTGGCCGTGGCTGGTCATGTGTGTAGATGTTGAACATGGATGGAGCCAGCACGCTCCCCTGAGTCAGGCCATTCTTCTGTTTCCGCCATCTGCTTCTCTGGCCCTGGAACTCAACAAAGAAGCTCCTGTTTTGTAGTTAAATAGGTAACCATTTAATAAAGTTGCCCTCAATTTAACCCAGTTATGCCTTGTTGTGTCTCGCTATTTCAGGGGTTGGAAGGCAAATGACTTTTGAACCATTTTTCAATGGCTCACACATCCCTACTGCCTATAAGTCCCTACCTACTTGACTGGGGGGGGGGGGGGAATAATAATAATAATAATAATAATAATAATAATAATAACAACAACAACAACAACAACACCTTATTTATATTCCACCCTTCTCACCCTGAAGGGGACTCAGAGCGGATCACAGTACAAATTCTTGGCAAACATTCAATGCTGTTTTGTATAGACAATACACAGACAGACAGACAACAGAAGGAGGTGGTTTGTTTCAATTCAATGTCCAGCTGTTTTTGATGCCATGCAAGGTTGGGCTTGAGTCCAGGAGGTGCTGTTGCTCTATCCTCTATGACGAAGAGCCGTAAGGACTTCGTCATATTTTCTGATCTTCACTCTTTATGGCATCATAAAACACCTCCCTCACTTTTTTAGCGGTACCTAATTTCTCTAACTACAGCTAAAGCTGTTTTCGAATTGCTTAGGTAAACAATGAGCTAGGGTGACATTTGGAAGCTCACGCCAAACCGGGGGTTTGAACTTGCAACCTTTTGGTTGATAGATCTTACAATTGCTGATGATTTACCAACTGTGCTAAACCTCCAGTAACATGGTATTCCAAAAGTTGTAGCCCATCCGAGTTTGGGAACCATGCTTAATATCTAGATTCTTGTAGGTTTTTTCGTGCTATAGGGCCATGTTCTAGAGGCATTTCTCCTGACGTTTCGCTTGCATCTATGGCAAGCATCCTCAGAGGTAGTGAGGTCCTCAGAGGTAGAGACCTCACTACCTCTGAGGATGCTTGCCATAGATGCAAGCGAAACGTCAGGAGAAATGCCTCTAGAACATGGCCCTATAGCATGAAAAAACCTACAAGAACCTAGTGATTCCAGCCATGAAAGCCTTTGACAAATATCCTTTCTCATAGAAAACTTTGGCTGCCATTTGCCAGGAATGTTGGAAATCTCAGGAGTGTCATTTATGCAAATCCACAGACACAGAGAGAAGATTTATTATCCCCACCAAGCATGCAAAACTCCCTCTTTCGAAATCCACCCTCTCTGAGCTTTCTTTCAGCCTCTTGAGGAGTCTGTATCATAATATATATTTTTTGGAAATGCACCAAGTGTCACGTCTCAGTCCTCCTGTCCACCTCCGTATCTGCATCAATAGGAGCATAGTGTCTAGATCTAAGGAAGTAATGCTAACCCTCTATTCTGCTTTGGTTAGACCACACCTGGAATATTGTGTCCAATTCTGGGTGCCACAATTGAAGAGAGATCTTGACAAGCTGGAATGTGTCCAGAGGAGGGCGACTAAAATGATCAAGGGTCTGGAGAAAAAGCCCTATGAGGAGCGGCTTAAGGAGCTGGGCATGTTTAGCCTGAAGAAGAGAAGGCTGAGAGGAGATATGATAGCCATGTATAAATATGTGAGAGGAAGCCACAGGGAGGAGGGAGCAAGCTTGTTTTCTGCTTCCTTGGAGACTAGGACGCAAGGGAACAATGGCTTCAAACTACAAGAGAGGAGATTCCATCTGAACATGAGGAAGAACTTCCTGACTGTGAGAGCCGTTCAGCAGTGGAACTCTCTGCCCCGGAGTGTGGTGGAGGCTCCTTCTTTGGAAGCTTTTAAACAGAGGCTGGATGGCCATTTGTCAGGGGTGCTTTGAATGCAATATTCCTGCTTCTTGGCAGAATGGGGTTGGACTGGATGATGGCCCAGGAGGTCTCTTCCAACTCTTTGATTCTATGATTCTATGTGCTAAACCTCCAGTAACATGGTAACCCAAAAGTTGTAGCCCATCCGAGTTTGGGAACCATGCTTAATATCTAGGTTCTTGTAAGTTTTTTCGGGCTATATGGCCATGTTCTAGAGGCATTTCTCCTGACGTTTCGCCTGCATCTATGATATGTATTTTAAATAAAATGGAGTGGGGGTGTCTGACTATAGAAATGGCAGTTGTCTAGAAATACTGATTTGTAGCTTTTAGGATAAATGTAATAACTTTGGAGTTATAACTGAAGTTATGCAAATGCTGTGGAACACCCTCCCTGTTGACATCAGACAGGCGCCCTCCCTTACGTCCTTCCGTAAGAGCCTGAAGACATGGCTATTCGAGAAGGCATTTAACTGAGTGCTACAGTAACTGGAAATGACAACTGGAACGGAATATGGATTACGAGATTGGTTATGATTCTACGATAAGACGGAGCGGATTATTTTAGTGTAATTAGATGATTGTGTATTAGTGATTTGTTGGTTTTTGTCGTCATGGCTTATTGTAAATTGTCTTTTATATGTTGTACACCGCCGTGAGTCGCCCTAGGGCTGAGAACGGCGGTTAACAAATGCATTAAATAAATAAATAAAGCATCCTCAGAGGTAGTGAGGTCCTCAGAGGTAGAGACCTCACTACCTCTGAGGTTGCTTGCCATAGATGCAGGCGAAACGTCAGGAGAAATGCCTCTAGAACATGGCCCTATAGCACGAAAAAAACCTACAAGAACCTAGTGATTCCAGCCATGAAAGCCTTCGACAATACATGCTTAATATCCTTTCTCATAGAAAACTTTGTCTGCCATTTGCCAGGAATGTTGGAAATCTCAGGAGTGTCATTTATGCAAATCCACAGACACAGAGAGAAGATTTATTATACCCACCAAGCATGCAAAACTCCCTCTTGAGTTAAAATTCTCTTTCGAAATCCACCCTCTCTGAGCTTTCTTTCAGCCTCTTGAGGAGTCGGTATCATAATATATTTTTTGGAAATGCACCAAGTGTCACGTCTCAGTCCTCCTGTCCACCTCCGTATCTCTGCAAAAGCCCAGTCTCTGGAAAGCATCTCGTGCTTGGCTGTTTGGTCTTGCCTGCTTCTGCAAGAAGGTAATTGAGTGTGGCTACCATTCATCCTTCGCCGCGAGAGAGGGCGGGGAGGCAATGTTCCTAAGTAAAGCCTCCGAAATCTAGAGAGATTTCAAGGAAAATATCCTCCTCCCTTATGTAGACTTTGGTGACAGTTGTGGAGCGTAAAGAAAAGAGAGAGCAAAGGAAGGAAGAAGTGAAGGAGGGATGGAAGGAGGGGAGCTGCAAGGCTGTCGAATCCCATTTCGCTCTCTGCTGCACCTCCTTCGCTTAGCATGCCAGGCCGAGCTCTGCCAAAGGGAATTGGCTCCCGTCTCTGCTCTCCTTCACTTCATCTACTTGCAGAAAGAAAGGACTCCCTCCCTCATGCCCAAGCTTCTCGTGTCCTGCCCAAGCTTGTCTTTTTTTCTTTTCTTTTCCTTCCTTATTCCCCATTTCTACAGTGAAGAAGGCTCAGGCTGCTACTAAACAGGAACCCTTTCCACTAGGCCTGGGTAACAACGGAAAAATTTGTTTCTAAAATCGATTCGTTTTTTGGGGTTTTTTGCGTTTCGATATTTAAAATATTTCCGAAATTTTAATTTTAAAAAGTTCGATATTTACGAAATTTCGTAAATGTGAAAAAATTTACAAAACAATAAGGAATCGATTTCCGAAACAATAACGAATCGATTCGTTAATGGCGGGCGCGACCGCGCAATACGCTAAAAAACCTCCAAATGGGACAGGGGGAACTTCTGAAGCTTAATTAAACCAAAAACAACTATAAAAACCCTTAGAAAACCAAAAACAACTATAAAACTTGCCCCAGACATGCGGAAATAATAACGAAACGACCTCAAAACGATAACGAAACGAATACAATAACGAAATACAAAACATTTACAAAATGATTTAAAAATTTGTTTTTTTAAAAAATTGATCCAGACTGGTTCGTTATCGTTTCGTAATTGGAAAATTAACGAATTTTTTAACGAATTACGAAATTAACGAACGAAACCGCCCAGCCCTACTTCCCACACTACACAGATCAAGCACTATTATTCCACTTTGTTCTACAGAATCCTGGAATCTATAGTCTGCAGAGGCACACGGGTCGAGAAGCCTGCCCGCCCCTCCCTCAAATGCCAATCCCACCATTCCATAAGATGTTGTCATGGCCATTGAAGTGACAGGCCCAGCTTACTTGTCCGAACACATCTGCCCCTACGTCCCACCTCGCAATTTAAGATCATTCGGGGAGACCCTGCTCTCGCTCCCGTCAACAGTGCAAATGCGGCTGGCGGGGACGAGGAACAGGGCCTTCTCGGCTGTGGCCCCCCGCCTATGGAACACACTCCCAAAGGAGGTAAGATCTGCTCCCTTACTCCTGACCTTTAGAAAAAAATTAAAATAATGTTTCTGGGACCAGGCCTTCAGACAATAGATGTATGCAGCTTCTTAGCAGGACAAGGACTAGAACGGCAACTCAACTGGTGAGATTGTTTTATGGTTTTAATAACTGTTTTTATATTTGATGATGCACTGTTTTTGATATGATTTATGTTTAAAGTGTGGTTTAAACATAAATCATATTGTATTGTCGCAGTTTGAGGTACAAAGGAAGGCTGAAACTAAGACAAGTCAAACCTGCATTTTGGACTTTAGGAGAGCTGATTTCAGAAAAATGAAGCAGCATTCCTTGGACACAGATACTCAAAGATAAGGGAGTTACGGATGGACGGGAGTTTCTCAAGAGTGAAATACTCAAGGCGCAATTGCAAACCATGCCAACAACGAAAAAAAATAGGACAAGTACAAAGAAGCCAGAATGGATGTCCAAAGAACTTCTAACTGTGCTGAGACACAAAAGAGACATGCACAAGAAGTGGAAAAAGGGAGAAATCACCAAAGAAGAATTCAAACAAATAGCCAACACCTGTAGGGAAAAGGTAGGGAAAAGGTCCGCAAGGCTAAAGCACAAAACGAGCTCAGGCTTGCTAGGGACATTAAAAACAACAAAAAGGGCTTCTTTTCTTATGTCAGTAGAAAAAGGAAAACAAGGAGACGATAGGGCCTCTTCGAGGAGAAGATGGGGCAATGCTGACAGGGGATGATAGGGAAAAGGCAGAACTACTTAATGCCTTCTTTGCCTCGGTCTTCTCACAAAAAGAAACTCATCTTCAAGCTCAGCAAGATGGAGTGGATGAGGGATTAGAGGACATCCAACCCCAAATTGGGAAACAAGTCGTCCAGGAATACCTGGCCGCTCTAAATGAGTTCAAGTCCCCTTTCAGGGCCGGATCAACGACACCCAAGAGTATTGAAGGAACGAGCGGAAGTCATCTCGGAGCCATTGGCAACCATCTTTGAGAGTCCTTGGAGAACAGGAGAAGTTCCAGCAGACTGGAGGAGGGCCAATGTGGTCCCAATCTTCAAAAAGGGAAAAAAGGATGACCCAAACAACTACCGTCCGGTCAGCCTCACATCGATACCGGGCAAGATTCTGGAGAAGATCATGAAGGAAGTGGTATGCAAACACTTAGAAACAAATGCGGTCATCGCTAAGAGTCAACATGGATTTATCAAAAACAAGTCATGCCAGACTCATCTGATCTCTTTTTTCGATAGAGTTACAAGCTGGGTAGATGCGGGGAATGATGCCGTGGATGGAGCGTGTCTGGATTTCAGGAAGGCCTTCTTCGACAAGGTCCCCCATGACCTTCTGGCAAGAAAACCAGTCCAAAGTGGGTGAGGCAAAACTATGGTGAGGTGGATCTGGAATTGGTTAAATGGACGAACCCAGAGGGTGATTCTCCCCAAAGCTTCCTCCTCTTCATTCTGGAAAAAGGGACAAGTGGAGGGCCATCAGCAGGGTTCCGTCCTGAACCTGGTCCTGGTCAGTATCTTCATTCATGACTTGGATGAAGGGCTAGAAGGCATGATCATCAAGTTTGCAGATGACACCAAATTGGGAGGGAGAGCCAAGACTCCAGAGGACAGGAGCAGGAGTCAAAGGGATCTTGACAGGTTAGAGAGATGAATGGCCAAAACTAAAATGAAGTTCAACAGGGACAAATGCAAGAGACTCCACTTTGGCAGAAAAAATGAAATGCAAAGAGACAGAATGGGGGACAATGCCTGGCTCAAGAGCAGTACATGTGAAAAAGATCTTGGAGTCCTCGTGGACAACAAGTTAAACATGAGCCAGGAATGTGATGTGGCGGCAAAAAAAGCCAATGGGATTTTGGCCTGCATCAAGAGGAGCCTAGTGTCTAGATCCAGAGAAGTCCTGCTCCCCTTGCTCTATTCCTCTTTGGAGAGACCACACCTGGAATATTGTGTCCAATTCTGGGCACCACAATTCAAAAGAGATATTGACTCTAAGCTGGAATGTGTCCAGAGGAGGGTGACTAAAATGATCAAGGGTCTGGAGAACAAGCCCTATGAGGAGTGGCTTAAGGAGAAGGGCATGTTTAGCCTGAAGAAGAGAAGGCTGAGAGGAGACATGATGATGGCCATGTGCAAATATGTGAGAGGAAGCCACAGGGAGGAGGGAGCAAGCTTGTTTTCTTACTTCCCTGGAGACTGGGACGCAATGGAGCAATGGCTTCAAACTACAAGAAAGGAGATTCCATCTGAACATTAGGAAGAACTTCCTGACTGTGAGAGCCATTCAGCAGTGGAACTCTCTGCCCTCTCTGACCATCGCTTCAGTGTTGGTGGTCTTTGCTTCTTCCAGCACGCTGACGTTGGTCCGCTTGTCTTCCCAAGATATTTGCAGGATTTTCCGGAGGCAGCGCTGATGGAATCGTTCCAGGAGTTGCATGTGACATCTGTAGACAGTCCACGTTTCACAGGTGTAGAGCAGGGTTGGGAGGACAATAGTTTTGTCAACAAGCCCCTTGGTCTCCCTACGGATGTCCCGGTCCTCAAACACTCTTTGCTTCATTTGGAAAATGCTGCACTCGCAGAGCTCAGGCGGTGTTGAATTTCAGTGTCAATGTTGACTTTGGTGGAGAGGTGGCTGCCCAGCGATGGTCCACATTTTCTTTTTTTTTTTTTTTTAAAGGGATGGAGATGGGAACAGGCAATATTGTTTTTTTTTTTATTATTTATTAATTTTTATATGAGTTTCCTGTATTTTGTACAATGAAAGTGTGGGAACAATATACTGGATAGAAAGGGTGGAAAAAAAGAAGAATATGTGTGTGGGGAAGAGGGGGGGAGGAAGGTAGGAAGGTCTAAAGGTAAAGCGCGGGGAGGGGGGTGGCAAGAGAGGGGGGGTGAAATTCGTCTGACTCCCGTTCAGTCTGCAGGGAAGATTCAACTTATCTGCAAATTATCTTTCTTCTCGAGGTTCTTGACTTTATCTCTATTGTAACAACCTTATATGTCTAGTTTAATTTGTTTCTTTAGATATTCTTCTAGATAATTCCAGTTAGTTTGTTTAGTTTTGTCATCCTTTTCTAGAGTTTGTGAGAGTTTGTCTAGGTTTTTAAAGTCCATGATCTTTTCAATCCATTCATCGGTAGTTGGGATTTCTTTGTCTTTCCATTTTTTTGCAATCAAAATTCTTGCTGCTGCTGCTAGGTAAAGGAATATTTTTTCTTGATCCTTATTAAATTTTATGTTTGTCATATTCAAGAGGTAGAATTCCGGTCTCATATCAAATTTTGTTTGTGTTATGTTTTGAGTATGCTTGTGAACCGTTTGCCAGAGTTTTTTGATTTCTTTGCATAGCCAGAATTGGTGATAATAAGTTCCAATTTCTTTTTTGCATTTCCAGCAGAGTCCATCATTTTTTTTGTTGAATTTGGCTAACTGGGCAGGTGTTAAGTGCCATCTGTAAAAGGTCTTATACCAATTTTCAATTATATTAGTAGCCTTTGTAAATTTTACCTTGTTTCTCCAAACTTGCTCCCAATCACTAAGTAATATTGAATGGCCGATGTCTTTGGCCCATTTGGTCATGTTTTCCTTTATCAATTCCTTCTCGTTTTTCCATTCTAGGAGTTTCTTATATAATATTTTTATCAACTGTCTGTCCTTTTTCATAATAATATCCCAGCATGTATCTATCTCATTGAAACCAATTTTCGAGTCAATTTTAAATTGTTCTTTAATTTGGAGATAATGAAGCCAGGTCATTCCGCTGTCCAATTTCTTCAATTCTTCTAAAGGTCTTAGTTGCCACTCACCATTGATTTTTATGAGCAACTGCTTGTAAACAATCCATTTATTTCTCGGGATTTCCTTCTTGTGGTGTGCTTCTACTGGTGATATCCAGGCAGGTGTTTTTTTATAGAAGAAATTTTTATATTTTGTCCAAGTCTTTAATAGGGAAGATCTTATGTAGTGATTTGTGAAATTTCTTTCAATGGACGCTTTTTCATACCATAGGTATGCGTGCCATCCCCTTCTGGTATTATACCCTTCGAGGGTTAGAATTTTTTTCTGGTCAAGGGTAGCCCATATTTTAGTCCATGATAGAACGGACGCTTCATAGTAAGTTTGTAGGTCTGGTAATGCCAGACCACCTCTTTGCGTTGCGTCTATGAGGTTTTGGAATTTAATTCTATGTTTCTTCCCGTCCCAGATGAAGTTTGAAATGTCTTTATTCCATTTTTTAAAACATAACCCAGTTTTTATTATTGGGATCATCTGAAACAAAAATATAAGTTTTGGCAGCACACTCATTTTGATCACTGCTATTTTCCCTAGTAAGGATAAATTGAGATATTTCCAATTTTTTAATTTTTTTTTATCTCTTCCCAAACTTTTCTAAAGTTACACCATTAAGCTGTATTTCTGGCATTGGGGAGGGATTGGCTGTTGACTGCTGCAACAGCACTTTGGTTTTCTTGATGTTTAATAACAGGCTGAGCTTCTCGTATGCTTCTGCAAAGGTGTTTAGAGTGGCTTTTAGGTCTTCTTCTGAATGCACACAGATGACATTGTTATCAGCATACTGGAGTTCTATAATAGATGTTGTTGTAACCTTGGCATGACCTAGAAGAATCCTCCACCTTTTGCAGCTGTGAAGCAGAACAGACAACTCCACACTTGTATGCTTGTCCATGTCCACAATGCCCTGCCTCATGCTCAGAGGAAGAATTGTTGGAGGCTAAAGACAATGCCATTGCTGTTGCCTGTTTTTAGTCAAAAGATATTTAGCCACTTGTGTTCCTTCTATTTTTATCACTTTTATACTAATTTATGCCATGCTTTTGACACGAAATGGATAAATAAATTGTGAAGCAAGGCGCAAGAAAACTTGTCTTTGTGTCTCTGTTCTTGCCTTTTCTCCTAACAACTTTCCCAAGTTGTAACCAAGGTTCAGTGTCTTGCCTGAGCTTGTCTGGCCCTTCACAGGATTGTATAAATAACTAGGCAAAATAACACATTGGAAACAGGTCAGTTCTGAAAATAACCCTATGATTTTCTCAAAATATAGACAGAGACAGGAAACAAATTCACCTGCAAGCGCACTAGCTATCTTTTGTGTTTGTTTGATGGTTTGCTTTTAACTGTGTACAGAGCCTCACAACCTGCCTCCCTCGCCACTTTTGGACTCTCTATCAACCTGTGCGTGCGTGTGCGTGTTGTTTCTCACCTGTTGCATCAGATAGTCTCTCTCCTGAGACACAGATGCAATGCTGAGAAAACAGTGCAGCCAGAGATTCTATTATGTGTGAACAAACAGACAATGATATAGTTACTGCCCTGATTCACACACCTAATACAAGGACAGCTCTCTAGGCGCTAATGAGATTGCAACTCTTAGCATTCTTCGCCATTGGCTCTATTGACTAATGTGACTAGGAGCTGCAGTCTAATAACATGATTCCTGGACTCAAGCTCCCAAGTCGGAATATGGGTTTAGGCCTTTGTTGCTGTAATATCTGTTGTTGTTGTGGTGGTGGTGGTGGACCTTCAAGTTGTTTCTGATCTATAGCAACCTGAAAGTGATCCAACCACAGAGTTATTTTGGTAAGCTTCACCATTGTCTTCTTCTGAGGTTGAGAATATCATGACTGAACTCGAGCTTCCAAGTCTGAATATGGGTTTAGACTTTTGTAATATCTGTTGTTGTTGTTGTTGGTGGTGGTGGTGGTGGTGGTGTGGACCTTCAAGTTGTTTCTGATCTATAGCAACCTGAAAGCAACCCAACCACAGAGCTATTACTTTGGTGAGCTTCGCCATTGCATTCCTATGAGGTTGAGAATATCAACTGAACTCAAGCTTCCAAGTCTGACTATGGGTTTAGACTTTTGTTGCTGTAATATCTGTTGCTGTAATGTCTGTTGTTGTTGTTGTTGTGGACCTTCACGTTGTTTCTGATCTATAGCACCCTGAAAGTGACCCAACCACAGGGTTATTTTGGTAAACTTTGCCATTGTCTTCCTCTGAGGTTGAGAACGCCATGACGGAACTTGAGCTTCCAGGTCTGAATATGGGTTTAGGCTTTTGTTAGTGTAATATCTGTTGTTGTTGTTGTTGTTGTTGTTGTTGTTGTTGTTGTTGTTGTGGACCTTCAAGTTGTTTTTGATCTATAGCAACCTGAAAGTGACCCAACCACAGGGTTACTTTAGTAAGCTTCACCATTGTCTTCCTCTGAGGTTGAGAATATCATGACTGAACTCGAGCTTCCAAGTCTGAATGTAGGTTTAGGCTTTTGTTGCTGTAATATCTGTTGTTGTTGTTGTTGTTGTTGTTGTTGTTCTTCTTCTTCTTCTTCTTCTTCTTCTTCTTCTTCTTCTTCTTCTTCTTTTTCTTCTTTTGGACCTTCAAGCTGTTTCTGATCTATAGCAACCTGAAAGTGACCCATCCACAGGGTTATTTTGGTAAGCTTTGCCATTGCCTTCCTCTGAGGTTGAGAATATCATGACTCAGCAGCAATTCAAACCCTGGTGAAGTCCAATTTTCAGGCTCGACATTTAGCAGATCTACATCCACAACATGAAAATGACGAATTTAATGATGAACTTTAAACTTGCATCTTATCATAGAATAATAGAATCATAGAATCCTAGAGTTGGAAGAAACCTCCTGGGCCATCATCCAGTCCAACCCCATTCTGCCAAGAAGCAGGAATATTGCATTCAAATCACCCCTGACAGATGGCCATCCAGCCTCTCTTTAAAAGCTTCCAAAGAAGGAGCCTCCACCACACTCCCTCCGGGGCAGAGAGTTCCACTGCTGAACGGCTCTCACAGTCATGTTCAGATGGAATCTCCTCTCTTGTAGTTTGAAGCCATTGTTCCCTTGTGTCCTAGTCTCCAAGGAAGCATGTTTAAACTTTGTTTTGTGTATTTTAATAATTTTTTTGGAAATACGTTTTAATATGTATATTTTAAAGAATGTTTTCAGAGGAATGTGTGTTTTAGCAATATGGGTGGAGGCTCCTTCTTTGGAGGCTTTGAAGCAGAGGCTGGATGGCCATCTGTCAGGGGTGCTTTGAATGCAATTTTCCTGCTTCCTGGCAGAATGGGGTTGGGTTGGATGGCCCACCAGGTCTCTTCCAACTCTAGGTAAAGGTTTTCCCCTGACATTAGGTCCAGTAGTGTCCAACTCTGGAGGCTGGTGCTCATCTCAATTTCTAAGCTGAATAGCTGGCCTTGTCCGTAGACACCTCCAAGGTCATTTGGCTGGCATGACTGTTTGGAGCGCCGTTACCTTCCCACCAGAGGTGTACCTATTTTTTTGAAGGCAAAATGGAGGTTTATTGTTTCTGTCCAGAAAGAATGTCAGTACAAATTCTGTGCTCAAAAGAAACAATACAAAGAACCTTATCCACTTTGTATGTTTTCCTGTTGGAGAAATAACCCTGCATAGGTGTACCTATTGATCTACTCACATTTGCATGTTTTTGAAACTGCTAGGTTGGCAGAAGCTGGGGCTGACAGCAGGAGCTCATGCCACTCCCTGGATTTGAACCTGGGACCTTGAGGTCAACAAGATCAGCAGCTCAGTGCTTGAACCCACTGCACCAACCAGGGCCCCTCTTCCAACTCTAGGATTCTATTATTATTATTATTATTATTATTATTATTATTGAAAATGGCATAGTATGTGTGAAGTTCTAACCCACAGAAATGTCTTCCGTGAGGCTTCCTGGTGCAGCTGATTAACTAAAATCTGTGATGAAAAAAAGCCCACCTTACCAAATGGGCTAATGGCTTTATAATTAGCCATTTAGTAATGAAGTCAGCTTCCCTCTTATGAAGGGATGTGTTTTGATTCCTCCATTTCAAGCACCTTTCTCAGAAATCATTGTGAAGAAGAAATTGCATCTGCTTCAATCCAGGACCAAGAGTGTCGTATTACCAAAGGACGGGCAAGTCCCGACAAGAGTCCGTGAATATTCTGCAGATTTATTTATTTATTTTATTGAATTTTAATATTACAATAGTAAAAAGAGGACAGATATACATAAGAGATATGACAATAACACGATCACAACACACATGAATGTACACAATAATCTATAAACTTCAACGCATCCTAACATCGATATGACTTACATAACACACTAACTACAAATACATTTAAAAACGAGTGCCCGCAACGGCATTGGACCTCCATCTCTCTCATCTACGGTGTTTCATTGTCTATTACCGCACTTCTATATTTCTATACCTTTAAATCTCTTTCTTCTTCCTATCTTGCCCTATCTTTCAGTCTACTGTTTCATTCTTAACAACATATACATCATTATTTATTTACAAAGAGTAATCCTTATATTCCTATTTATCCAGACATCATCTGTTCCTATTCCTTGACTCTCTTGGGCTATCTTCTTCTTTAATTTCTAACCTTTCTCCTACTTGCTTTTACCGCTCCTACCGAGAATCCTAGACCTTCCCCTTGGATGTTATCCTCTCATCTTTTCCATTTAGAGGGTTAGGCTATCATCCATTTTATATTGTTTTCCCTGAGCCATTCTTTGACCGGTGTCCAGTTTGTTGGGAGTACAGGCATGTTTCTTGAGGCTGACAGTATGAACGTTAGATGATCCGCGTTCATCAACTCTATTATTTTCTCTGTCCACTCTTCCTCCGTTGGTAGAGTTTTTTGCTTCCAGACCTTGGCCAACAATAAACGTGCTGCCGTAATCAGGTATATAAAAAGTTTGTCCGCCTCTTTATCCCATAACCCTTCCGTTAGACCTAAAAGGAAACACTCTGGCTTTAGGGGAAT
Source organism: Anolis sagrei (assembly GCF_037176765.1). Taxonomy (NCBI): domain Eukaryota; kingdom Metazoa; phylum Chordata; class Lepidosauria; order Squamata; family Anolidae; genus Anolis; species Anolis sagrei. Next base: position 1,284,494 of record NC_090035.1, read on the forward strand.
GCTTTTTTAAAGTATTTTTTGATACCTCTCTTGGATTAATTTCCAGAACGTTCTTACCCTCTTGCAGGACCACCACATATGCTTGTACGTCCCTTCCTCTTCCCCACACTTCCAGCACTTGTTGCACATATGTTTGGAAAATTTAGCTATCATGGTCGGTGTTAAGTACCATTGGTGTGTCGTTTTCACCCAATGTTCTTTAAAATAATAGGAGTACGAATAGTTTGTTTTTATATTCCATATCCTGTTCCACTCCTCTAAAGATATGGATCTCCCTATTAACTAGGCCTGGGTAACAACGGAAAAATTTGTTTCTAAAATCGATTTGTATTTGGGGTTTTTTTTTTGTTTCGATATTTAAAATAATTACAAAATTTTCCTTTTAAAAAGTTCGATATTTATGAAATTTCGTAAATGTGAAAAAAATTACAAAACATTAACGAATCGATTTCCAAAACAATAACGAATCAATTCGTTAATGGCAGACGCAACCGCGAAATACGCTAAAAAACCTCCACAAACTTCTGAAGCTTCCCTCTCCCTCTGTTGTTGACTGTTGGTGTGATATTATAATTTTTTTTCACTAATTAAACAAAAAACTTGCCCCAGACATGCGGAAATAATAACGAAACGACCTCAGAACAATAACGAAACGAATACAATAACGAAATACGAAGCATTTACAAAACGTGTTTAAAAATTCGTTTTTTAAAAAAATTGCTCCAGAATGGTTCGTTATCGTTTTGTAATTGAAAAAATTAACGAATTATTAACGAATTGCGAATTAACGAAACGAAACCGCCCAGCCCTACTATTAACCTAGCCCACTTAACCATATATTCTTTGATCCGTTCTTCCTCTGTGGCCCATTCAAGTAGGAGCTTATATGCTTTTGTGATATATTTTCTTGGGTTATCTAGGAGTCTATCCCAAGCAGATGGAGATTCCATAAAGCCTTTTTTATTGTCTTCCTTAAAATATTAATATTCTGCAGATTTAGACGGACTAGGAACTGCAAAAGGGATAGGCATCTACAGAGGAGTGCAGGAAATTGTCCAGACTTACACCTCCCTCTCTTGCAGGTTGTAGTGACAGCCCAAAGCCCCCCAAGTAACCTCTATTTTCAGGGAGATGATCTTTTAATCTTTTAAAAACGGTTAATCTTTTAAAAACTCGTGCATCAGCTGTGACCGTTAGGGCTGTCCAAACACGGAAAAAAATGTTTCTAAACTCGATTCGTTTTTAAAGGTTTTTTGCGTTTCGTTATTTAAAAGAATTCCGAAATTTTCCTTAAAAAAAGTTCGATATTTACGAAATTTCGGAAATAATAAAACGATTACGAAACAATTACGAATCGATTACGAATCGATTCGTTAATGGCGGCCGCGATCGCGCAATACGCTAAAAAAACTTCTGAAGCTTCCCTCTCCCTCTGTTGTTGACTGTTGGTGTGATAATTATATTTTTTTTCACTGAGAAAACAAACAGCAACCCTAAAACTTGCACCAGACATGCGGAAATAATAACGAATCAATAACAAATCAATAACGAATCAATAACGAATCAATTCCGAAACAATTACGAAACGAATTGGAAAAATTTGTTTCGTTTTTTAGTTGCTCCTGAATGGTTCAATATCGCTTCGTTATCAAAAAAATAACGAATTTTTAACGAATTATGAAATTACGAAACGAAACCGCCCAGCCATAGTGACCGTACCTCGTGAAGTCTGATTTGGTCATGATAGTCTAAGATCTGCCGGGGAGTGCAAACGCAGCTGGTGGGTATGAGGGAAAGGGCCTTCTCGGTGGTGACCCCCCACCTGTGGAATTTTCTCCCCAGTGAAATTAGATCGGCATCCTCCCACCTTTCTTTAAGAAGAAAACTGAAGATGTGGTTTTTGGCTAATGGATATAACGGCACCTGAACAGTGAATTGGACCATACGATTGTTATAATGGAAACTCCTTCATGATTGGATAACTAATGTTCTGGTACAGCTGTACCAGGAGCTCCAACTTTATTTGCTTTGTAGTAAATGTTTGGTTGCAGTCCTGGGTTTCAGGGACTCTGCAGATAGGTGGCTTCCTTTGGTTGCAGTCATAGGGCAAGTCACCTGTCCATCATCGTTTTGGCCCCACCCCTTGCTCACGGCAATTGGGAAGGGAGCCATTTTTAGTCAGTCTCAGCAAGGAAAGCTAATGTACAGGACATGTGCAAGCTTCCCCTGTACAAAAGCTTCAACCCTTAAGACTTTCCAGGGGAAAACAGTCTTAAGAGCAAACCAGAGAACTCCAGGGAAGCCTCCCCAAAGCTTTGAGGTCTTTCCGGGGGAAAACAGTCTTAAAAGTCTCCAAAGAATTTCCAGGAAAACAGCCCTAAAGACCAAAGAACTCCAACTGGAGAACATCTAAGCCTTTACTGGTAGGTCCACTCTGTGTTCGAGAAGCAGTTCGACCCGGTAGCGGAGCCCACATCAGTAAGGGTTAGATTACAGTCAGCCTGGGAGAAGTTAAAAAGGAGATTTTCCTTTAAAGTAAAGAAGAAGTTATTGAAGACAGTTGCCTGTCCTTCATGGGCAAGATTAGGAATTCACCAGTTGCCTAAAAGCTTGGAATCATTTGCTTAACTTTACTGAAGACAAGAAAAGTTTCTGTTTGATTGTTCATTAATAAAATACTTTGTTATACTTCACAAGCCATCTAAAGACTATTTGTGGTGAAAACCCTCTGAGAGCTTCTCTTTAGGCCCCTTGGCTTCCCACTGGGCAAAGGTTACACGTCCTGTTCTAAAGGAAATTCTTCGCAGGCCCAGCGCGCGACAGAACAACTAATGTTTTAATCTATTGTATTGTATGATTTTATTTTGCTTTTTTAATTGTAATTATTGCGGCATCGAATCATTGCCATCGTTAGCCGCTCTGAGTCCCCGCTGCTAGTCAAGTTGAAAGGCTAGAAAAAACCACGATGAGATCACTTGAACAGGAATTCCATGAGGCTTGTGCTAGGTTTCCAAATGATGCCTGATCTGACAAAATTTTCTACCAGCAAACCTTCAATCCCAAGAACTGGTTTCGTTTCCCCCCCAGTCTTTGACTTTAACTGATGAATTATTTCGGGTCTATGTAAACATTGGGCCTCTTCTCGATTCTGGCTAATCTCCAGTCACCAACTCTGCTTATCTGACTCCTCATTAACTTTACCGGGTGTCAGACTGTTTTCCAAACTAGAATGTGAAGGGCTCACAGACGAAAGGAGTAAACCTTTCTCCCAAGGCCTGACAGAAGCATTCTCATGAGAATCTGCCCTTTGCACCGAAGCCTCTCTGTCAGTGTCTGCATGAAACTCATTGACCAAAGTGTCTCCATCTTGCACCTCAGAGTCAGTCCTAGCATCCCCCACATCAGAAGCAACAGGGGAATGATTTCTCTCCTCATTCCCCACATCAGATACAGAAATATCAGGAGACTGAAACACATTCACAGGTTCAAGCACAGGCTGGGTCCCAAAACTTTGATTCTCCGGGGAGAGCCTCTTTTGTTGACTTACTTCTTAACACTGTAAACATTTCTGTTATCACTGTCTCAATTCTTATCAGAGTTTACTTTTCATTTCTCATTAGCTACTTTCAGTTACAGTCCAGCAAGCAGGTGGTTAGTCATGGCAAGCCTGGGTCTTTTACTGGTGTTTCCAAAATGATTAACATAACATAAATCACATTTTGAGGGAACTGGTGAGTGTTTTTTGTATTTCTTGAATGTTTTTATATTGTGTAAATGCTATTTTAAATTGTAAGTCACTCGGAGCACCTTGGTGGAGAGCGACTAATTAAGAAATAAAGTGAAGAAGTGAAGATTAGCTCCATCCATACATCCTTCCATTCTTCCATTCATTCCACACATCCTATTAAATCCACATTGATCAAATCTGCACATTATTTTTGTGTGACAGGGACAGAGTTTTCGTAATGCAGATTGTAAGTATGGATCTTATGAAACTAGGCAAAACTATGGTGAGGTGGATCTTTAATTGGTTAAATGGACGAACCCAGAGGGTGCTCAACAATGCTTCCTCTTCATCCTGGAAAGAAGTGACGAGCAGAGGGCCACAAGCAGGGTTCCGTCCTGGGCCCGGTCCTGCTCTGGATCTTCATTCATGACTTAGATGAAGGGCCAGAAGGCAGGATCATCAAGTTTGCAGACGACACCAAATTGGGAGGGAGAGCCAAGACTCCAGAGGACAGGAGCAGGACTCAAAGGGATCTTGACAGATTAGAGAGATGATGGGCCAAAACTAACAAAATGAAGTTCAACAGTGACAAATGCAAGATACTCAGAAAAAATGACAGAAAAAATGAAATGCAAAGAGACAGAATGGGGGACAATGCCTGGCTCGAGAGCAGTACGTGTGAAAAAGATCTTGGAGTCCTCCTGGGGAGGAAGTTAAACATGAGCCAGGAATGTGATGTGGCAGCAAAAAAAGCTAATGGGATGTTGGCCAGCATCAATAGGAGCATAGTGTCTAGATCCAGGGAAGTCATGCTCCTCATGCTCTATTCCGCCTTGGTTAGACCACTTTACCTGGAATATTGTGTCCAATTCTGGGCACCACAATTCAAGAGAGATATTGACTCTAAGCTGGAATGTGTCCAGAGGAGAGTGACTAAAATTATCAAGGATCTGGAGAACAAGAGGAGCATAGTGTCTAGGTCCAGGGAAGGAATGCTCCCCATGCTCTATTCTGCTTTGGTTAGACCACACCTGGAATATTGTGTCCAATTCTGGGCACCACAATTCAAGAGAGATATTGACTCTAAGATGGAATGTATCCAGAGGAGGGCGACTGAAATGATCAAGGGTCTGGAGAACAAGCCCTATGAGGAGTGGCTTAAGGAGCTGCGCATGTTTAGCCTGAAAAAGAGAAGGCTGAGAGGAGACATGATAGCCATGTATCAGCAGGTGAGAGGAAGCCACAGGGAGGAGGGAGCAAGCTTGTTTTCTGCTTCCATGGAGACTAGGACTCAATGGAGCAATGGCTTCAAACTTCAATGGAGGAGATTCCACCTGAACATGAGGAAGAACTTCCTGACTGTGAGAGCCGTTCAGCAGTGGAACTCTCTGCCCCAGAGGGAGTGTGGTGGAGGCTCCTTCTTTGGAAGCTTTTACACAGAGGCTGGATGGCCATCTGTCAGGGGTGATTTGAATGCAATATTCCTGCTTCTTGGCAGAATGGGGTTGGGCTGGATGATGGCCCAAGAGGTCTCTTCCAACTCTTGGATTCTAGGATTTTAGGATTCTATGAACATGACTGTGAGAGCCGTTCAGCAGTGGAACTCTCTGCCCCGGAGGGAGTGTGGTGGAGGCTCCTTCCTTCTTTGGAAGCTTTTAAACAGAGGCTGGATGGCCATCTGTCAGGGGTGATTTGAATGCAATATTCCTGCTTCTTGGCAGAATGGGGTTGGACTGGATGATGGCCCAGGAGGTCTCTTCCAACCCTTGGATTCTAGGATTCTATATAATGAGACTTGAGCCTCCGTGGGTCCTGGAACCAAACTCCAGCCGATATTCGCAGCATGGCATGTGTTCTAGCAGCAGGATTAAAATGACTGTCAGCATTAAGAAGAATCCCATGTAATGAGGGCCCTCCTAGTCAAGCGCTTCACCCTTCCAACAAATCCTCCTTCCCTGGCCTTCGAGAAATACAGAAACCGCGCAACCATTCCCTCAAACCGTGATATATATATTTCGCCATCTTCACAGCAGACACAAATATGAACTTTGCACCAAGTTAAGAGTCCAACGTTCGGATCCGAACGGAGGGAATCAAAAAGCAATTACACGCCCAGGTATTATGCTAATACAATTACGGAAACCACTAGCCCCAAACTGTTGATAAATTAGATAAGTAAAAGAAGTTGACCTGAAAGTGTTATTTCAAATCGCGCCGCCCCATCCGTGCTCTCTCCCGTAATTGCTCTCCTGTGATCTGCCCTCCATTAAAAGCACATTCCCTCCGCCAAAAATTATATGTTCGGCACATAATGATTAAAATAACAATATATTCTCTCTTCTATTGGCGATGATGTTATGTAAAATAGGAAAAGGAGGAGGAGGACGGAGAATAAATTAGCTCCGGATGCTCAAAATTTACCATGTCCTGTCATTTCAATAAATTACATCTGAGTCGTGTTCGAGCGGCAGGTCTTTTGCTAACCTTTGCAATGAAACAATTTCTAAAATCAACACCGGGAAATGAGGTGGTTTCTCTCTCACACGGAGATGAATAAGCCGTTCAAAACGATCCAACAGGCTTTGTCGAAAGCCCACAGAAGGCTGCCTCACCCATCTTTTGTGGATAATATGCCATTCTGTCACGCGCTGGGCCTGTAACAGCTGTACTTTTCTATAGGACATATACTTTAAGCCCAGCGGGAAGCCAGGGCGCCTCAAAGAGAGGTTCTCAGGGATTTTTCTGAAGTGATGGTCTTTAGAGTCTTTATGGCTGTATGGCCATGTTCTGGAGCAGTGTTTCTCAACCTCGGGGTCGGGACCCCTGAGGGGGTCGCGAAGGGGTGTGAGAGGGGTCACCAAAGACCATCAGAAAACACAGTATTTTCTGATGGGCATGGGGATTCCATGTGGGAAGTTTGAGCCAATTCTATCGTTGGTGGAGTTCAGAATGTTCTTTGATTGTAATGAATTATAAATCCCAGCAACCACAACTCCCAAAAGTCAAAGTCTATTTTCCACAAACTCTACCAGTGTTCACATTTGCGCATATTGAGTATTTGGTCCAGATCCACCATTGCGTGAGTCCACAGTGCTCTCTGGATATAGGTGAACTACAACTCCCAAACTCAAGGTCAATACCCACCAAACCCTTCCAGTGTTTTCCGTTGGTCATGGGAGTTCTGTGTGGCAAATTAGGTTCAAATCCATCACTGGTGGAGTTCAGAATGCTCTTTGATTATAGGTGAACTATAAATTCCAGCAACTACAACTCCCAAATTACAAAATCTATCCTCCCCTAAACCCACTAGCATTTACATGTGGTTGCATTGGATATTTGTGCCCAGTTTGGTCCAGTGAATGAAAATACATCTTGCATATCTGATATTTACATTATGATTTATAACAGTAGTGAAATGACTGTTATGAAGTAGCAACAAAACAATATGGTTGGGGGTCACCACAACATGAGGGACTGTATTAAGGGGTCATGGCATTAGGAAGGTTGAGAACCACTGTTCTAGAGGCATTTCTCCTGACGTTTCACCTGCATCTATGGCAAGCATCCTCAGAGGTGAGGTCTGTTTGTATTGAGTTTTACTGTTTGTACTGCTTCCAAGCCAGGTGTCCTGCTTCCAACCCATCCGCAGTGGGTCTTTTATTAACCCAACAGCTCTTAATTACCCTTTTCAAACCAAACCACCAGAAAAAAAAACCTTTTCCAATACAAGGAATTGTTTGCAATGATATATTATTGTTGGAGGGGGGAAACCACCTTCTCTTCAGCGACGGTGAGGATTTCAGGGCTGATGCGAGGGAAGAGGGCTGCCTGGAGAGGCTGGCATGACAGCTGCTGTCAGAGTCCTTGCTAATCAAAAGTCCCAGGACTTCAAATAAGTCGACTGCTCTGCTGGTTCTTTGTCACTGAGAACTTGGCTCATTTCCTGGCAGGAAAGTAGACTTAGTTTGTGCTCTGCTTCTTAGTCGTAAATAATGCTGTGTTGTTGTTGGGGTTTTTTGTGTTGGATGTTTTGGACAGCACAAACTAGCAACCACAGGATGGTCAAGTGTCAGAGATTATGGGAAATGCAGTTAATAATATCCGGAGATTGCCCATTGTAGGTTTTGTGCATCTCCCTTTGCTCCCTTTCTTCTTCATGCGCTAGCTGGAATTTTTAATAGCACTGTCAGTATGGCAAGGATTGGTTGGAGAGACACTGACATTGAAAAAGTCTGAGTTGGGGTAGATATGGAAATCTATCTTACCATTGCCAAAGACACTTTTACACTTATTAAACAATTATAAAACTAGGTTCTTGTGGTTTTTTGGGCTATAGGGCCTTGTTCTAGAGGCATTTTCTCCTGACGTTTTGCCTGCATCTATGGCAAGCATCCTCAGAGGTAGTGGTGAGGTCTGTTGGAAGTAGGAAAATAGGTTTATATATCTGTGGAATGACCAGGGTGGGACAAAGGACTCTTGTCTGCTGGAGCTAGGGGTGAACATTTTAACTGACCACCTTCATTAGCATTGAAAGGCCTGACTGAGCCTGGGGGAATATTTTGTTGAGAGGTGTTAAGATGTGCCTGGTTGTTTCCTCTCTGTTGTTGTGCTGTTGTAATTTTAGAGTTTTTTAATACTGGTAGCCAGATTTTGTTCATTTTCATGGTTTCCACCTTTCTGTTGAAATTGTCGACATGCTTGTGGATTTCATCTGAGTGGAATGCTTGTGGAAGCATCTGAGGATGCTTGCCATAGAAGCAGGCAAAACATCAGGAGAAAATGCCTGTGTAGACTGACATGGTGGTTGTTGGTGTAGTCCAGCATTTCTATCCTTGAATATCCTTTCCATCCCTAGCTGGGATTTAAATGGCAAGTTCAGAGTCTATCACCTGGGCTGTAAGGATGACCCTTATCTCCTTAGTTAAAACTTTTCAATATTGAAATCTATCTTACCATTGCCAAAGACACTTTTACCCTTATTAACCAATTATAAAACTATCCTTGAATATCCTTTCCGTCCCTAGCTGGGATTTAGATGGCAAGTTCAGAGTCTATCACCTAGGCCAGTGTTTCTCAACCTGGGGGTCGGGACCCCTGGAGGGGTCGCAAGGGGGTGTCAGAGGGGTCACCAAAGACCAGCAGAAAACACAGTATTGTCTGTTGGTCATGTGGGGTTCTGTGTGGGAAGTTTGCCCCAATTCTATCATTGGTGGAGTTCAGAACATTCTTTGATTGTGAGTGAACTATAAATCCCAGCAACTACAATTCCCAAATGTGAAGGTCTATTTTCCCCAAACTCCACCACTGTTCACATTTGGGCATTTTGAATATTCATGCCAAGTTCTTGTGGGTTTTTTTCAGGCTATATGGCCATGTTCTAGAGGCATTTCTCCTGACGTTTCGCCTGCATCTATGGCAAGCTTCCTCAGAGGTGAGGTCTGCTGGAGCTGGGAAAAAAGGGGGTTTATATATCTGTGGAATGACCAGGGTGAGACAAAGGGCTTTTGTAAGTTGGGCTAGGTGTGAATCTTTCAACTGACCACCTTGATTAGCATACAATGGGCTGACTGTGCCTGGAGCAAACTCTTCTTGAAGGCTGATTAGATGTCCCTGCCTGTTTTTCTCCCTGCTGTTTTTGCTGTTGCAATTTTAGAATTTTTTAATACTGGGAGCCAGATTTTGTTCATTTTCATGGTTTCTTCCTTTCTGTTGAAATTGTCCACATGCTTGTGGATTTCAATGGCTTCTCTGTGTAGTCTGACATGGTGGTTGTGAGAGTGATCCAGCATTTTTGTGTCCTAGTCATCCGCAAACCAGATCAACAATTGGGTCACACCGTTGACAGAAAACCCACACACACAGATAGATATCTACATAAAAACTCCAACCATCACCCAAGTCAAAAAAGAAGCACCATTAAAGCCTTGGCAGACGGTGCAAAAAGAATCTGCAAAGCCCACATGCTCCTCCAAGATGAACTGAACCACCTCAACTGGGCTCTCCAGGCCAAGGGAGACTCCACCTCAGACATCAGAAGAGCGGCAAGACCACCGAGAAGAAGCCACGAGAGTCAAGCTGAAGATCCACCCAGGGGAAAAGTGTTCTTGCCAGACATCAAGGGAACCACTGACCACAGAGGGAAACTGAGGAGGAAACACAACATGCAAACTATCTCCAGACCCACCAAGAACATCCAACCAATGCTACGTTCAGCAAAGGACAAGAGGGATCCGCTCACCTCTGCAGGAGTCTACTGTTGTATACCATGCAGCTGTGGACAAGTCTACAGAGGGACCACCAAACGCAGCGTTGCCCAAACAAGAATCCAGGAACATGAAAGGCACTGCAGACTACTTCAACCAGAGAAGTCAGCCAGAGCAGAGCACCTGATGAACCAACCTGGACACAGCAGATTATTTGAGAACACAAAAATGCTGGACCACTCTAGAACATGGCCATATAGCCCGAAAAAACCCACAAGAACTGAGTGATTCCGGCCATGAAAGCCTTCGACAATACATTCATGCCAAGTTTGGTCCATCATCGTTTGAGTCCACAGTGCTCTCTGGATGTAGGTGAACTATAACTCCCAAACTCGAGGTAAATGCCTAATAACCCTTCAATTATTTTCTGTTGGTCATGGGAGTTCTGTGTGCCATGTTTGATTCAATTCCATTGTTGGTGGAGTTCAGATTGCTCTTTGATTGTAGGTAAACTATAAATCCCAACAACTGCAACTCCCAAAGGACAAAATCAAACCCCCTCAACCCCATCAGTACTCAAATTTGAGCGTATTTGTGCCAAATTTGGTCCAGCGAATGAAAATACATCCTGCATATCAGGTATTTACATTACAATTCATAACACAAGCAAACTTACAGTTGTGAAGTAGCAACAAAAATAATTTTATGGCTTGGGGGTCACCACAACATGAGGAACTGTATTAAGGGGTCGCGGCATTAGGAAGGTTGAGAAACACTGACCTAGGCTGTAAGGATGACCCTTATCACCTTAGTCAAAACTCTTCAATATTTATATTCCCCTTATAGTGCTAACAAGTCCCCAGTTTGGCAGGAACTCTTCTCTGCCATCCCACTTTTTCAGAAGCTTTTAAGATGTCTGGATTTTTCTCTTTTCCCCCACTTTCTTCCTGCATCCTCAGTTTACTTTAAATTCCTGCAGATGTTGTGGTTGATAGGAGAGATAATACCAAGAGTGATCCTTTGTTGAGGCAGAAACGTATGGGTTTATTTTCAGCTGAGACCCTGGCGTGGAATCTCCTCCAAAAGCAAACCAGAGCAAGGATAAAAAGGCAGTGACTTTCCCTTTTGTACATCTACAAATGCAGGCATGATGTCGATCCATTGACCCGCGGATACGGGGGCTCAATGGGTTTCCGTATCCGCGGTTCAGAGGAATGCAGTTTCCGCCACCCTGGGACTCTGTAAGAGCATCCCGAGCGAGCTAGCAGTGATCTGCGGCTCGGAAAAGGAGAGGTTCATATTAGAGACACTGTTAGAGGCAGTAAAGGGGCACAATGTATCACTATGAAGACAATACTTTTTGTGGGTTGTTGTAGGTTTTTCCAGGCTATATGGCCATGTTCTGGAGGCAATTTTTCTCCTGACGTTTCGCCTGCATCTATGGCAAGCATCCTCAGAGGTAGTGAGGTCTGTTGGAACTAGGAAAAATGGTTTTATATATCTGTGGAATGACCAGGGTGGGACAAAGGACTCTTGTCTGCTGGAGCTAGGTGTGAATGTTTCAGCTGATCACCTTGATTTGCGTTCAATGGCTTGGTAGCTCCTGGGGGGAATCTTTTGTTGAGAGTGATTTCATGTGCCTGTTTGTTTCCCCTCTGTTGTTTTTCTGCTGTAATTTTTGAGTTTTTTAATACTGGGAGCCAGATTGTGTTCATTTTCATGGTTTCTTCCTTTCTGTTGAAATTGTCCACATGCTTGTGGGTTTCAATGGCTTCTCTGTGTAGTCTGACACGGTGGTTGTGAGAGTGGTCCAGCACTTCTGTGTTCTCAAATAGTATGCTGTGTCCAACCTGGAAAAATTGCCTCCAGAACATGGCCATATAGCCCGGAAAAACCTACAACAACCCATGAAAGCCTTCGACAATACACAATACTTTTTATTGGGGGATTTGTTAAAATGTTAGGGTAAGGGAGAAAAGGAAGCAAGAAGTGATCCCTAGTTAAAGCTGTTGCTGGGTCCTCAGTCCTTGCCTCAGGCAGACAAGAGTTTTTTCTCCCACTGTTCTGGTACAGCTGTACCAGGAGCTCCAAACTTATTTGCTTTGTATTAAATGTTTGCTTGCAGCCGTGGGTTTCAGAGACTCTGCAGATAGATGGCTTCCTTCAGTTGCATTCATAGGGCAAGTCAACTGTCCATCATCGTTAAGTTTTGTTTCCGCCCCTTGCTCAGGGCAATTGGGAAGGGAAGGGAGCCTTGTTTTAGTTACTCTCAGCAAGGAATGCTAATATACAGGACGTGTGCAAGCTTCCCCTGTACAAAAGCTCCAACCCTTAAGACTTTCAGAGGGAGAACAGTCTTAAGAGCATCCAAGACGTTCCGGGGGAGAACAGTCTTAAGAGTCTCCAAAGACTTTCCAGGGAAACAGCGCTAAAGACCAAAGAACTCCAGCTAGAGAACATCTAAGCTTTTACTGGTAGGTCCACTCGGCGTTTGAGAAGCACTTCGACCCGGTAGCAGAGCCCACATCAGTAAGGGTTAGATTACAGTCAGCCTGGGAGAAGTTAAAAAGGGATTTTCCATTTAAAGTAAAGAAGATGTTATTGAAGACAGTTGCCTGTCCTTTGTGGGCAAGATTAGGAAGCTATCAGTTGCATAAAAGGTTGGAATTATTTGTTTATCTTTCTGAAGACAAGAGAAGTTTCTGTTTGATTGTTCATTAATAAAAGACTTTGTTATACTTCACAAGCCATCTAAAGATCATTTATGGAGAAAAACCTCTGAGAACTTCTCCTTGGGCCCCCTGGCTTCTTGTTGGGCAAAGGTTGCACGTCCTGTTCTAAAGGAAATTCTTTACAGGCCCAGCGTGCGACAGAACACCCACCCTGGACATTGTTCCACAGGGATATAAACCCTACTTGCCTAGTTTCCAACAGACCTCACAACTTCTGAGGATGCCTGCCAGAGATGTGGGTGAAACGTCAGGAGAGAATGCTACTGGAACATGACCATACAGCCCGGAAAACTCAAAGCAACCCAGTGATTCCAGCTATGAAAGCCTTCCAGAATACATTGATGCAGTAGTTTTGGAAGATGTTTAGCCCTCTCTGCCAAATAGTTCTTCTTATGCCTCACCAAAGTGGTGCTAAACTGCATTCCTTCTACAGTGCAGACGCACCCTTAATTTGGTGCACCCCTTGGGAATCCTTGGTGGGATTGTCCTTCTCCGTCTCCCATGCAAGTCTCAAGTCTGAGAGCGGAGAGGCTTTTCTTCTGGCGTGAGCGGAAAACACGAGACGCTCCTCCTCGGCTGGTATAAATCTGGAGCGCTGCAATGAAATCAATAGAGCTGCACCAAGTTTACACCCCAGTTGATTGCCTTGGCCATTATCCTGAGCCTGGCCTATCTATTGGCAGTCGCCGTTTCCTAGTTGTCCTGTTAACTCAGTCGCAAATTGCCGCTTGAATCCTGGCCCAGGGCCCTGGTATTTAATGGCTTGACACTCACCAGGAACATGGTCGCGATGTATCAATTACTACACAATTAGCAGCTCAATTGCTGCTTGATGCAAATATAAGAAGCAATGCTTTTCTTTTCATTCTCTTTTTCCATCCTCTTTCTTTTGCTTTTTCCAAAGACAGAGAAAGGATCTTTGCAACACACTGAAAAGTTGGCATTGTGTCTGGGTTGTTGTAGGTTTTCAGAAGAAGCATTCTCTCCTGATGTTTTGCCTGCAAAGTCTAGTCAAAGCCATGGTCTTCCCTGTAGTCACCTACGGATGTGAGAGCTGGACCTTAGGGAAGGCTGAGCGAAGGAAGAGAGATGCTTTTGAGCTGTGGTGTTGGAGGAAAGTGCTGAGAGTGCCTTGGACTGCGAGAAGATCCAACCAGTCCATCCTCCAGGAAAGAAAGCCCGACTAAAGCTCACTGGAGGGAAGGAGACTAGAGGGAAAGCTGAAGTCCTTTGGCCACATCATGAGGAGACAGCAAAGCCTAGAGAAGACAATTATGCTGGGGAAAGCGGAAGGTAAAAGGAAGAGGGGCCGACCAAGGGCAAGATGGATGGATGGCACCCTTGAAGGGACTGGACTGACCTTGAAGGAGCTGGGGGTGGTGACGGCTGACAGGGAGCCCTGGCCTGGGCTGGTCCATGAGGTCACGAAGAGTCGGAGACGGCTGAACGAATGAACAACAACAACATGGCAGGTAGCCTCAGAGGTTGTGAGGTCCAACTCCATTCGGCCAATAGCAGGGAAATTGCATTCAAAGCACCCCTAGAGTTTGCCTACTAATCATATTTGCAATTGAGAAAAATGTATAATATTACAAAGGGTGACCACCTCACCCGCCTCATAGGAAACCTGCTACAAAACAGGAGCTTTTTTGTTGAGTTCTAGGGCCAGAGAAGCAGAGGGCGGAAACAGAAGAACGGCCTGCCTCAGGGGAGCGTGCTTGCTCCATCCATGTTCAACATCTACACAAATGACCAGCCACTGCCAGAAGGGACAGAGAGCTTCATCTATGCTGATGATCGTGCCATTACCGCTCAAGCAGGGAGCTTTGAGACGGTAGAACAGAAGCTTTCCGAAGCTCTAGGTGCTCTTACTGCCTATTACAGGGGAAACCAGCTGATCCCCAACCCATCTAAAACACAGACATGTGCTTTTCATCTCAAGAACAGACAAGCATCCCGAGCTCTGAGGATTATGACCTGGGAAGGAATCCCACTGGAGCATTGCAGCGCACCCAAGTACCTGGGAGTCACTCTGGACCGTGCTCTGACCTACAAGAAGCACTGCCTGAACATCAAGCAAAAAGTGGGTGCTAGAAACAATATCATACGAAAGGCACAACCTGGGGATCACAACCAGACAGACACAGTGAAGGCATCTGCCCTTGCGCTATGCTACTCTGCTGCTGAGTACGCATGCCCAGTGTGGAACACATCACACCACACTAAAACAGTGGATGTGGCTCTTAATGAGACATGTCGCATTATCATGGGGTGTCTGCGCCCTACACCACTGGAGAAACTACAGTGCTTAGCCAATATTGCACCACCTGACATCTGCCGGGAAGTGGCAGCCAATAGGGAAAGGACCAAGGCAGAGACATCTCCAGCTCATCCCCTGTTTGGGTATCAGTCAGCACGCCAACGACTTAAATCTAGACATAGTTTTCTAAGATCTACAAAGACACTCACTTGAACACCTCAGCAAGCGAGAATCCAAAAGTGGCAGGCTCAAACACAGAACCTCAACCAATGGCTGATACCAAATGAGAGACTCCCCCCTGGGCACACAGAGGACTGGGCGACCTGGAAGGCGCTGAACAGACTGTGCTCTGGCACCACCAGATGCAGAGCCAACCTCAAGAAATGGGGCCACAAAGTGGAATCCACGACATGCGAGTGGGGAGAAGAGCAATCCACTGACCCCCTGCTGTGATGCAACCTGAGCCCTGCCACATGCACCATGGAGGACCTTCTTGCGGCAACACCAGAAGCACTCCAAGGGGCCAGAGACTGGTCATAGGACATTTAATAGAATACCAAGCTTGTATTTTGTCTGTTTGTTTGTTTTGTTCTGTTAGAAATGTAATACAATTGACTGGTTGCCCTGACATGACCAATAAATAACCCCCAAAAGATGGCCACCCAGCCTCTATTTCAAAGCCTCCATAGAAGGAGCCTTCACCACACTCCAGGGCAGAGAGTTCCACTGCTGAACGGCTCTCACAGTCAGGAAGTTCTTCCTCATGTTCAGGTGGAATCTCCTCTCTTGTAGTTTGAAGCCATGGCTCCATTGCGTCCTAGTCTCCAGGGAAGCAGAAAGGAAGCTTGCTCCCTCCTCCTCCCTGTGGCTTCCTCTCACATATTTATACATGGCTATCATCATATCTCCTCTCAGCCTTCTCTTCTTCAGGCTAAACATGCCCATGATGGTTGGAGTGTTTGTGTATTTATTTATTTAGAGCTTTTGTAACCCGGTCTTCTCATCCTCCGAGGAGAGGGACTCAGGCCGGTTAGCAACAGAGAATCAATATACAATAAACTAAAGCATAATAACATCATAGTACATTAATACATTAAAACACATTAAATACAGATGAAAAATTACATAAAGCCAATTCATCAAGATAAATCACAAATTCATCACCATCCGCCTTGTGGTCAACAGTTATTGATTCAATCATCAATCTGAGAATGCTACGTTCCAGAGCCAAGTTTTTACCATATTTCTGAAAGTCAGGAGGGAGGGGGCAGATCTGATCTCTATCGGGAGGGAGTTCGACAGCTGAGGGGCCACCACCGAGAAGGCCCTGTCTCTCGTCCCTACCAGACGTGATTGCAAGGGTTGTGGGACCGAGAGCAGGGCCCCTCCAGAAATCTTGACAACCTTGATGGTTCATAGGGGAGAATCCGTTCGGACAGGTAAACTGTGCTGAAGTCGTTTAGGGATTTATAGGTCAGCACCAGCACTTTGAATTGTGCTCGGAAGCCAATTGGCAGTCAGTGGAGCTCCTGGATATTTGGGTGGATGCTGTTAAGATGGTCCAGGAACCTGTTGAGTTCTTCTTCTCCATGGCTCCATGTGTCTGGTATTTTTTTCCCAGCGCCTCTAGGAAGGAAGGCGAAATGTCCCACCAGGCGAATGTCTGGGCCTTGTCTTTGTTTTTCCGAAATGCCTCCTGAACGGAATGCGTGCCGAGACACCTGCCTGCACTGAAAGATATGCCGCTCCTTTTGAAGGCCGAATCCCACTGGGAAAAAGCAAAGGAACCTTTCCCCCTTTCTGATGCTTCTGAAATTTCCTGCAACCTCTAAAGGCCAGGCAACCCAATGCAAATGAAATTAAGGATGATTCATGTCTTGAAAGCTGCCTCGCTGACCTGAAGCAGCATTTTTATCACAGCATGACATTCACAAATTCCAGTCCTGTGACGCACTAGAGGCCAATCTCTATGTGTGTGTGTGTTATTTATTATGTTGCTTATTATGATTATGGTTTTTATATTTGTACAAACACCAACTGGTTTGAACCTGTTTTGCTCTGGTGCATAATATGTTTTAAATCCTGCTAAATTTAATCTGTATATGTCATTATGGTATTGTCAGTTAAGTTTGCGATCGGGGCCGGACCTAGGTAATTTTCAGCAGGAAGCAGGGGTGCCGCAAGAACGCCCCTCCATTTAATGCAGAAAAAGACCTTGGAGTCCTCGAGGACAACAAGTTAAACATGAGCCAGGAATGTGATGTGGCGGCAAAAAAATCCAATGGGATTTTGGCCTGCATCAAGAGGAGCCTAGTGTCTAGATCTAGGGAAGTCCTGCTCCCCATGCTCTATTCCGCTTTGGTTAGACCACTTTACCTGGAATATTGTGTCCAATTAATGACTGAAGAGAGAAAACAAGACTTTTGTAAACTAGGACAAAGTTATCAACATCGGTGAAGGTCAGTCCAATAGCTAGAAAAAGAGAGATAAGACATCCTTATCTGGCTGTAAGGGCAAGCGGAATGCTTTTCTTTCAATTCATGGGATAGGAAAAGCTTTATATGGGATGCTTTGAATGCAATGTTACTGCTTCTTGGCAGCGGGTTGGACTGGATGGCCCATGAGGCTCTTCCAACTCTAGGATTCTATGATTCTATGATACGAGGAGAGGGATTTATCTCAGACTCATCAATGTTGGCATTTCATGATGGTCTTGTTTCCAAGTGGATTTGTAGTCTCATGTTTCCAGTTTTGCCGGGTTCCTGTTCTGGGCTTTGGGATCTCCATGCTTTCTTGTTCCTTTGGGTTTTGCATCCTTGGATCTTGGATCCTCACAACCTCTGACGATGCCTGCCATAGATGCAGGCGAAACGTCAGGAGACATTGCTTCTGGAACATGTCCAGACAGCCTGAAAAACTTACAGCAACCCACTTGCTAAAATATTTCTGCCTTCCATATATAGGTCAGTTTTAATTTCATTTTTTTTAATTTCCTAACATTTTTATTATTGTTGTTGCAAAGCTACTGATTGAGTCCCATCACAAAGCAACCAACATTAACTGATCAAGCCATGCCAAATAGAAGCTATTGTGGGCCCAAACTTGGGAGGTGGGAGACATGCATCTGGTGGGTGCTGATAAACTAGGATAAAAAAAAGAGAGAAACCAATGGATTTTTGCACAATGGTCAATTACGACATGCCCATAGACTCTCTGAGAGTTCTTGAGTGCGGTGACGAAACGTGGCTAATAAGCAAAACCAAAACGGTCTGGATGAGATTGCCTTTGTCTTGCCAGCGCGGCTTTCATTCCTCTCGGTGTCAGAAGAACAATCCAAGCCGCAATTTTCTTCATGAATTCAGAAGGGGGGGAAAAGCAACACAAGGTCAGAAAAACCATGTCTACGTTTTATGTTATTTTTTTTGCAGAGACTAAATTTAGCAAAAGTCTTTGCAAAGGGCGAGAAATCTTCCTGGCCTCCGATGCTTTTCGCCAGGGTTTCTGAAGCATCAGGAGGAGAAAGTCTAAGCACAAGTGGAGCTTGAAAAGTTACTTTAAGGAAAAATTTGTATAACGACTTACCAGAGCCATCTTTAATGAAGCAATGCTAAAATGATATCATTTGATATTATTAAATAAGAGTTGGGATCACCCAGGGCTTCGTCTTTCTAGTGTCTGAGGACGTCTGTGAAAGCTGGACCATGAAGAAGACTGCAAAAAATGAAGGCAGCTGAAAGCTGGAGAAGAAAAACCAGCATCCGAAATGTGCTGCCTGGGAAGAGGTCTGGGCATAATAATACGGGTGTTGAATGAAAAGTAATGCCTCCACCTCCACAACTCCTCAACGGGTGGCAATACTGGTATGCGGCAGGTACTGGCTTGTTCCGTAGACTCTCCTCTACAGTTCCATTTTGGTGGGAAGCCTTAGCATTGAATGGACCTTCATAACTCCACATCAGACGGCAGTACTGGTATGAGGCAGGAACAGGCTTGTTCCGTAGACTCTCCTCTACAGTTCCATTTTAGTGGGAAGCCTTAGCATTGAACGGACCTTCAAAACTCCTCATCAGATGGTAGTACTGGTATGTGGCAGGTACTGACTTGTTCAGTAGACTCTCCTCTACAGTTCCATTTTGGTGGGAAGCGTTAGCATTGAACAAACCTTCATAACTCATCATCAGATGGCAGTACTGGTATGCGGCAGGTGCAGAGATATGGGAACAATGGGGAACTTTGGCTGAAGTCTTTAGTGAAAGAAAAGTTGAATGGGTGACAGATTAGGATGAGGTGCGGCTTTCTGAAGGCCCCCTCAATCCTATTGAGATATGATCATAATGGCCAAATGACCGCTTCTTCTGGGGGACCAACTCCGAGCCCAGAGATCATGATCCTTTGTTATTGTCCATGCAAATAGTGTCTTTTGATAAGGGTCTTTTTCAACTGGAGATTTCCTCCTTTCCAGGGTCACACAGGGGTGGCTGCCTTGTGTTTTTATACATTTTTCAATAAAGGGGAATTGGGCAAAAGGGTCAGGAAAAGGTCAGAAACACAGGAAAAAATATAGAAATCATGTTATAGAAAACAAACCCACTTATCCCTCCCCCAGAGTCCCATAGACGTTCAAGAGAGTACGTAAGTGTAAAGGGAGGGGGTTTCTCAGTAATAAATGTGCTACCTTCTGCTATATATGAAACCTAGTGCATAAAACCTTGAGTAAATGTACACACTATCTAACATGGGATGGGTCCTTGTTGTTGTTGTTGTTGTTGTTGTTGTTGTTGTTGTTAGTGTCTTGGCAAATTGACCAAGGCTTAACCCTTATTATCCAGTCTGGTGTCCTTGCCCTTAGCAAAACTATAAGTTACTATCTTTTATGGGGGGGGGGGGGTCATGTTCAACTTCATGGGGACCCATGTTGGGTAATAACTAAACGGCATTGACCATTAGGTAAAATACGTTGTTGCCCTTGGTACTATCCACATGTTCTCCTTCCATGGAGGTCTTCCTTGGAGGGTCATTTGGGCTTCCATCCAGCTGCCAATCTCAGTCTGTTCTATCTATTTCTGGCCTCCCCCCCCCCCCCCCAAAAAAATTCCCTATTTGATTCCAGATGGGGGGAAATGCTCCTTTTTGAATCCACAACAATCTCTTTAGGACAGCGTTTTGTGCATATATTAACGAAAGATCAGACTATAGAGATGTTCGTTTTTGATTATTTGCCCATTTACCACAAATTTAGTTTAAAACTCTGTTTGGTTTCTCTCTCTCTCTCTCTCTCTCTCCTTTTTTATCACCACCCGCCAAAATAACTATGACAGAATATTCTATCCTCTGGATTATGGAGATAACACGGAGGGAAATGCCATTTCCATTTCCATTCTTTTCAGCGTGCCACAAACCCATGCATGCAAGGAAATTAAAATTCAAAACTTAATTGGATTTTCATACTCCCTTTAAAACAGGTAATATTGTTTCTCTCGCCTGCGCGTTCCTTCTCTCTCTTCCTTAATGTTGCATCCAAATGGGAGGATTTGATTCAAGGAGGGACTCCTTCAAGGGCCGGCGTCCTTTGGAGCCAAATGCTTCATTTAACGCCATTAAAAAACGTATCTCGCCCTCCGTGTTTTTGCGCAGAGACACCCCTCCAGCCCCCGTGTTTCCATTTTCCTTCCAAAAGGCTCAGGGGAATCTTGGCTGAGGGAAAAGGCATGTCGTGCAGGTTCCCTTCTATGCATATGCTACACCTCTGGCAATGTCATGCCCACAATCCCATTTCTGCCATTTATTTATTTATCAATATCTACATGAAACCGCTGGGTGAGGTTATCCAGAGTTTTGAAGTTGGGTGCCATCTGTACGCAGATGACACCCAACTCTACTCCTCATTTCCACCGAATTCCAAGGAAGCCTTCCAGACCCTGAACCAGTGTCTGATGGCTGTGATGGACTGGATGAGGGCTAACAGGTTTAAGCTTAATCCAAACAAGACAGAGGTCCTCCTGGTCAGTCGTGGGGCCAACTGGGGTATTGGGTGGCAACCTGTGCTCGATGGAGTTACACTCCCCCTGAAGGCGCAAGTCCGTAGCTTGGGAGTCCTCCTGGACTCAACGCTGTCACTTGATGCTCTGCTGTCAGCTTTGCACAACTCAAACTTGTGCGCCAGCTGCGACCACACCTTGTGAAGTCTGACTTGGCCAGGGCGGTCCACACCTTGGTTACATCCAAACTGGACTATTGCAATGCTCTCTACATGGGGCTGTCCTAGAAGATGGCCCAGAAGTTTGAACTGGTGTAATGGGTGACAGTCAGGCTCCTTACTGGAGCAAACTATAGGGAGCATACAACACCCCTATTAAAACAGCTTAATTGGCTGCTGATAAGTTGCCGAGCCAAATTCAAGGTGCAGGTCATGACCTATAAAGCTCTAAATGGTTCGAGCCCCGCCTATCTCCACAATCGCATCTCCTTCTATGAACCGGCACGAGCTCTAAGATCTTCCGGGGAGGCCCTCCTCTTAGTCCCACTACCGTCTCAAGTGTGGTTGGTGGGGACGAGAGAGAGGGCCTTCTCAGTCCAGATGTGGCCCTCCAAGGCCATTTATCCGGATACGACCCTCCAAGGCCATTGTCCCCAAGCTATGGCCTACAGTCCAGATGTGGCCCTCCAAGGCCATATATCTGGATGTGGTTCTCCAAGGCCATTGCCCCAAACTATGGCCTACAGTCCGGATGCGGCCCTCCAAGGCCACTTACCTGCATTTGTTGTTGTTGGGTTGCTGTGAGTTTTTTGGGCTATATGACCATGTTCCAGAAGTATTATTTGCTGAAATTTTGCCCATATCTGTGGCAGGCATTCTCAGAGGTTGTGAGAGGATGTCTGCCATAGATGTGGGCAAAACATAAGCAAAGAATGCTTCTGGAACATGGCCATGTAGCCCAAAAACCTGCGGCAGTTACCACACCTTGCCTCATGGTAGGACAGACTCAGCCACGGACACATGCAAGATACTCCACTTTGGCAGAAAAAACAAAATGCAAAGATACAGAATGGAGGACAATGAGACCTGGCTCGAGAGCAGTACGTGTGAAAAAGATCTTGGAGTCCTCGTGGACAGGAAGGTGAACATGAGCCAGGAATGGGATGTGGTGGCAAAAAAAGCCAATGGGGTTTTGGCCTGTATCAAGAGGAGTCTAGTGTCTAGATCTAGGGAAGTCATGCTCCCCATGCTCTATTCTGCTCTAGTTAGGCCACACCTGGAATATTGTGTCCAGTTCTGGGCACCACAATTCAAGAGAGATATTGACAAGCTGGAATGTGTCCAGAGGAGGGCGACTAAAATGATAAAAGGTCTGGAGAACAAGCCCTATGAGGAGCGGCTTAAGGAGATGGGCATGTTTAGCTTGAAGAAGAGAAGGCTGAGAGGAGATATGATGAGAGCCATGTCTAAATATGTGAGAGGAAGCCACAGGGAGGAGGAGGGAGCAAGCTTGTTTTCTGCTTCCTTGGAGACTAGGACGCGGAACAATGGCTTCAAACTACAAGAGAGGAGATTCCACCTGAAGATGAGGAAGAACTTCCTGACTGCGAGAGCCGTTCAGCAGTGGAACTCTCTGCCCCAGAGTGTGGTGGAGGCTCCTTCTTTGGAAGCTTTTAAACCGGGGCTGGATGGCCATCTGTCAGGGGTGATTTGAATGCAATATTCCTGCTTCTTGGCAGAATGGGGTTGGACTGGATGATGGCCCAGGAGGTCCCTTCCAACTCTTGGATTCTATGATTCTATGATTCTATGATCTGGACTGTGAGCCATAGCTTGGGGCAATGGCCTTGGAGAGCCACATTTGGATAAATGCCCTTGGAGGGCCACATCTGGAATGCGGGCCATAGCTTGGGTCAATGGCCTTGGAGGGCCGCATCTCCAGACTGTGGGCCATAGCTTGGGGCAATGGCCTTGGAGACCCACATCTAGATAAATGGCCTTGAAGGGCCGCATCTGGACTGTGGGCCATAGCTTGGGGACAGTGGCCTTGGAGGGCCACATCCGGATAAATGGCCTTGGGGGGTTGCATCCGGACTGTGGGCCATAGCTTGGGGCAATGGCCTTGGAGGGCCACATTTGGAAAAACGGCCTTGAAGGGCCACATCTGGACTGTGGGCCATAGCTTGGGTACAGTGGCCTTAGAGGGCCGCATCTTGACTATGAGCCATAGCTTGGGGCAATGGCCTTGGAGACCCACATCCAGATAAATGGCTTTGGAGGGCCGCACCTGGACTGTGGGTCATAGCTTGGGGACAATGGCCTTGGAGACCCACATCCAGATAAATGGCCTTGGAGGGCCACATCTGGACTGTGGGTCATAGCTTGGGGACAATGGCCTTGGAGACCCACATCCTGATAAATGGCCTTGGAGGGCCACATCTGGACTGTAGGCCATAACTTGAGGACACTGATCTTGGAGGGCCACATCCGGACTGTGGGCCATAACTTGAGGACACTGATCTTGGAGGGCCACATCTGGACTGTGGGCCATAACTTGAGGACACTGATCTTGGAGGGCCACATCTGGACTGTGGGCCATAACTTGAGGACACTGATCTTGGAGGGCCACATCCGGACTGTGGGCCATAACTTGAGGACACTGATCTTGGAGGGCCACATCCGGACTGTGGGCCATAACTTGAGGACACTGATCTTGGAGGGCCACATCCGGACTGTGGGCCATAACTTGAGGACACTGATCTTGGAGGGCCACATCTGGACTGTGGGCCATAACTTGAGGACACTGGTCTTGGAGGGCCACATCCGGACTGTGGGCCATAACTTGAGGACACTGATCTTGGAGGGCCACATCTGGACTGTGGGCCATAACTTGAGGACACTGATCTTGGAGGGCCACATCTGGACTGTGGGCCATAACTTGAGGACACTGATCTTGGAGGGCCACATCCGGACTGTGGGCCATAACTTGAGGACACTGATCTTGGAGGGCCACATCCGGACTGTGGGCCATAACTTGAGGACACTGATCTTGGAGGGCCACATCCGGACTGTGGGCCATAACTTGAGGACACTGATCTTGGAGGGCCACATCTGGACTGTGGGCCATAACTTGAGGACACTGATCTTGGAGGGCCACATCCGGACTGTGGGCCATAACTTGAGGACACTGATCTTGGAGGGCCACATCTGGACTGTGGGCCATAACTTGAGGACACTGATCTTGGAGGGCCACATCTGGACTGTGGGCCATAACTTGAGGACACTGATCTTGGAGGGCCACATCTGGACTGTGGGCCATAACTTGAGGACACTGATCTTGGAGGGCCACATCCGGACTGTGGGCCATAACTTGAGGACACTGATCTTGGAGGGCCACATCCGGACTGTGGGCCATAACTTGAGGACACTGATCTTGGAGGGCCACATCCGGACTGTGGGCCATAACTTGAGGACACTGATCTTGGAGGGCCACATCTGGACTGTGGGCCATAACTTGAGGACACTGATCTTGGAGGGCCACATCTGGACTGTGGGCCATAACTTGAGGACACTGATCTTGGAGGGCCACATCCGGACTGTGGGCCATAACTTGAGGACACTGATCTTGGAGGGCCACATCTGGACTGTGGGCCATAGCTTGGGTACAGTGGCCTTAGAGGGCCGCATCTTGACTATGAGCCATAGCTTGGGGCAATGGCCTTGGAGACCCACATCCAGATAAATGGCTTTGGAGGGCCGCACCTGGACTGTGGGTCATAGCTTGGGGACAATGGCCTTGGAGACCCACATCCAGATAAATGGCCTTGGAGGGCCACATCTGGACTGTGGGTCATAGCTTGGGGACAATGGCCTTGGAGACCCACATCCTGATAAATGGCCTTGGAGGGCCACATCTGGACTGTAGGCCATAACTTGAGGACACTGATCTTGGAGGGCCACATCCGGACTGTGGGCCATAACTTGAGGACACTGATCTTGGAGGGCCACATCTGGACTGTGGGCCATAACTTGAGGACACTGATCTTGGAGGGCCACATCCGGACTGTGGGCCATAACTTGAGGACACTGATCTTGGAGGGCCGCATCCGGACTGTAGGCCATAGCTTGGGGCAATGGCCTTGGAGACCCACATCCGGATAAATGGCCTTGGAGGGCCGCATCCGGACTGTAGGCCATAGCTTGGGACACTGATCTTGGAGGGCCACATCCGGACCGTGGGCTGTAGCTTGGGGACCCCTGACCTAGTGCCTGCAGCAGTTACCACACCTTGCCTCATGGTAGGACAGACTCAGCCACAGTATATATATATATATTTCCTTTGCCCATCATGCTGAGTGCTTCTATTTGATTCATCATGCGCAAGAGCGGCCGTTGAATCCCACCGAGGAGTTGTTACATATCCATAAATTAAAGTGGCAGCCTGTGAAGAGAGCTCCGAGTGTCACTTTCCAATTCAAAATGGATGGCCCCATGTTTGGGGAATAAAAGCTCCGACATGGTTCCGTGCTATTAGCGCTCTTCCTCTGCTCGTCTCTCCCTCCCGTTCCTTACTGGTAGCTCTTCTCCTCCTCCTCCTCCTCCTCCTCCTTCTCTTCGTCCATCTGTTCTCGGGAGGCTTCCCTCCTTCCGCCTGCCTGTCTGCATTTGGAATTCAAGTTGTTATGACAGATTTCTCAGCAAAGAGCGATCCTTAGGAGAAGCGGCACACAGAGTTCTGGTCATGCTAACCGCCTCGTGGGGCTCCCACGAAATAGAAGCAAAGTGCCTTGTGTACATACGTGTGTGTGTGTGTGTTTATTTAACACTGCATGCGTGTGTCAGAAATAGAAAGGCATGCTTGACAAAGCGGTGACCTAGATTCACACAGCCAAGATGACCTGCGAAGGAACACAGAGAGGTTAACGCGATAAATTGTGGAAGGCTCTTCATGGTCCTCCAAGATCACAGTTCTGCAATTTTGGATGAGGCATTAAGCACACACACACACACACACCCCTCCCCACAGAAAGCTGGCTGTCTCAATAATGCACAACTCCATGCAGGGAATACCCTCAGGCTTTAGCTTCAAACCAGCTTTGCCCAGTTACACTGGAGTTTGCTGAAAAACTCTGAAATATCTCAAAGCTTCAGGGCAGCCTGGATAGTCCATTTGACCCAATCTGCTGTCCAGATAGGACACTGGTGTCACCATCTCTTTCTCTGGGCTCACCTGTACAGGTAAGTGCAGAAGATCAGGCTGAATCATGGTCCCATCAGCACTTTTACAACCACTCCTAGCTGAACATGGACCTCCACAATTATTCCTGGCCATTGTTGGTCCTTTTGATGATATTAGAATAGGGTGACCACACAATCAAGATGATCCCCTCTCTGTCTTCTGCCTAGTTGCATAGGAACCTCATTCTGGTGTCATCAGAAGTGTAGCAGAGGACAGGAGATGTCTCAATCTGGTGTCACCATCTCTTTCTCTGGGCTCAGAAGATCAGGCTGAATCATGGTCCCATCAGTACTGATGATACCACTCCTAGCTGAACATTGACCTCCACAATAACTCCTGGCCATTGTAGGTCCTTTTGAATAGAGGGTCCACAAGATCAGGATGATCCCCTCTCCTTCTTCTGCCTGGTTGCAGAGGTGCCCCATTCTGGTGTCATCAGAAGTCCCAGCAGAGTACAGGAGATGTCCCAATCTGCTGTCCAGATGGGACACTGGTATCACCATCTCTTTCCCTGGGTTCACCTGTACAGGTAAGTGCAGAAGATCAGGCTGAATCATGGTCCCATCAGCACTGCTGCTACCGCTCCTAGCTGAACATGGACCTCCACAATTACTCCTGGCCATTGTAGGTCCTTTTGATGATACCAGAGTAGGGTGACCACACAATCAAGATGATCCCCTCTCTGTCTTCTGCCTGGTTGCATAGGTACCTCATTCTGGTGTCATCAGAAGTGTAGCAGAGGACAGGAGATGTCTCAATCTGGTGACACCATCTCTTTCTCTGGGCTCACCTGTACAAGTAAGTGCAGAAGATCAGCAAGAAACATGGTCCCATCAGCACTTTTACTACCACTCCTAGCTGAACATGGACCTCCACAATAACTCCTGGCCATTGTAGGTCCTTTTGAATAGGGGGTCCGCAAGATCGGGGTGATCCCTTCTCTTTCTTCTGCCTGGTTGCAGAAGTGCCCCATTCTGGTGTCAGCAGAAGTGTAGCAGAAGACATGGTCCTGTCAGCACTGATGATGCCACTCCTAGCTGAACATGGACCCCCAAAATAACTCCTGGCCATTGTAGGTCCTTTTGAATAGAGGGTCCACAAGATAGGGATGATCCCTTCTCTTTCTTCTGCCTGGTTGCAGAGGTACCTCCTTCTGGTGTCATCAGAAGTGTAGCAGAGGACAGGAGATGTCTCAATCTGGTGTCACCATCTCTTTCTCTGGGCTCACCTGTACAGGTAAGTGCAGAATATCAGGCTGAATCATGGTCCCATCAGCACTGCTGCTACCACTCCTATCTGAACATGGACCTCCACAATAACTCCTGGCCATTGTAGGTACTTTTGAATAGCGGGTCCACAAGATCAGGATGTTCCCCTCTCCTTCTCCTGCCTGGTTGCAGAGGGGCCCCATTCTGGTGTCAGCAGAAGTGTAGTAGAGGATAGGAGATGTCCCAATCTGCTGACCAGATGGGATACTAGTGTCACCATCTCTTTCTCTGAGCTCACCTGTACGGGTAAAGTGCAGAAGATCAGGCTGAATCATGGTCCTGTCAGCACTGATGATGCCACTCCTAGCTAAACATGGACCTCCAAAATAACTCTTGGCCACTGTTGGTCCCTTTGAATAAGGTGTCCACAAGATCAGGATGATCCCTTCTCTTTCTCCTGCCTGGCTGCAGAGGTGCCCCATTCTGGTGTCATCAGAAGTGTAGCAGGGGACAGGAGATGTCTCAATCTGGTGTCACCATCTCTTTCTCTGGGCTCACCTGTACAGGTAAGTGCAGAAGATCAGGCTGAATCATGGTCCCATCAGCACTGCTGCTACCACTCCTAGCTGAGCATGGACCTCCAAAATAACTCCTGGCCATTGTAGGTCCCTTTGAATAAGGTGTCCACAAGATCAGGATGATCCCTTCTCTTTCTCCTGCCTGGTTGCAGAGGTGCCCCATTTTGGTGTCAGCAGAAGTGCCAATAGAGGACAGGAGATGTCCCAATCTGCTGTCCAGATGGGATACTGGTGTCACCATCTCTTTCTCTGAGCTCACCTGTACGGGTAAAGTGCAGAAGATCAGGCTGAATCATGGTCCTGTCAGCACTGATGATGCCACTCCTAGCTAAACATGGACCTCCAAAATAACTCTTGGCCACTGTTGGTCCCTTTGAATAAGGTGTCCACAAGATCAGGATGATCCCTTCTCTTTCTCCTGCCTGGCTGCAGAGGTGCCCCATTCTGGTGTCATCAGAAGTGTAGCAGGGGACAGGAGATGTCTCAATCTGGTGTCACCATCTCTTTCTCTGGGCTCACCTGTACAGGTAAGTGCAGAAGATCAGGCTGAATCATGGTCCCATCAGCACTGCTGCTACCACTCCTAGCTGAGCATGGACCTCCAAAATAACTCCTGGCCATTGTAGGTCCCTTTGAATAAGGTGTCCACAAGATCAGGATGATCCCTTCTCTTTCTCCTGCCTGGTTGTAGAGGTGCCCCATTTTGGTGTCAGCAGAAGTGCCAATAGAGGACAGGAGATGTCCCAATCTGCTGTCCAGATGGGATACTGGTGTCACCATCTCTTTCTCTGAGCTCACCTGTACGGGTAAAGTGCAGAAGATCAGGCTGAATCATGGTCCTGTCAGCACTGATGATGCCACTCCTAGCTAAACATGGACCTCCAAAATAACTCTTGGCCACTGTTGGTCCCTTTGAATAAGGTGTCCACAAGATCAGGATGATCCCTTCTCTTTCTCCTGCCTGGCTGCAGAGGTGCCCCATTCTGGTGTCATCAGAAGTGTAGCAGGGGACAGGAGATGTCTCAATCTGGTGTCACCATCTCTTTCTCTGGGCTCACCTGTACAGGTAAGTGCAGAAGATCAGGCTGAATCATGGTCCCATCAGCACTGCTGCTACCACTCCTAGCTGAGCATGGACCTCCAAAATAACTCCTGGCCATTGTAGGTCCCTTTGAATAAGGTGTCCACAAGATCAGGATGATCCCTTCTCTTTCTCCTGCCTGGTTGCAGAGGTGCCCCATTTTGGTGTCAGCAGAAGTGCCAATAGAGGACAGGAGATGTCCCAATCTGCTGTCCAGATGGGATACTGGTGTCACCATCTCTTTCTCTGAGCTCACCTGTACGGGTAAAGTGCAGAAGATCAGGCTGAATCATGGTCCTGTCAGCACTGATGATGCCACTCCTAGCTAAACATGGACCTCCAAAATAACTCTTGGCCACTGTTGGTCCCTTTGAATAAGGTGTCCACAAGATCAGGATGATCCCTTCTCTTTCTCCTGCCTGGCTGCAGAGGTGCCCCATTCTGGTGTCATCAGAAGTGTAGCAGGGGACAGGAGATGTCTCAATCTGGTGTCACCATCTCTTTCTCTGGGCTCACCTGTACAGGTAAGTGCAGAAGATCAGGCTGAATCATGGTCCCATCAGCACTGCTGCTACCACTCCTAGCTGAGCATGGACCTCCAAAATAACTCCTGGCCATTGTAGGTCCCTTTGAATAAGGTGTCCACAAGATCAGGATGATCCCTTCTCTTTCTCCTGCCTGGTTGCAGAGGTGCCCCATTTTGGTGTCAGCAGAAGTGCCAATAGAGGACAGGAGATGTCCCAATCTGCTGTCCAGATGGGATACTGGTGTCACCATCTCTTTCTCTGAGCTCACCTGTACGGGTAAAGTGCAGAAGATCAGGCTGAATCATGGTCCTGTCAGCACTGATGATGCCACTCCTAGCTAAACATGGACCTCCAAAATAACTCTTGGCCACTGTTGGTCCCTTTGAATAAGGTGTCCACAAGATCAGGATGATCCCTTCTCTTTCTCCTGCCTGGCTGCAGAGGTGCCCCATTCTGGTGTCATCAGAAGTGTAGCAGGGGACAGGAGATGTCTCAATCTGGTGTCACCATCTCTTTCTCTGGGCTCACCTGTACAGGTAAGTGCAGAAGATCAGGCTGAATCATGGTCCCATCAGCACTGCTGCTACCACTCCTAGCTGAGCATGGACCTCCAAAATAACTCCTGGCCATTGTAGGTCCCTTTGAATAAGGTGTCCACAAGATCAGGATGATCCCTTCTCTTTCTCCTGCCTGGTTGCAGAGGTGCCCCATTTTGGTGTCAGCAGAAGTGCCAATAGAGGACAGGAGATGTCCCAATCTGCTGTCCAGATGGGATACTGGTGTCACCATCTCTTTCTCTGAGCTCACCTGTACGGGTAAAGTGCAGAAGATCAGGCTGAATCATGGTCCTGTCAGCACTGATGATGCCACTCCTAGCTAAACATGGACCTCCAAAATAACTCTTGGCCACTGTAGGTCCCTTTGAATAAGGTGTCCACAAGATCAGGATGATCCCTTCTCTTTCTCCTGCCTGGCTGCAGAGGTGCCCCATTCTGGTGTCATCAGAAGTGTAGCAGGGGACAGGAGATGTCTCAATCTGGTGTCACCATCTCTTTCTCTGGGCTCACCTGTACAGGTAAGTGCAGAAGATCAGGCTGAATCATGGTCCCATCAGCACTGCTGCTACCACTCCTAGCTGAGCATGGACCTCCAAAATAACTCCTGGCCATTGTAGGTCCCTTTGAATAAGGTGTCCACAAGATCAGGATGATCCCTTCTCTTTCTCCTGCCTGGTTGCAGAGGTGCCCCATTTTGGTGTCAGCAGAAGTGCCAATAGAGGACAGGAGATGTCCCAATCTGCTGTCCAGATGGGATACTGGTGTCACCATCTCTTTCTCTGAGCTCACCTGTACGGGTAAAGTGCAGAAGATCAGGCTGAATCATGGTCCTGTCAGCACTGATGATGCCACTCCTAGCTAAACATGGACCTCCAAAATAACTCTTGGCCACTGTAGGTCCCTTTGAATAAGGTGTCCACAAGATCAGGATGATCCCTTCTCTTTCTCCTGCCTGGTTGCAGAGGTGCCCCATTCTGGTGTCAGCAGAAGTGCCAGCAGAGGACAGGAGATGGCCCAATCTGCTGTCCAGATGGTGCACTGGTGTCACCATCACTGTCTCTGGCTCACCTGTACAGGTAAGGGGCGGATAAGTGCAATGGATCAGGCTGACACGGAGAACTAGGAAACCCTGGCCCTTGAACTCTGCAGCTGGAAGTCAGCTGTGACCAGCTGTGCTGTAGAATTTGAAGAGGCACGAATGGAGGGCGAAAGAGAGAAACGTGCCAAGAGAAGGAAGGCACATCAAGCCAACCCTGACCGGGACCGCCTGCCATGTGGAAACCAATGTCGTCACTGTGGGAGAAGATGCAGGTCAAGAAGAGGGCTCCACAGTCACCTACGGTCCCACCGCCAGGAGACTGATCTTGGAAGACTATCCTACTCAAACAACAAGGGATCACCCAAGTAAGTAAGTAAGCAAAGTAGATGAGTTCTAGAGCTTGTATCAGCATAATGGCCACATGTTAACAGATGACCTAGTGAATTAAAAAGGATTGTTTTATATCCAGTAGAATAGAGACTTGCTGGATTGTTTCGGCTTCACCCTGGTATCTCATGCTGGAACCAACTGGAGGAGTCTATTTTCTCGTTAGCAGTTTACTTCTCCTCTTCTCATATTTATTAGGATGAGTCATGCTGGTGATGTGCTGTTTCCTTCTTGCGAGGTTTTGCCCTCTTTTACACTGGGTTCGACACAGAAATAGCTTGAAATTTTCCATCCCTTGGGTCTATCACTCATCAGAATGGAGATTGCAGTCATGAAATCTGAAGAAGACAAGGACTTGGAAAGGCATCTGTGAAGGAATCCTAGAAGCCTAGAGTTGGAAGAGACCTCCTGGGCCATCCAGTCCAACCCCATTCTGCCAAGAAGCAGGAATATTGCATTCAAATCACCCCTGACAGATGGCCATCCAGTCTCTGTTTAAAAGCTTCCAAAGAAGGAGCCTCCACCACATTCAGGGGCAGAGAGTTCCACTGCTGAACGGCTCTCACAGTCAGGAAGTTCTTCCTCGTGTTCAGATGGAATCTCCTCTCTTGTAGTTTGAAGCCATTGTTCCATTGCGTCCTAGTCCCCAGGGAAGCAGAAAGGAAGCTTGCTCTCTCCTCCTCCCTGGGGCTTCCTCTCAAATACTTGTACATGACCCTCATCATGCCTCCTCTCAGCCTTCTCTTCTTCTGGCTAAACATGCCCAGCTCCTTAAGCCACTCCTCATAGGGCTTGTTCTCCAGACCTTTGATCATTTTAGTTGCCCTCCTCTGGACACATTCCAGCGTCAATATCTCTCTTCAATTGTGGTGCCCAGAATTGGACACAGTATTCCAGGTGTAGTCTAACCAAAGCAGAATAGAGGATTAGTTAGCATGACTTCCCTAGAATCATAGAATCCAAGAGTTGGAAGAGACCTCATGGGCCATCCAGTCCAACCCCATTCTGCCAAGAAGCAGGAATATTGCATTCAAATCACCCCTGACAAATGGCCATCCAGCCTCTGCTTAAAAGCTTCCAAAGAAGGAGCCGCCACCACACTCCAGGGCAGAGAGTTCCACTGCTGAACGGCTCTCACAGTCAGGAAGTTCTACTCGTGTACAGATGGAATCTCCTCTCTTGTAGTTTGAAGCCATTGTTCCATTGCGTCCTAGTCTCCAGGGAAGCAGAAAGGAAGCTTGCTCCCTCCTCCTCCCTGTGGCTTCCTCTCACATATTTATACATGGCTCTCATCATATCTCCTCTCAGCCTTCTCTTTTTCAGGCTAAACATGCCCAGCTCCTTAAGCCGCTCCTCATAGGGCTTGTTCTCCAGACCCTTGATCATTTTAGTTGCCCTCCTCTGGACACATCCCAGCTTAGAGTCAATATCTCTCTTGAATTGTGGCGCCCAGAATTGGACACAATATTCCAGGTGTGGTCTAACCAAAGCAGAATAGAGCATTAGTTAGCATGACTTCCCTAAATCTAGACACTATTCAGTAAAGTTGAGATTGTCCATGCCATTGTAGTTCCCATTTCTATGTATAGTTGTGAAAGCTGGACAGCAAAAAATGCTGATAATGGAAAAATCTGCCTGTTTGCAACTAGAGGAAAGGAGATTCCACCTGAACATGAGGAAGAACTTCCTGACTGTGTGTGTGTGAGAGAGAGAGAGCTGTTCAGCTGTTTAGAGCTGTTTAGACGAACTCTCTCTCTGCTCTGGAGTGTTGTGGAGGCTCCTTCTTTGGAGGCTTTGAAGCAGAAGCTGAGTGGCCATCTGTTGGGATTGCTTTGAATGTGATTTTCCTGCTTCTTGGCAGAGTGGGGTTGGACTGGATGGCCCATGAGGTCTCTTCCAACTCTAGGATTCTATAAGGGTGAGTTGAGTACGCTCCCTAGAAGCCAAGATGCCTAAACTAAGGCTGTCATACTTTGGACCTAACATGAGAAGACATAGCTCACTAGAAAAAAAATGAATTAATGCTTCAAGAAATAGAAGGCAGCTGTAGGAGTACTTTGCTCCGACTGTGTTGCTATGGATTTGGTGTGTTGGCCATGGCAAAATCGAGGTAGATTTTGTGGTTTGGGTGCTTGATCCCTACTTGCTATGAAGAAATACTGGAACCCATCCATGAAAGGTCTGTGATGTTTTTCCATTCCTGCAGACCACCTACTGCATGTCATAACCAACAGAAAAGCTAATCTTATAGCGGTGACAAATGTTCATGTGTTTTGGATGCCTGGAACGTCGACTAGATCCAAGTCAGAACAAATATGCAAAGGATGTTCTTTCACATCTCAAATGCCAGAGCAGCAAGTCTCTCACTCATGGTGTGCAAAGTAAGTTCTAGTGAACTTGATGGTGATCAAGGAAGCCTGAACCTATCCATCCAGGACCTTAGCAGGGCTGTTGAGGATAAGAAGACTTGGAGGTCTCTCACTCATGGTGTGCAAAGTAAGTTCTAGTGCACTTGATGGTAGTCAAGGAAGCTTGAACCTATCCATACAAGACCTTAGCCGGACTGTTGATGATAAAGAGACTGGGAGGTCTCTCACTCATGGTGTGCAAAGTAAGTTCTAGTGAACTTGATGGTAGTTAAGGAAACTTGAACCTGTCCATCCAGGACCTTAGCATGGCTGTTGAGGATAAGGAGACTGGGAGGTCTCTCACTCATGGTGTGCAAAGTAAGTTCTAGTGCACTTGATGGTAGTCAAGGGAACTTGAACCTATCTATCCAAGACCTTAGCAGAGCTGTTGAGGATAAGGAGACTTGGAGGTCTCTCACTCATGGTGTGCAAAGTAAGTTCTAGTGAACTTGATGGTAGTCAACAAGAAAAACCCATCTTCCCATTGACTCCTCTTAATGATAGTGGACAGTACATACCATCCATCATTCAGCCAAATCTCCTACTTGGATTTGGTGTGTTGGCTATGGCAAAATCGAGATAGAATTTGGGTGTTTGATCCCTACTTGCTATGAAGGAATACTGGAACCCATCCATGAAAGGTCTGTGATGTTTTTCCATTCCTGCAGACCACCTACTGCATGTCATAACCCACAGAAAAGCTAATCTTATAGCGGTGACAAATGTTCGTGTGTTTTGGATGCTTGGAACATCGACTAGATCCAAGTCAGAACAAATATGCAAAGGATGTTCTTTCACATCTCAAATGCCAGAGAGCGAGAGAGAGAGAAAGGGAGCCTTAACATTCTATTCTTCTCTCTGCTAAATCTCCTTTCAGGGTTTTTTTCCTCCCCTCCTACTTGATGTGTCTTGGCGTGATTGGAGCTTCACAACTTTTTGTTCAAAGCTCCTTTCCCTAAAATCTTTCCCATTCAGCTGATTACTCTGTCTGTTGTACTCCATCTCCGACAAAGAGAAGATCAGTTTTCATTACACAGGCTGTGGAAACAAGTTACTCTGCACTCTGCGCTGGGTTGTACCTTGACTGAGAAGAGGAAGATCAAAGCCTTTCCCCTGAGACGCAACGGAGAGGCTGCGCACTTGCTTTGAACTGCAAAGGAATATTTCCCCCTCTTCTCCTTTATTGGAGAGAAGGTGATCCAAATGACAAATACTGAAGACCCCGGAGGGCTACAAGGAACAAAGCCATGGCCTGGGTCTTTCTAAGGAAATCTCCCTTGGAACCAACATGGTGTACTTACTTACCTACTTTGCTTACTTACTCAGGCAATCCCTCATTGTCCAAGTATGATGTTCTTCCAAGTGTAGCGTCTTGGTGGATGTGTCCATAGGTGACTGTGGAGCCCTATTCTTGACCTGCATGTTCTCCTGCAGTGAGGACATCAATTGGACAGAGTTGGCTTGATGCGCCTTACTCTTGGCATGTTTCTTCCTTTCTCCAGGTTCCTTGCGCCCCTTTCTGAAGGTTCTTAAGGCAAAGGTGTTCCCCATTGTGGTTGATATCGAGCTACTTTTAGTAGGGTCTCCTCAAGAGAAGAGAACCCGAGGACCATGCCAAAAGGGCCCTGGATACCTTGGTGAGGCCAGCGAAGCCAAATTGTGATAAAAATATTAAAAATAATAATGCCCCATCAAGGTGGAAGAAGTTTCCAGCAACCGAGGTTTATTTGTGATTCAGCTGAGATCAGATGCATTGCAGGAATCATTCCACCGCAAGCATAGCAATACACAGAATACAGGCGTATTTATAGCAAAAATACAAAGGAAAACATTTCAAATGTCCCGCCCGCCCTCTGCCCCTGGAGAGCCAATCAGCAGGCTTTCCTTACGAATCAGAAGCAGGCCAGGCGGGACAACCACAGGCAAGGGGGAAATGATGGGATTACAGATTGCCAGCCAGAATGGAATGCGAGGCTTTGTCTTGGCCGGCAAGGTGTGACTGCTATAAACAAAGGTTTTCCTGTTTTCTTGATGAGTTTTGGTCCAGAGGGCAAACAAAGTCGGCAACGGACCTCCCGGGGGGTCAACATCACCTTTTGTAATTTCAATCTTTCTTTCCAGGGTCTCACAGATCTCCCTCATCCCATCAGACATGCTCAGAAAATGAGATAAGGAAATCATAAGTGGCCATTGTCCCATGCGGATGAGTTAATCAAAAGAGTCCTGGGTCACTTTTTGTAAGGGAAAGGTCAAGAGGGGAAGGCAGGGAAGCGGATGGCATCTCATGCATACAAAGTTCATATAAGAATTCCCTTTCCCACCCCACATCTTTATTATTTTATTGCAATATTGATTTATTAAAAGAACTGGAAATCCCATGCTCCTGGGGAAGGTTCGTGGAAGCGGAGGTGGTTTGCAGTCCAAGTCAGGCAGCAAAGAGTCATTTCTCCCTGCAGAAGTCAGCAGATGGGCACTGAGTTGATCAATAACAGAGTCCATCGCTCAGCCCTTGGGGAACCACAACTCTCACAAAAGGGCAGAAGTCCCATGATCCAGCCATTTCCCAAAAAACCTCATGGGGTCCTTGTTGTTGTCAGTGCCTTGGCAATGTGGCCAAGACTTAACCCTTGTTGTGTGGTCTGGTGCCCTTGCCCTTAATTATGAGGGGGGGGGGGTGTTGTGGTGCTTGATATCATGGTGCTGGAGGAAAGTGCTGAGAGTGCCTTGGACTGCGAGAAGATCCAACCAGTCCATCCTCCAGGAAAGAAAGCCCGACTGCTCACTGGAGGGAAGGAGAGGAGAGACAAAGTTGAAGTACTTCGGGCACATCATGAGGAGACAGGAAATGGAAGGCAAAAGGAAGAGGGGCCAACCAAGGGCAAGATGGATGGATGGCATCCTTGAAGTGACTGGACTGACCTTGAAGGAGCTGGGGGTGGGGACGGCCGACAGGGAGCTCTGGCGTGGGCTGGTCCATGAGGTCACGAAGAGTCGGAGACGACTGAACGAATGAACAACAACGCATTCCATCAGTTCCTGGACAGATGTTGATTTTGTTTAATTGGCTTTCCTGATCGAGGAGGTTTGTAAACATTTCTGTCAGGAGCCACAGTGTTGACTTCCTTACTTAAAAGAACCATTGTCTTTGGCAATGGAAACAAGTTGTTTTCCCACCAAGAGTTAATCAAGTCAGAACGTCAACAGTTAATCATTTGTCTCAAATCTCATCAGCAATTTTGAATTAGTCCATGAGTCCATGAGTAGTTTTCCAGGCCTCATTCCTTAGAATGGTATCTTCAGCCCAATTGGGCCGCATTCATACGCCTTTCATACAATCTCACTCAAACCATACAGCATATTTTATCATGACAAGTGTGGAAGTTGAAGTCCAAAACACCTCGAGGGCCCAAGTTTGCCTATGCTTTAGTACCATTTCCAAATGTTGCACCTGAGGACAATGCGTCTCCACGCCAAAAGGCAGGCTAGAGCCAGTACGTGTGTGCATGATATAGACTTTTCCTTCAGCGAGTGATTCCGAAGTCTCTTTCCGTTGTTTCCCACAGGAACGCTCCTGCCCAAATTCCAGCTTTATGACCCATGACGGCTTGTGGGAAGCTTTCTTTTGGGTTCCTTCCATAAATTAGCCAAGAATCGCTTCCCTTCCTAGATTCATATCCCGAGCGAAAGAAGCGCCACTCAGCTCTGAGTGAGCACATTGTGAAATGATAAAAGAAGCTTTGGTTAGACCACATCTAGAATATTGTGTCCAATTCTGGGCACCACAATTCAAGAGAGATATTGACAAGCTGGAATGTGTCCAGAGGAGGGCGACTCAAATGATCAAGGGTCTGGAGAACAAGCCCTATGAGGAGCGGCTTAAGGAACTGGGCATGTTTAGCTTGAAGAAGAGAAGGCTGAGAGGAGACATGATGAGAGCCATGTATCAATATGTGAGAGAAAGCCACAGG
The DNA here is from genome assembly GCF_037176765.1 of Anolis sagrei. Taxonomy (NCBI): domain Eukaryota; kingdom Metazoa; phylum Chordata; class Lepidosauria; order Squamata; family Anolidae; genus Anolis; species Anolis sagrei. The sequence goes on from NC_090035.1 coordinate 1,322,385, forward strand.
GAGGAGGGAGCAGATCAAGGGTCTGGAGAACAGGCCCTATGAGGAGCGGCTCAAGTAGCTGGGCATGTTTAGCCTGAAGAAGAGAAGGCTGAGAGGAGATATGATAGCCATGTATAAATATGTGAGAGGAAGCCACAGGGAGGAGGGAGCAAGCTTGTTTACTTCTTCCATGGAGACTAGGACACAAGGGAACAATGGCTTCAAACTACAAGAGAGGAAATTCCATCTGAACATGAGGAAGAACTTCCTGACTGTGAGAGCCGTTCAGCACTGGAACTCTCTGCCCCAGAGTGTGGTGGAGGCTCCTTCTTTGGAGGCTTTGAAACAGAGGCTGGGTGGCCATCTGTCAGGGGTGATTTGAATGCAATATTCCTGCTTCTTGGCAGAATGGGGTTGGACTGGATGGTCCATGAGGTCTCTTCCAACTCTAGGATTCTATGAGAGCTGTTCAGCAGTGGAACTCTCTGCCCCGGAGTGTGGTGGAGGCTCCTTCTTTGGAAGCTTTTAAGCAGAGGCTGGATGGCCATCTGTCAGGGGTGATTTGAATGCAATATTCCTGCTTCTTGGCAGAATGGGGTTGGAATGGATGGCCCAGGAGGTCTCTTCCCACTCTAGGATTCTAGGATTCTATGATTCTATATCGAAGTTTCCTTCAGCGAGTGATGCCAAAGTCTCCTTCCGTTGTTTCCCATAGGAACACTCCTGCCCAAATTCCAGCTTTATGGGCCATGATGTCTTGTGGAAAGCTTTCTTTTGGGTTCCTTCCATAAATTAGCCAAGCATCGCTTCCCTTCCTAGATTCATATCCTGAGCAAAAGAAGCTCCGCGCCACTCAGTTCTGAGAGAACACATTGTGAAATGATAAAAGAAGCTTTGGTTAGACCACATCTAGAATATTGTGTCCAATTCTGGGCACCACAATTCAAGAGAGATATTGACAAGCTGGAATGTGTCTAGAGGAAGAGGGAGACTAAAATGATCAAGGGTCTGGAGAACAAGCCCTATGAGGAGCGGCTTAAGGAGCTAGGCATGTTTAGCCTGAAGAAGAGACGCCTGAGAGGAGATATAATGAGAGCCATGTATAAATATGTGAGAGGAAGCCACAGGGAGGAGGAGGGAGCAAGCTTCCTTTCTGCTTCCCTGGAGACTAGGACGCAAAGGAGCAATGGCTTCAAACTACAAGAGAGGAGATTCCATCTGAACATGAGGAAGAACTTCCTGACTGTGAGAGCTGTTCAGCAGTGGAACTCTCTGCCCCAGAGTGTGGTGGAGGCTCCTTCTTTGGAAGCTTTTAAGCAGAGGCTGGATGGCCATCTGTCAGGGGTGATTTGAGTGCAATATTCCTGCTTCTTGGCAGAATGGGGTTGGACTGGATGATGGCCCAGGAGGTTTCTTCCAACTATTAGATTCTAGGATTCTATGATTCTATATCGAAGTTTCCTTCAGCGAGTGATGCCGGTCTCCTTCCGTTAGGTTCTTGTGGGTTTTTTTGGGCTATAGAGCCATGTTCTAGAGGCATTTCTCCTGACGTTTCGCCTGCATCTATGGCAAGCATCCTCAGAGGTTGTGAGGTCTGTTGGAATTAGGACAATGGGTTTATATATCTGTGGAATGACTGGGGTGGGGCAAGGAGCTCTTCCCTGCTGCAGTTAGGTGTGAATGTTTAGCTGATCACCTTCATTAGCATTTGAAGGCCTGCCTGAGCCTGGGAAAATCTCTTGCTGGGAGGTGTTAATCTGTGCCTGGTTTTTTCCTCTGTTGTTTTGCTGTTGTAATTTTTGAGTTTTTTTTTAATACTGGTAGCCAGATTTCGTTCATTTTCATGGTCTCTTCCTTTCTGTTGAAATTGTCCACATGCTTGTGGTTTTCAATGGCTTCTCTGTGTAGTCTGACATGGTGGTTGTTGGTGTGGTCCAGCATTTCTGTGTTTTTCCTACTTCCAACAGACCTCACAACCTCTGAGGATGCTTGCCATAGATGCAGGCGAAACGTCAGGAGAAATGCCTCTAGAACATGGCTCTATAGCCCGAAAAAACCCACAAGAACCTAGTGATTCCAGCCATGAAAGCCTTCGACAATACATTGAACATCTCCTTCCGTTGTTTCCCACAGGAACGGTCCTGCCCAAATTCCAGCTTTATGGGCCATGACGTCTTGTGGAAAGCTTTCTTTTGGGTTCCTTCCATAAATTAGCCAAGCATCGCTTCCCTTCCTAGATTCATATCCCGAGCGAAAGAAGCGCCGCTCAGCTCTGAGAGAACACATTGTGATATCATAAAAGAAGCGCATGGAAGGGTACAAAATCACAGCATTCATCGGGCAAGTTTGAAATTCTAATCAGTGATACAGGTAGGGCGGCCGCGGGCTCATCCAACCTGCCGTATTAGCGTTCCTTCAGGCCGTTGACAATGAGCACAAATTAACGGGAGGATCTGCAAATGGAGAAGCCTTCCCAATCTCTTTGTATTATTATTATTTTCTTGAGAGAGGTGGTTGGGGAGGAAGGAAGAGGGAGTGCATTGAAAAGGGTGCCCACGACATAGAACGATGGCATCCATGATGTCAGGTTTCAGGTAGTGTGATCGCATCTCCATGTTGGAGAGATGACCGGGCTGTCATTTCCATGACAACGAGGAGGATCCGTTTCTGAGAGAGGGTCCAGGCAATTTTTCAATACTGTCTGTGGGGGATTGCATTGGAATGGAAGGAAAGAAAGAAAAAAATCTGTTTAGATAATGGAGGCTTAAGACAAGAGTTATTTTATGGGCAAGAAGAATGGACAATTGCTTAGATCTAGGACTGGACTGCACCTCCCAGCATTCTTCATTATTGGAGGTCAGCTGCAACCAGCAGTGCTGCAGAAATTGAAAAGCACAAATAGAGGGCGAAAGAGAGAAATGAGCTAAGAGGAAGGAGGCACATCCATGTGTAGATAATAGAGGAGTAAGAGCAGAGTCCTTTTATGGGCAAGAAGAATGGACAATTGCTTAGATCTAGGACTGGACTGAACCTCCCAGCATTCTTCATTATTGGAGTTCAGCTGCGACCAGCAGTGCTGGGGAAATTGAAAAGGCACGAATGGAGGGTGAAAGAGACAAATGAGCCAAGAGGAAGGAGGCACATCCATGTGTAGACAATAGAGGAGTAAGAGCAGAGTCCTTTTATGGGCAAGAAGAAAGGACTATTGCTTAGACCTAGGACTGGACTGCACCTCCCAGCATTCTTCATTATTGGAGTTCAGCTGCGACCAGCAGTGCTGCAGAAATTGAAGAGGCACGAATGGAGGGCGAAAGAGAGAAATGAGCCAAGAGGAAGGAGGCACATCCAGTCTGCTGAGTGAAGCCACCCAATAACACCAGGAAAGCTGAACCCACATTTTGTCACTGGCAGCATGTCAGCTGAGGCAGGCTGGGAGTTGTAGTCCACCACATCTGTCAGGTCACAGGTTGGAGAAAGCTGGTTTAGTCTTCTGCTTATGTTGCGAACGCAATGGAAGTTTCATAAACCAAGACCAAAAGCAAAATAAGTAGTCCCTCCTCCTATTTGTCCAGAGGAGAACAACTAAAATGATCAAGGGTTTGCAGAACAAGCCCTATGAGGAGAGGCTTAAAGATCTGGGCATGTTTAGCCTGAAGGAGAGAAGGCATAGAGGAGACATGATGGCCATGTGTAAATATGTGAGGGGAATATGTCATAGAGAGGTGGAAGCAAGCTTCCTTTCTGTTCCCCTGGAAACTAGGATGCAAGGGAAGAATGGCTTCAAACTCCAGGAAAGAAGGGAGATTCCATGTGAACATTAGTGTCATGTTGCCAGGGCTCTGCCTTATTTAGTAGACATGAACCAAACTTTGGAAGCTTTTAAACAGAGGCAGGATGCAATATTCCTGCTTCTTGGCAAAATGGGGTTAGACTAGATGGCCCAGGAGGTAAAATGTTTTCCATTTTACTGTGGAAACTGCCCTGAGTCCCCTTGTGGAGAGAGGCAGATTAAAAATAAATTATTATTATTATTATTATTATTATTATTATTATTATTATTAGATGAGTCCACAGCAGACATTCTGCTGGCTGTTGTATTGGATAGAATCCTAGAATCCTAGAGTTGGAAGAGACCTCCTTGAATGCTCCAGCTGGAGGTCAGCTGTGACCAGCAGTGCTGCAGAATTTGAAGAGGCATGAATGGAGCGCGAAAGAGAGAAACGTGCCAAGAGGAAGGCGCATCAAGCCAACCCCAACCGGGACCACCTTCCACCTGATGCCCTCACTGTGGGAGAAGATGCAGGTCAAGAAGAGGGCTCCACAGTCACCTACGGACCCACCACCAGGACACCAACCTTGGAGGACCATCATCCTCGGAGAATGAGGGATCGCCAAAGTAAATAAGTAAGTAAGTCTCTGGAGCAGCAGAAAGTCACGCTTGGTGCATCTTCTACCTGAGAGTCCTTCAGATGTTTGGAGATGATTATCATGTCAATTCTCCAACATCTCCAAGTTAAACATGCCCAACTCCTTAGGTTTTGGTCCTTGTAAAGCTTGGCTCATCTTGGGACTGTGGCAAAGCTGGCTGGGAGTCAGCTGCATTAACATCACTACTGACCGAAAGGTCATGAGTTCGAAGCCAGCCCAGGTCGGAGTGAGCTTCTGACCATTTGTGTAGCTTGCTGTTGACCTCCCCATAATGGCCTGGTATAAAATGGATCATTTGTCACCCCCAGAGTGAAAACAGTAGGCCTGGGTAACAACGCAAAAATTTGTTTCTAAAATCGATTTGTATTTGGGGTTTTTTTTTTTGTTTCGATATTTAAAATAATTACAAAATTTTCCCTTAAAAAAGTTCGGTATTTACGAAATTTCGTTAATATTTCCAAAACATTTTGTAAAGATGGCGCCCTTTTTTTTCCCAATATTTTTTCAATATTTTTTTAATTTAATTATTAATTTAGTAGAATAGGGAGGAGAAATTATTATTAAGGAGGGAAGGCAGGCACTCACTCACTCTGGCGGGCCCTCAAGCGCTGCCACCGAGTCTGGCCCGGCTCCTTCGAAGCTAAGGTTTCAGTGCAGAATTGGGAGAAGGGGGTCCCCAAAGGCCATCTAGTCCAGCCCCCTCCTAAGGTTTCAATGCGGAATTGGGAGAAGGTGCTCCCCAAAGGCCATACATTCCAGCCCTCTGCTAAAGTTTCAATGCGAAATTGGGAGAAGGGCTCCCCAAAGGCCATCTAGCCCAGCCCTCCGCTAAGGAATTGGGAGGAAGCACAGCCCTCCGCTAAGGAATTGGGAGAATGAAGCACACCCACCGCAAAGGTGAGGAAGGAGGGACGGGCCGCCTTCCCGCTGAGGGTCGCTCGCCCTCTCGCTCGCCCTCTCGCTCGCTTGCTCAGCCGGCGCCTTCCCCGCCCTCTCCTCCTCCTCCTCCTCCTCTTTCAGGCTCTGCCTCTGACTGGCTAAGAGAGGAGAGAGAGGAGAGCTCCCAGCAAGCATCGCCAGGCGGCCATCTTACGTATTTCCGAAATGGACGGAAATACAAAATTTTTTGGCGCCTGCCGTTTCGATATTTAAAAACACTTCCGGGTTTAAAAATAAGTTTTGTAATCGTTTTGTAATTGCTAAAATTAACGAATATTTAACGAATTACAAAATTAACGAACGAAACCGCCCAGGCCTAGAAAACAGATATCCGCTCTCCCATGTCAGGAGGCTCCCAAAAAATGGATTGGGCCCCCCACCAAAAGCTCGGACACGAAACGGGTCAAGGTTTACCCCGAAAGCACAACCCTATTATCTACTTTAATAATTTAGTTTATTTAACTTAGGCGATCCCTGGAGGATTATCCTACTTGGACAACGAGGGATCGCCCAAGTAAGTAAGTGTATGACAGTGTAGATGGGTCCTAGGAGAGGAAGGGAAGACTTTCTGGAGGAGAAGAGAGAGAGAGCGATACCTCTTTCCTCCTCAATGGAGGGAATGTGGTTAAAAGACCACGCGTTGGTTCCTTACTAGATTCAACCATTAAATCAGAAACGGTGACGTGCTAAGAAGGTCAAGACTTCCAGAAACCCACGGCCATGGCAAAAGTAGTTAATTAATTGGAAAGAAAGCATAAAGGAAAGACAGATTCGCATTCACTCACACTTCTAAAAATAAACTCATATGATACTTGAATCTTCTCACTTCTCTTTCTTTCTCTTTCTCTTTGGGCTATATGGCGATGTTCTAGAAGCATTCTCTCCTGACGTTTCACCTGCATCTATGGCAAGCATCCTCAGAGGTTGTGAGGTCTATCTACCACCCATCTATCTACTATCTATCTATTATTTATTTATGATCTATGATCTATCATCTATATATCATCTATCTATATATCTATCAGATTGTTGTAGGTTTTTTGGGCTGTCTGGCCATGTTCTAGAAGCATTCTCTCCTGACTTTTCACCTTCATCTATGGTAGGCATCCTCAGAGGTTGTTGGGTCTGTTGGAAACTAGGAAAATTGGGTTTATATCTCCGTCCAGAGTGGGAGAAATAATTCTTGTCTGTTGGAGCTAGGAGTAAATATTTCAATTGGCCACCTTGATTAGCATTTGATGGCCTGACAATATTTAGTGTAGCTTGTTACTGCCCTGGGGAAATCTTTGTTGAGAGGTGATTAGCTGTTCCTGATTGTTTCTTGTCTGGAGTTTCCCTGTATTTGAGATTTGTTCTTTATTTACTGTTAAAATTTTAGAGGTTTTTTTTAATACTCGAAGCCAGATTTTGTGCGTTTTCATGTATATGTGTTTTGTCTCTTGTAAAAGTAGAAGTAGCGAACCATTAATCCCCCAGATGTGGTTGGATTCTAGGACATATCATCCCCAGAAAGGGGGACATGGGAGAAACCTTTATTTCCTGGAGGATGGACTAGTTGGATCTTCTTGCTGTCCAAGCTGGAGAGATCATAGAATCATAGAATCAAAGAGTTGGAAGAGACCTCATGGGCCATCCAGTCCAACCCGATTCTGCCAAGAAGCAGGAATATTGCATTCAAATCACCCCTGACAGATGGCCATCCAGCCTCTGTTTCAAAGCTTCCAAAGAAGGAGCCTCCACCACACTCCGGGGCAGAGAGTTCCACTGCTGAACGGCTCTCACAGTCAGGAAGTTCTTCCTCATGTTCAGATGGAATCTTCTCTCTTGTAGTTTGAAGCCATTGTTCCGCGTCCTAGTCTCCAAGGAAGCAGAAAACAAGCTTGCTCCCTCCTCCTCCCTGTGGCTTCCTCTCACATATTTATACATGGCTATCATATCTCCTCTCAGCCTTCTCTTCTTCAGGCTAAACATGCCCAGTTCCCTAAGCCGCTCCTCGTAGGGCTTGTTCTCCAGACCCTTGATCTTCTGAGTCGCCCTCCTCTGGGCACATTCCAGCTTGTCAATCTCTCTCTTGAATTGTGGTGCCCAGAATTGGACACAATATTCCAGGTAAAGTGGTCTAACCAAAGCAGATCTTTCAGGTATTGTTGTTGTTCATTCAGTCATTTCCGACTCTTTGTGACTTCATGGACCAGCCTGCGCCAGAGCTCCCTGTCGGCCGTCACCACCCCCAGCTCCTTCAAGGTCAGTCCAGTCACTTCCAGGATGCCATCCATCCATCTTGCCCTTGGTTGGCCCCTCTTCCTTTTTCCTTTCATTTTGCCCAGCATCATTGTCTTCTCTAAGCTTTCCTTTCTTCTCATGATGTGGCCAAAGGACTTCACCTTGACCTCTACTATCCTTCCCTCCAATGAGCAGTCGGGATTTCTTTCCTAGAGGATGGACTGGTTGGATCTTCTCATGGTCCAAGGCACTCTCAGGACTTTCCTCCAACACCACAGTTTAATAGCATCTCTCTCCTTTTGCTTAATTTTCCCTAAGGTCCAGCTCTCACATCCGTAGGTTACTATGGGGAATACCATGGCTTTAAGTATGCGGATCTTGGTTGCCAGTGTGATGTCTCTACTCTTCACTATTTGATCGAGTTTGGACATTGCTCTCCTCCCAAGAAGTAAGCGTCTCCTGATTTCCTGGCCACAGTCTGCATCTGCACTCATCTTTGCACCTAGAAATACAAACCCTGTATTGTCGAAGGCTTTCATGGCTGCAATCACTAGGTTCTTGTGGGTTTTTTCGGGCTATATGGCCATGGTCTAGAGCCATTCTCTCCTGACGTTTCGCCTGCATCTATGGCAAGCATCCTCAGAGGTAGTGAGGTCTGTTGGAATTAGGATAATGGGTTTACATATCTGTGGAATGGCTGGGGTGGGGCAAGGAACTCTTCCCTGCTGCAGTTAGGTTGTTTCCTCTCTGTTGTTTTGCTGTTGTAATTTTAGATGAAAATGAACAAAATCTGGCTACCAATATTAAAAAACTCTAAAATTACAACAGCAAAACAACAGAGAGGAAACAACCAGGCACAGATTAACTCCTCCCAGCAACAGATTTTCCCAGGCTCAGGCAGGCCTTTAAATGCTAATGAAGGTGATCAGCTGAAACATTCACACCTAACTGCAGCAGGGAAGAGCTCCTTGCCCCACCCCAGCCATTCCACAGATATATAAACCCATTGTCCTAATTCCAACAGACCTCACTACCTCTGAGGATGCTTGCCTTAGATGCAGGCGAAACGTCAGGAGAAATGCCTCTAGAACATGGCTCTATAGCCCGAAAAAACCCACAAGAACCTAATACAAACCCTGTCGCTGCCTCCACGGTTTCTCCCTCTATTTCCCAGTTGTCAATCATTCTGGTTGCCATAATCTGCTGGTCACAGCTGACCTCCAGTTAGAGTGAGGATGATGGTCCTCCAAGTCTGGTGTCTTGGTGGTGGGTCTGTAGGTGACTGTGGAGCCCTATTCTTGACCTGCATGTTCTCCCACAGTGAGGACATTGGTTTCCAGGTGGAAGGCAGTCCTGGTTGGGGTTGGCTTGATGCGCCTTCCTCTTGGCACATTTCTCTCTTTCGCTCTCCATTCGTGCCTCTTCAAATTCTACAGCACTGCTGGTCACAGCTGACCTCCTTTAAGGTTGCCTTTAAATCTATTTTCCTGCCCAACAACATTCTGCTTTCCGTTCTTGAGTTCGGAGTAGAGCGACTGCTTTGGGAGACCATGGTCAGGCATCCGGACAATATGGCCGGTCCAGCGGAGATGATGGCAGAGGACCATCGCTTCAGTGGTAGCCATGTGATGAGGTCCTAAATCAAAACAATAATTTTGGCTTAGCTCACTGCATTATTCTTCCCTCCATTCACTGAACTCTGAATTTTTGAGTACAAATGCAGCTGTATTAATTCAGGGGCAATGGCCTTTGGTTAGGAATATAGCGGAGTGTGACTGTCGCACTTGACGTGTTCCAGTGTGTGAGTGCCTGGGCAGGTAGAATTGCATCTCTCTCGGCATATTTTAAAGCCTTGTTATCTTTAACAAAGGCTGCGTTGACATCTGGTTCCAGGACAAGGTGAACACAAAGCCAAACCGGCTAGGACAAAAGAGAGGAGGGAGGAGGAAACGCCAAGTAATGGAAGGCTCCAGAAATCAGCAGGGAAGGTCTTCAGGCTGGACTAATTGGTCTTTGGATATAAATAGAGCCTTGGCACCTGGGATCATTAAGGCTGAAATAGAGTTCTCTTCCCCAAGCCAGTTTCTCTCCCAGATCTTGCTTTTTTGGTCGTAAGCAATGGGCAGCCATTCATAGAATCCTAGAATCAAAGAGTTAGAAGAGACCTCCTGGGCCACCATCCAGTCCAACCCCATTCTGCCAAGAAGCAGGAATATTGCATTCAAATCACCCCTGACAGATGGCCATCCAGCCTCTGTTTAAAAGCTTCCAAAGAAGGAGCCTCCACCACACTCCGGTGCAGAGAGTTCCACTGCTGAACGGCTCTCACAGTCAGGAAGTTCTTCCTCATGTTCAGATGGAATCTCCTCTCTTGTAGTTTGACGCCATTGTTCCATTGCGTCCTAGTCTCCAGGGAAGCAGAAAACAAGCTTGCTCCCTCCTTCTCCCTGTGGCTTCCCCTCACATGTTGATCCCTGGCCCTCATCCTGTCTCCTCTCAGCCTTCTCTTCTTCAGGCTAAACATGCCCAGCTCCTTAAGCCGCTCCTCATAGGGCTTGTTCTCCAGACCCTTGATCATTTGAGTCGCCCTCCTCTGGACACATTCCAGCTTGTCAATATGTCTCTTCAATTGTGGTGCCCAGAATTGGACACAATGTGATTCCAGGTGTGGTCTAACCAGAGCAGAATAGAGCCTGGGGAGCATTACTTCCCTAGATCTATCCTTCCATGGTCACTGTTCTGTCACACGCTGGGCTTGTAAAGAATTGTCTTTAAATAGGACGTGCAACTTGAGCCCAGTGGGAAGCCAGGGGCCCCCGAAGAGAAGTTCTCAGGGATTTTTCTGAAGTGATGGTCTTTAGAGTCTTTGATAAGGCAACAAAGTCTTTATTATGGAACAAACAACAAATCTTCAATGGTTCAAACAACCCTTCAAGGCTTTCTCAGTCTAGTCCTCAATGGACTGGCACCTGACTTTGATTAACTAAACTTTCTCTGTAGGAAAAACCCTTTTAAACTTCTCCCAGGCTGACTGTAACCTAACCCTTACTGATGTGGGCTCTGCTACCGGGTCGACCTGTGTCTCGAGCACCGAGTGGACCTACCAGTAAAAGCTTAGATGTTCTTCAGCTGGAGTTCTTTGGTCTTTAGGGCTGTTTCCCTGGAAATTTTTGGAGACTCTTAAGACTGTTTCCCCCCAGAAAGTCTTAAGGGTTGAAGCTTTTGTACAGGAGAAGCTTGTACACGTCCTCTACATTAGCTTTCCTTACTGAGACTAACTGAAAATGGCTCCCTTCCCTTCCCAAATGCCCTGAGCAAGGGGTGGAACCAAAACTTAATGATGATGGACAAGAGATTTGCAGGATTTTCCGAAGGCAGCGCTGATGGAATAGTTCTAGGAGTTGCATGTGACGTCTGCAGACAGTCCATGTCTCGCAGGTGTATAGCAGAGTTGGGAGGACAATAGCTTTATAGACAAGCCCCTTGGTCTCCCTATGGATGTCCCGGTCCTCAAACACTCTCTGCTTCATTTGGGAAAATGCTGTGCTCGCAGAGCTCAGACGGTGTTGTATTTCGGTGTCAATGTTGACTTTGGTGGAGAGGTGGCTGCCAAGGGAGCGGAAATGGTCAACATTTTCTAATGTTACACCATTAAGCTGTATCGCTGGCACTGGAGAGGGACTGGCTGGTGACTGCTGGAGGAGCACTTTGGTTTTCTCGATCTTCAATAACACGCAGTGATTCTCGTATGCTTCTGCAAAGGTGTTTAGGCATCATACGTCACATACAGGAAGCCGGAATTAAAACACACGTATACCTTTCTAGGATTCATACATAACTCAGTGGTTCCTTAACACTATCCTTGCTGAACATTATTACATACACATGCTTACAACATTAAATCACATTTTGGAAATCTACTACATAACCCAAAATACAGAAACTGACATATACTCGACGACACCAAATGGGGAGAGATAGCCAATACTCCAGAGGACAGGAGCAGGATTCAAAATGATCTTGACAGATGAGAGAGATGATGGGCCAAAACTAACACAATGAAGTTCAACAGGGACAAATGCAAGAGACTCCACTTTGGCAGGAAAAACGAAATGCAAAGAGACAGAATGAGGGACGATGAGGCTTGGCTCAAGAGCAGTACGTGTAAAAAAGATCTTGGAGTCCTCGTGGGGAGGAAGGGGAACATGAGCCAGGAATGTGATGTGGCGGCAAAAAAAGCCAATGGGATTTTGGCCTGCATCAAAAGGAGCCTAGTGTCTAGATCTAGGGAAGTCATGCTCCCCATGCTCTATTCTGCCTTGGTTAGACCACACCTGGAATCACATTGTGTCCAATTCTGGGCACCACAATTCAAAACAGATATTGACAAGCTGGAATGTGTCCAGAGGAGGGCGACTAAAATGATCAAAGGTCTGGAGAACAAGCCCTATGAGGAGTGGCTTAAGGAGCTGGGCATCTTTAGCCTGAAGAAGAGAAGGCTGAGAGGAGACATGATAGCTATGTATAACTATGCGAGAGGAAGCCACAGGGAGGAGGGAGCAAGCTTGTTTTCTGCTTCCTTGGAGATTAGGTCAAGGAACAATGGCTTCAAAAACAAGAGAGGAGATTCCATCTGAACACAAGGAAGAACTTCCTGACTGTGAGAGCCGTTCAGCAGTGGAACTCACTGTTCCGAAGTGTGGTGGAGCTCCTTCTTTGGAAGCTTTGAAAACAGAGGCTGGATGGCCATCTGTCAGGGGTGCTTTGAATGCAATATTCCTGCTTCTTGGCAGGATGGGGTTGGACTGGATGATGGCCCAGGAGGTCTCTTCCAACTCTTTGATGCTATGGTTCTATGATTCTATGATTCTATCAGTGGTTTCTTAACACTATCCTTGCTGAACATTACTACATACATATGCTTATAACATTAAATATCATTTTGGAAATCTACTACATAACCCAAAATACTGGAACTGGCATATACTCGAGTATATACGATACACACAAAAAAGTATTGACCACATTCTGGACCCATTTGCCTGCCCTTCATTTGCTAGCTTATTTATTTATTATTATTTATTTATTTACAGCTTTTATATTCCACCCTTCCCACCTCACAGGGGACTCAGGGCGGATTACAGAGTACACATATATGGCCAATTTTTGACATACGAACATATACAGACATATACAGAGGCTATTTAACTTTTTTTCTGGCCGCCAGGGGAGCTGTCGCTTTCCTTGTCCATCTGCGACGCTGATGAAGCACTTCCGCATTCCCCGCATGCTTCCCCGCTGGAATGCTTTGCTGGAGTCTTTTTTATGGCCTCATAAATCCGTTAATTTAGCCTCCCCACACTTTAAGGTGGTATCCAATTTTCCTCCTTGACAGATGCAACTGTCTTTCGGGTTGCAAAGGTCAACAACAGGCTACACACAATTGGTTGGAAACCCACTCCAACCTGGGCTGGCTTCGAACTCATGACCTTTTGGTCAGAGTGATCTTAATGCAGCTGACACTCAGCCAGATGCGCCACAATCCCGGTGCTTGAGTCAGCGAGTCACGAGGGGTAAGGCTCAAGAGGCCACATGTCTGGATGTTTTGCTACATATATCCTTTGTCCACATTTTCAATCTGTAGCAACTGATCCTGGTCCCACAGCAGAGGGATGTCTTCCTTGGACCTGCCACAATAGCAGCCTCAAGGTCAATGCAGAGACGAGTGGCAATATTCTCAAAGTGCCAAGCAAAGAGGTCACAGCAAGCTTCCGCGGGATCTGGGTCAGCCTTCACAAGAGCAGATGCTAATGCCCCTGATCACTCTGAAGAGCTCTGCTGGATGGCTATTTGAGGATGCCGTGGAAGCCATACAATAAGCTTTTTGCTGCCCTCACTTCCCCATAATAGATCTATTATGTGCTAACAAGTGTTCAGCCAGCTTCACGGTGAGCCCTGAGCCATTTGTCCTCTGCTCATAATCCAGGTTGTTTCATTGCTTGCAACTGCCTGGCATACTGGGGGACATCATGAGCACCAAAACATGGAGGAGATGATAGCCCTTCAGGGTCATGGCAGGATTACTAGCTCAATATACCCAAATGTGACCTGCATTCAAGCATCTCTCAGAGTCTATGCGTCTCTTGAGAAAACCATGAGAAATTATTCTGTATCCCCAAAGGAGGAAAGTGAGATTGTGAGCTCCAACCATAACAATGGGTCTATTTGGATACCCTCATTCGTATCACAAATTGGACTAAGCCAAATGATAACCTCCTGTCTGTGTTGTGTTGAATACAACTTGAGAGAATCCCAGAGTTGCCAGAAGAGTCATGACATTCCAGAAGACTCCATTGAAGTCTCTATCTATTAACAGTTGGCTTCAAAATACAGGAGAGGAGATTCCACCTGAACATGAGGAAGAACTTCCTGACTGTGAGAGCTGTTCAGCAGTGGAACTCTCTGCCCGGAGGGTGGTGGAGGCTCCTTCTTTGGAAGCTTTTAAACAGAGGCTGGATGGCCATCTGCCAGGGGTGATTTGAATGCAATATTCCTGCTTCTTGGCAGAAGGGGGTTGGACTGGATGATGGCCCAGGAGGTCTCTTCCAACTCTTTGATTCTAGGATTCTATCATTCTATGAGTTACAACCCCTCAAGGTCACTACTTAGGGTTCCGCCATCATCCAACCAGAGCCTATGTCCATCATAGAATCATAGAATCCTAGAATCAAAGAGTTGGAGGAGACCTCATGGGCCATCCAGTCCAACCCCATTCTGCCAAGAAGCAGGAATATTGCATCCAAAGCACCCCTGACAGATGGCCAGCCAGCCTCTGTTTCAAAGCTTCCAAAGAAGGAGCCTCCACCGTGCTCTGGGGCAGAGAGTTCCACTGCTAAACAGCTCTCACAGTCAGGAAGTTCTTCCTCGTGTTCAGATAGAATCTCCTCTCTTGTAGTTTGGAGCCATTGTTCCATTGCGTCCTAGTCTCCAGGGAAGCAGAAAACAAGCTTGCTCCCTCCTCCCTGTGTCTTCCTCTCACATGTTTATACATGGCTATCATGTCTCCTCTCAGCCTTTTCTTCAGGCTAAACATGCCCAGCTCCTTAACCACAACCTTTGAACTTAACCACAACACAACTTCCACCCTGTACATGTCACATCTGGTTTCTTAAAAACATTTTCTTCCATGTTGCTCTTTTTCTACAGAAAAAGGGTATATTTTTCTTTTGCTGTTAATTTCATTCAAAGCCCCTTTGCTTAGCATTTGCAAATTACACTCAAAGACCCTTTTACAACCTAGATAGACTGGAGATACATCTACACTGTGGAATTGATGCTGTTTAATACCCGCCCCATAGAAGACAACTGTTTCAGAGATGACAAATCTCCCTGTAAGAAAATCTTGATTTGGCTCCCCTCCGTTCCCTCGCAATGCCAGGTCGGCTTCCTCTGCAATCCAGCCTTTCGCAGCTCTGTCTTTCTCTCACTTGAACATCTTAGCACCTCATTAACACCTCATTGTAATATTATGGTTTGAATGGCTTGGTTGGCAAGACATGAGATGGGAGGGACAAGAGCGGAGCAGTATAAATACCACAGGGCTGAACTGGAACATTCACAGATTTGAGACCATTCCTGGAAGAGATGCCATTGACATTGTGTCTCAAAGACTCTTCTGCAATTGGAATACATCACTGAAACAGTTTGGTCAGACTTTGTATTTATGTACAACAATAACAAGGCTAAAGCTTAAAGTAAATCAGTACTCTATTATAATTGCTGCATTAGCATTGTGGAACACTGGACTTTATCTGGACTTGTTCCCGGGTTTTAGATGCTTGTTCCTGATTGGTTGGGTCCTAAAAAGAAGGTGACACTTCAGTAGAAGGCAAAAACTTTGTTTGTGTGCGAGAAACTTCATGAAGTGTGTGGAGAGCACATTTTCTCTGGCCCGGACAAAGAACGAAACTTTTGCAGTGATTCACTGCAGTGATTCTCCGCATATCTGCATATTTGCATCTTGAACGTTTTTTGTTCCAGTGGAAGTCTCATGGCAGCCATCTTGGAAGCCTCTAAATCCCACAACAAAGCATCAAGTCTGGACAACAACAACAACAACAACAAAAATAAAGATCCCAAGTGTGCCGTCGAGCCTGGGGCTAAAACTCTTGGTGAAAGAGGCATGGGCGTGACATGTTTTCCCAGGGGATTGCTTCTTGCCCTCCTTTAGGAAAACTGGCACTCCCAAGGACCAAAAACACTATAGACAACTCAAAATAGGTTTTATTGTTCACAAAGAGTTATCCCTTTAAGGCAATGAACTGGAAGTTTCAAAGGGGTAAAGGAAATATACATTACAGTCTCTGGTTGTCTTGGGTCCAAGGAGCTTTGCAGCTGAGAAGCTTTTCCAGGTCCCACTTTCTCAATGGCTATGAATATTGGAATAATCACAACCCCAATTCCAATGGCCTATATTTTGAAGGCACAAAGCCTTCCTCTGGTGCCAAAGAACTAGTTTGAAGGCGCTTGAGAACTCTCAATGTTGTCCAGGTTGATCTGAACATGAAGCATAAGTCTCAAGGGTAAGAACCTCAGAATTGGTGCTGAGAGGTAACTTAATCAAGGGCTTTAGAGCCAAGTCTCTTTCTCACGTCTATCTGATAGAATGTTTGATGGTAGAAGGGAAAAGGAAAAACTCTGCCCTCCTCCAAGAAGAGGTGGAGCCAAGCAATTGAGCTGAGGAAGCCATATAACTGGTGCAAACAACATTGATTGACAGCTATAAATAACCAATCAATCCAACTATACATTTACAAACTAAGCAAGTATGTGCATGTTATACAGATTAAACCTTTGCACTTTAAAGTTCTACACACAGGTGCCGCCACTCGCGCCGTCACACCAAGTGTAGACTCTGCAAGGAAGCAGACGAAACAATAGATCATATCCTCAGTTGCTGCAAGAAGATTGTTCAGACAGACTCCAAGCAGAGGCACAACACCATTGCTCAGATGATCCATTGGAACTTGTGCCACAAACACCATCTGCCTGCGACAAAGAACTGGTGGGATCAAAAGCCGGAAAAAGTTACAGAAAATAAGCAAACTACTCTGGGACTTCCGAATTCAGACAGAGTTTTGGAGCACAAGACTCATGACCTCACCATTGTGTTGAAAAACCAAGTATGGATCGTTGATGTTGCAATCTCAGGTGACAGCAGGATTGACGAGAAACAACTGGAAAAGCTGACACGATACGAGGATTTAAAGATCAAACTGCAAAGACTCTGGCACAAGCCAGTCAAGAGGGTCCCAGTGGTGATCGACACACTGGGTTCAGTGCCAAAGACCTTGGCCTGCACTTAAACACAATTGGCGCAGACAAGATTACCACCTGCCAGCTGCAAAAAGCCACCCTACTCAGATCTGCATGCGTTATTCGCCGATACATCACACAGTCCTAGACACTTGGGAAGTGTCCGACGTGTGATCCAATTCAACAGCCAGCAGAGTGTCTGCTGTGGACTCATCTTGTTGTGTTTCTAATAATAATAATAATAATAATAATAATAATAATAATAATAGTAATCTTTATTTATACCTTGCCACCATCTTCCCAAGGGGACTCTGGGCAGCTAACATTAGGCCAAGCCCAAGAATTACAATAAGGCAAAGTGAAATACAAACAAGCAAGTAACAAGCAAGTCCTCCTTTCTTCACAACCATGGACAGCGAGTGGAGAGGGGAGGCCTGGTCTCTGAGAGGTCCCCTCTCTCTTGTGGCTTTCCTCAGGGGGGCATTCTCTCCCCTCTGTTGTTTAACATCCATATGCGACCACTTGCTCAGCTGGTTCGAGGTTTTGGGCTGGAGTGTGACCAGTACGCTGATGACACTCAGCTGGTGCTGAAGATGGAGGGCAGACCAGACTCTGTACCCGATTATTTCCATCAGTGCCTTGAGAGTCTACTGAACAAGCCGGTACCTGCCGCATACGTTGCTTAAGTCGCATTGACCGACCATCTGCGCAGGGTTATATACTTTGTACTTTAACAACACAACCGTTCAATGCTAAGGCTTCCCGCCAAAATGGAACTGTAGAGGAGAGTCTACTGAACAAGCCAGTACCTGCCGCATACGTTGCTTAAGTCGCATTGACTGACCATCTGCGCAGGGTTCCATACTTCGCACTTTAAGAACACAACCATTCAATACTAAGGCTTCCTGCCAAAATGAAACTGTAGAGGAGAGTCTACTGAACAAGCCAGTACCTGCTGCATACCAGTACTGCCATCAGTTGAGGAGTTACGAAGGTGGAGGCATTACTTCTCATTATGTTTGGGGTGACACCTTCTGCTGTCAAGAATTCAATGACTGCACATTGCTCAAGTCGCATTGACCGACCGTCTGCTCAGGGTCCCTTACTTTGCACATTAACAACACACTGTTCAATTGTAAGGCTTCCCGCCAAAATGGAACTGTAGAGGAGAGTCTACTGAACAAGCCAGTCCCTGCCGCATACCAGTACTACCATCTGATGAAGAATCATGAAGGTCCGTTCAATGCTAAGGCTTCCCACCAAAATGGAACTGTAGAGGAGAGTCTACTGAACAAGCCAGTACCTGCCGCTTACCAGTACTGCCATCTGATGAGAAGCTATGAAGGTCCGTTCAATGCTAAGGCTTCCCACTAAAATGGAACTGTAGAGGAGAGTCTACTGAAGAAGCCAGTACCTGTCGCTTACCAGTACTGCCATCTGATGAGAAGCTATGAAGGTCCGTTCAATGCTAAGGCTTCCCACCAAAATGGAACTGTAGAGGAGAGTCTACTGAATAAGCCAGTACCTGCTGCATACCAGTACTGCCATCTGATGAGAAGCTATGAAGGTCCATTCACTGCTAAGGCTTCCCACCAAAATGGCACTGTAGAGGAGAGTCTACTGAACAAGCCAGTACCTGTCGCTTACCAGTACTGCCATCTGATGAGAAGCTATGAAGGTCCATTCACTGCTAAGGCTTCCTATCAAAATGGAACAGTAGAGGAGAGTCTACTGAACAAGCCAGTACCTGTTGCTTACCAGTACTGCCATCTGATGAAGAATTATGAAGGTCCGTTCAATGCTAAGGCTTCCCACCAAAATGGAACTGTAGAGGAGAGTCTACTGAACAAGCCAGTACCTGCCGCATACCAGTACTGCCATCAGTTGAAAGTTACGAAGGTGGAGGCATTACTTTTCATTCAACCCTCGTAGATCCCCTCATAGGGTATATCTGATGGATAATTAATGCAGTTTAACAGCAATTTAACTGTCATTGCTCAATGCTATGGAATCATGGGATTTGTAGTTTGGTAAGACCTCCACTCTATTTGGCAGAGAAGGATAAAGATCTTGTAAAACTTTCGATTCCCATAATTCCATAGTTGTGATCTCCATCGCATTAATGCCTTTCCTATATGAGGACGTACGCATCCTGCATGTGTCTAAGGCGGCGTGGAAGGGTCAAACCACACGGCACGCTCTATCTTTTAATTGCTCTATTTATATAATTCCATTAAGCGTGAAATTGTATTTATAACCCTATCGGATGTGTTGACGATGGGCATTTAGATCAGGAAGGCTGTCAGCATTTTGGGAAAAGGACTAATTATCTCCCGCACAAGATGAGAGATAATATTAACAATTTATATGTTAGAATGAAGCAGATGGTATCGGGACACTTTTAAGTCACAGCCATTGTGCGGAAATTACTCATATATATAGTCTTTTAAGGTATCTATGGAATTCATATTTGGAGCACCCTGGCTTTTGTGGATTAACAAAGCAGAACCAAAGCTTATTCTATGGTGAGATGGGAATGTTTCAAAGGAAAAGAACAGTCCTGAGAGAGTTTTTAGGGAAATATAGGTGATTTTTGGTCAATTGGAGTCTCTAGGTAAGGCCATGCTTGAACCTTGAGGAATGTGGTTTCATGGTCTGCCTCAGGCATGGGCAAACTTTTATTATATAGACTAGCTGTACCCGCCACGCATTGCTGTGGCCAACCTTCCCTCCCTCTTTCTCTCCTTCTTTCTTTCTCTCCTTCCTTCCTTCCCTCTTTCCTTCCTTCCCTCTTTTCCATTCCCTTTTTCTTTCTTCCTTCTCTACCTGTTTCTTTTCTTGCTTCCTTTGCTCTTTGGTTCCATCCTTACTTGTCTCTTTTCTTCCTTCCTTCCTTCCTTCCTTCCTTCCTTCCTTCCTTCCTTCCTTCCCTCCCTCTTTCCTTCCTTCCCTCTTTTTCTTTCCCTTCTTCTTTCTCCCTTCTCTACCTGTTTTCTCACTTCCTTTGCTCTTTGGTTCCATCCTTCCTTTTCTCTTTCCTTCCTTCCTTCCTTCCTTCCTTCCTTCCTTCCTTCCCTCCCTCCCTCCCTCCCTCTTTCCTTCCTTCCCTCTTTTTCTTTCCCTTCTTCTTCCTTCCTTCTCTACCTGTTTCTTTTCTCACTTCCTTTGCTCTTTGGTTCCATCCTTCCTTTTCTCTTTTCTTCCTTCCTTCCTTCCTTCCTTCCTTCCTTCCTTCCTTCCTTTCTTCCCTCCTTCTTTCCTTCCTTCCCTCTTTTTCTTTCCCTTCTTCTTTCTTCCTTCTCTACCTGTTTCTTTTCTCGCTTCCTTTGCTCTTTGGTTCCATCCTTCGTTGTCTCCTTCCTTCCTTCCCTCTTTCCTTCCTTCCCTCTTTTTCTTTTCCTTCTTCTTTCTCCCTTCTCTACCTGTTTCTTTTCTTGCTTCCTTTGCTCTTTGGTTCCATCCTTCCTTGTCTCCTTCCTTCCCTCTCTCCCTCCCTCTTTCTCTCTTTCATGCCTTTTCTCCTTTCTTCCCTCTTTCACTTTTTTATTTCATTCTCTCCCTCCTCTCTTTCCTTCCTTCTCTATCTTTCTTTCTTTCCTTCTTTCTCTCCTTCCCTCCTTTCCCTTCTTCTTTCCCTCTTTCTCCCCCTCCTTCTCTCCTTCCTTCCTTCCTTCCTTCTCTACCTTTCTTTCTTTCCTTCTCCCCTTCCCTCCTTCTTTCCCTCTTTCTCCCCCTCTTTCTCCCCCTCCTTCTTTCCTTCCTTCCTTCCATCCTTCCTTCTCCACCCTTCTTTCTTTCCTTCTTTATCTCCTTCTCTCCTTCTTTCCCGCCTTCTCTCTCCTTCGTTCCTCCCTTCCCTCATTCTCTCTTTTGTTCGTTCTCTACTTCCATCCCTCTTTCACTTTTTTATTTCCTTCTCTCCTTCCTTTCCTTCTCTACCTTTCTTTCTTTCCTTTTCTCCTTCGCTCTTTCTTTCCCTCTTTCTCCTCCTCCCTCTCTCCTTTCTTCCTTCTATACCTGTTTCTTTTCTCACTTCCTTTGCTCTTTGGTTCCATCCTTCCTTCCTTCCTTCCTTCCCTCTTTCTCTTTTTTATTTCATCCTCTCCCTCCTCTCTTTCCTTCCTTCCTTCCTTCTCTTTCTTTCTTTCTTTCTTTCTTTCTTTCTTTCCTTCTTCTTTTTCTCTCCCTCCTTCTCTCCTTCCTTCCTTCTCTACCTTTCTTTCTTTCCTTCCCTCCTTCCCTCCTTCTTTCCCTCTTTCTCCCCCTCCTTCCTTCCTTCCTTCCTTCCTTCCTTCCTTCCTTCCTTCCTTCCTTCCTTCCTTGTCTTCTTCTTTCCTCCATCTCTCCTTCCTTCCTTTGCTACCCTTCTTTTTTCCCTTCCTTCTCTCCTTCCCTAGATCTAGACACTAGGCTCCTATTGATGCGGGCCAAAATCCCATTGACTTTTTTTGCCGCCACATCACATTGTTGGCTCATGTTGGCTCATGTTCCCCTTCCTCCCCACGAGGACTCCAAGATCTTTTTCACACGTCCTGCTCTTCAGCCAGGCCTCATCGTCCCCCATTCTGTCTCTTTGCATTTCGTTTTTCCTGCCAAAGTGGAGTCTCCTGCATTTGTCCCTGTTGAACTTCATTTTGTTAGTTTTGGCCACTCATCTCTCTAATTTGTCAAGATCGTTTTGAATCCTGCTCCTGTCCTCTGGAGTCTTGGCTCTTAGGGCTCAGTAACCACGGAAAAAATTGTTTCTAAACTTGATTCGTTTCCAGGGGGCGCTAGCGTTTCCAAATTCTAAGTACTTCCGAAATTTTGAGATTTCAAAATTTCGTTATTTACGAAATTTCATTAATTTCGAATCGATTCGTTAATGGCGGACGCGATTGCGCAGTATGCTAAAAAACCCTCCAAATGGGACCGGGGGAACTTCTGAAGCTTCCCTCTCCTTCTGTTGTTGACTGTTGGTGTGATAAAGCAAACAACAACTATAAAACTTGCACCAGGCATGCCAAAATAATTACGAAAAAATTACGAAATAATTTCAAAATAATAACGAAACAATAATGAAATAAATTGAAAAAATTGTTTCGAATCTAATTTACTCCTCACACTATTCCTGCATGGCTCAATATCGGATCGTAAGCTAATTTAAATACGAATTAATAACAAATTACGAAATTAACGAACGAAACCGCCTAGCCCTATTGGCTCTCCCTCCCAATTTGGTGTCGTCTGCAAACTTGATGATCCTGCCTTCTAGCCCTTCATCTAAGTCATTAATAAAGATGTTGAACAGGACCGGGCCCAGGACGCAACCCTGCTTGTGGCACTCCGCTCGTCACTTCTTTCCAAGATGAAGAGGAAGCATTAGTGAGCACTCTCTGTGTTCGTCCACTTAACCAATTCCAGATCCACCTCACCGTAGTTTTGCCTCGCCCACATTGGACTCGTTTCCTTGCCAGAAGGTCATGGGGGACCTTGTCAAAGAAGGCCTTCCTCAAATCCAGACACGCTCCATCCACGGCATCATTCCCTGCATCTACCCAGCTTGTCACTCTATCGAAAAAAGAGACCAGATAAGCCTGGCATGACTTGTTTTTGATAAATCCCTGTTGACTCTTAGCGATGACCGCATTGGTTTCTAAGTGTTTGCAGACCACTTCCTTCACAATCTTTCCCAGAATCTTGCCTGGTATCGAAGTGAGGCTGACCGGACATGGGTCATTGTTTGGGTCATCCTTTTTTCCCTTCTTGAAGATTGGGACCACATTGGCCCTCCTCCAATCTGCTGGAACTTCTCCCGTTCTCCAAGAACTCTCAAAGATGGTTGCCAATGGTTCCGAGATGACTTCCGCTCATTCCTTCAATACTCTTCTTGGGTGTAGTTGATCTGGCCCTGAAAGGGGACTTGGACTCATTGAGAGCGGCCAGGTATTCCTGGACGACTTGTTTCCCAATTTGGGGTAGGATGTCCTCTAACCCCTCATCCACTCCGTCTTGCTGAGGTTGAAGATGACCTTCTTTTTGTGAGAAGACCAAGGCAAAGAAGGCATTAAGTAGTTCTGCCTTTTCCCTATCATCCCCTGTCAGCATTGCCCCATCTTCTCCTCGAAGAGGTCCTATCACAGTGGTTCTCAACCTTCCTAATGCCATGATCCCTGAATCCAGTCCCTCATGTTGTGGTGACACACAATCATAACATTGTTTTTGTTGCTACTTCATAACAGTCATTTTACTACTGTTATAAATCATAATGTAAATATCAGATATGCAGGATGCATTTTCATTCACTGGACCAAACTGGGCACAAGTACCTAATACACCCAAATGTGAATGCTAGTGGGGTTGGGGGAAGATTGATTTGTAATTTGGGAGTTCTAGTTGCTGGGATTTATAGTTCACTTCTAATCAAAGAGCATTCTGAACTCCACCAGCGATGGATTTGAACCAAACTTGGCTCCCATGACCAATGGAAAACACTGGAAGGGTTTGATGGGCATTGACCTTGAGTTTGGGAGTTGTAGTTCACCTATATCCATCCAGAGTTTCGGGGTGCGGTGTTATCTGTACGCAGATGATGTCCAACTCTGTCACTCCTTTCCACCCACTACTAAGGAGGCTGTTCAGGTCCTGAACCGGTGCTTGGCTGCTGTGTCGGACTGGATGAGAGCTAACAAATTGAAATTGAATCCAGACAAGACAGAGGTCCTCCTGGTCAGTCAAAAGGTCAAACGGGGTATAGGGTTACAGCCTGTGTTGGACGGGGTCACACTCCCCCTGAAGACGCAGGTTCGCAGCTTGGGTGTGATCCTGGATTCATCGCTGAGCCTGGAAGCCCAGGTCTCGGTGGTGGCCAGGGGAGCATTTGCACAGCTTCGGCTCGTGCGCCAGCTGCGCCCGTACCTCGGGAAGTCTGACTTGGCCACGGTAGTCCACGCTCTGGTCACATCCCGTATAGATTACTGCAACGCGCTTTACGTGGGGCTGCCCTTGAAGACTGCCCGGAAGCTTCAGATGGTCCAGCGCTCGGCAGCCAGGTTGCTAACAGGAGCGGCACTCAGGGAGCATACCACTCCTCTGTTGAGCCAGCTCCACTGGCTGCCAATCTGCTACCGGGCACAATTCAAGGTGATGGCACTAGCCTACAAAGCCCTAAACGGTTCCGGCCCCACTTACCTCTCCGAACGCATCTCCACCTATGAACCGACGCGGACACTAAGATCTTCCGGGGAGGCCCTGCTCTCGGTCCCGCCTGCGTCACAGGCACGGTTGGCGGGGACGAGAGACAGGGCCTTCTCGGTGGTGGCCCCTCGGCTATGGAATGCCCTACCGGCAGACATCAGGCAGGCTCCTTCGCTGCTGGCGTTTCGAAAGAAGGTTAAAACCTGGCTCTTTCAGCAAGCGTTTGGCTAATCATTGCAATTGAACATAGGAAGACGGTAAATCGAACATAGGAATGGCACAAGGATTATGAGATTGGATTTTGCTTTGTGATCGAGGCATTATGAATGATTAATTGTGTATTTTGTTATTGTGTATGATGTGTTTTAATTGTTATTGTTGTGTTAATTTACATTGTGTAAGCCGCATTGAGTTGCCTAATTAGGTTGAGAAACGCGGTATAGAAATAAAGCAAATAAATAAATAAATAAATAAGAGTGCTGTGGATTCATGCAATGGTGGATCTGGACCAAACTTGGCACGAATCCTCAATATGCCCAAATGTGAACACTGGTGGAGTCTGGGGAAAATAGATCTTGACATTTGGGAGTTGTAGTTGCTGAGATTTATAGTTCATTACAATCAAAGAACATTCTGAACTCCACCAATGATAGAATTGGGTCAAACTTCCCACATGGAACCCCCATGGCCATCAGAAAACACTGTGTTTTCTTATGGTCTTTGGTGACTCCTCTAACACCCCCTCGTGACCCCCTCAGGAGTCCCGACCCCCAGGTTGAGAAACACTGGTCTAGTCCTCAATGGGCTGGTACCTGATTTTGATTAACTGAACCTTCTCTGTAGGAAAAACCCTTTTTAACCTCTCCCAGGCTGTTTACTAACTATGCCTCATCGGTGTGGGATCTACTACCGATTCCAAATGCATCTGGGTACCGAGTAAACCTACCAGCCGACGCTTTGGCGACCACTCTGACACCCCCTTGCGACCCCCAGGTTGAGTCCCGACCCCCAGGTTGAGAAACACAGCATCGCCTCCTTGTTTTTCCTTTTTCTACTGACATAATAATGGGATTAATATATGTACTTACTTGTTTGTTCTGTATGGGAAAGACCAATGATCCAAGCATTAAATAACATTGATTGATTGATCAACCCTGCAGAGGTGTCGTCCCACCGGAAACAGATCTGCATCGTTTGATGGGTTCCTTAGGAGTCTGTTTTTGATGTGTAGAGAAACGGGTGGAAATGGTGGAAAACTGCCATGTGATGAGATCCATTGAACAGGATTCTTTTCTCTCTCTAACTTTTCTCTCACGAAACCTTGTCTTCTATAATCCCTCTGTTTGATAAAGCACCAGCTGTAACCATGGAAATACTGTAATACTAGAGCATTATGTTATTGAAATACCATAGCATTATAGTACTCTGTATAATACTCTGTAATATTTACTTCCCTTAAGCTTTGTTGTCCCACCAAGGAGATGAGAACGGGAAAACTCGCTTATGGTTCTGTTACAGGCACTTCATTTCACCAAGTGGTTTAAATTCCAAGGTCAGTATTTATTGATGATTGATTTGTAATATTTGCATCTCTCTTTAGGATGGGAACGCCAGTTTTGATGGCTTCCAAACTAAGTTTAAAAATGACGACTGTAAGTGTACACACAATAAATTAGGCATTAGGTTTGTGCATTTGGGGTAAACCTTGACCTGTTTCCTGACCTGGATTTCAGTGGGGACCCTGATCCATTTTTGGGAACCTCTCAGAATTGGGGGAGAAAATATCTGTTTTTGCTCTGGGGTGCTGAAAGATCCGTTCTCTATTAACCCATTATGGAGGGGACTTCCCAGGCTCCCCTTTGTCATTTTAGGCATCTTACCTGTTTCTACTCTAGAGGAGAGGCACTCAGCTGCAGGCAGGTGTGCACTTTAAGTAGGTGTCTTACCTGTTTCTACTCTAGAAGAGAGGCACTTGGCTGCAGGCAGGTGTGTGCTTTAAGGAGGCTTCTTACCTGTTTCTACTCTAGAGGAGAGACGCTCAGCTGCAGACAGGTGAATGCTTTAAGCAGGCTTCTTATCTGTTTCTACTCTAGAGGAGAGATGCTTGGTTGCAGACAGGTGTGCGCTTTAAGTAGGCTTCTTACCTGTTTCTACTTTAGACACTTGGTTGCAGACAGGTGTGTGCTTTAAGTAGGCTTCTTACCTGTTTCTACTCTAGAGGAGAGGCACTTGGCTGCAGGCAGGTGTGTGCTTTAAGGAGGCTTCTTACCTGTTTCTACTTTAGAGGAGAGGCACTCGGCTGCAGGCAGGTGTGCACTTTTAGTACGTGTTTTACCTGTTTCTACTCTAGAAGAGAGGCACTTGCTTGCAGACAGGTATGTGCTTTAAGTAGGTTTCTTGCCTGTTTCTACTCTAGAGGAGAGGCATTCAGCTGCAGACAGGTGAATGCTTTAAGTAGGCTTCTTACCTGTTTCTACTTTAGAGGAGAGGAGCTCAGCTGCAGGCAGGTGAATGCTTTAAGTAGGAATCTTACCTGTTTCTACTCTAGAGGAGAGGCACTCAGCTGCAGGCAGGTGTGCACTTTTAATAGGTGTTTTACCTGTTTCTACTCTAGAAGAGAGGCACTTGCTTGCAGACAGGTATGTGCTTTGAAAGCAGAAATGAAAGCAAAACAGAAACAGAAACAAAAAGAAATGAAAAAAGAAATGAAAACAGAACAAAAACAGAAACAAAAACGCAAACAGAACAAAACAGAAACAAAAACAGAATAAAAACAGAAACAGAAACAAAACAGAAACAAAAACAAAACAAAAACAGAAACAAAATGAAACAAAAGCAAAAACAAAAACAAAACAAAAACAGAAACAAAATGAAACAAAAGCAAAAACAAAAACAAAACAAAAACAGAAACAAAATGAAACAAAAGCAAAAACAAAAACAAAACAAAAACAGAAACAAAAATAAAATGAAAACAGAAACGAAAACAAAACAGAAACAAAAATGAAATGGAAACAGAAACAAAAACAAAACAAAAATGAAACAAAAACAAAATGAAAGCAGAAATGAAAACAAAACAAAAACAAAACAGAAAAAAACCGAAATGGAAACAGAAACGAAAACAAAACAAAAACAGACACAAAACGAAATGAAAACAGAACGAAAACAGAAACAAAAACAAAATGAAAGCAGAAATGAAAACAAAACAGAAACAAAAACAGAACGAAAACAGAAACAAAAACGAAATGAAAGCAGAAATGAAAACAAAACAGAAACAAAAACAGAACGAAAACAGAAACAAAAACAAAAGCAGAAATGAAAACAGAACAAAAACAGAAACAAAAACAGAAACAGAAACAAAAATAAAATGAAAACAGAAATGAAAACAGAACGGATTTCTGGCATGTTGCACACTCCATTGTCCATTGTCCAACATTTTCTCGATGCCCAAGATAGCAGTGAACTGGGAGCTTTCCTCCTTCCCATCACATCTGAGGAGCGCACCCAGGCAACGTGACTGGGTGTAACTCATGACTTGGTTTTTACTGCCTAGAACAAAATCTTTGAACTTTTGATCTTATTTAGAGAAAAGGAAGCAAGGGAAGGACCTTGAGTTCTCCTCCACAATGAGCGCTTTATCATTCCTCCAGCCTGCCACATGTATTTTGAGAACCATTAGGGAACTCCCGCCGTTAAAAACAAAGCTTTACAACTTCTTTCAACCTTCTGCTTTAAATCCTTCTGTTCGCCAAGCCAGCGCCTTCCCACCGACCGGCATTTATCTTGTTATCTCCCTCCCTCCCCTCCCTCCTCCTTCCTGGGTGTCCTTGATGTGAAATCAGCGCCTTTTCATCTTTTCAGTCTCATGAAGGATGTCATCCATTCTTCGGCCTGGCTTTTCATTTCATACATGCCGAACCCTCCCACCCTCGGCTCTCTCTCGCTGCCACGGCCTTTGTACTCCCTTCCATCTCCTAAGTGGAACTGACCGGCCTGTTTCACTCGCTGAAAGAAAGAGCAGATTGTGAAATTAGGCCAGCGCAATGACTTTGCCCCTGGCTCTCATGGTGGACGACGGACTGCACCATTGAAGACTCCATTCACCTCTAATTACATGCCTACAGAAACCAGGCCGGGAATGGAGCGCCATAAATCATTAGCCCTTCTCATCGGCTATGCAGCCAAGGACCGAAGAAAAGGATTGTGTTGTGACAGCAAGATGGTCTCTCTGCTGCCAGAGTAGGACATTGCGACTGCCTGTTTCCCATGAATGACTGCCATGCAGAGCTTGCAAAGCTGTCCCCAGGTTGGTCCCAATTCAAGGTGCAGGTTATCTATACAAATAAAATGTCATGTTCATAGAATCATGGAATCAATGAGTTGGAAGAGACCTCCTGGGCCATCATCCAGTCCAACCCCATTCTGCCAAGAAGCAGAATGACAGATGGCCATCCAGCTTCCAAAGAAGGAGCCTTCACCACACTCCAGGGCAGGGAGTTCCACTGCTGAACAGCTCCCACAGTCATAGAATCCTAGAATCAAAGAGTAGGAAGAGACCTCCTGGGCCATCCAGTCCAACCCCTTTCTGCCAAGAAGCAGGACTATTGCATTCAAATCACCCCTGACAGATGGCCATCCAGCCTCTGCTTCAAAGCTTCCAAAGAAGGAGCCTCCACCACACTCCGGGGCAGAGAGTTCCACTGCTGAACAGTTCTCACAGTCAGGAAGTTCTTCCTCATGTTCAGATGGAATCTCCTCTCTTGTAGTTTGAGGCCATTGTTCCATTGCGTCCTAGTCTCCGGGGAAGCAGCCTGCCAACGTATAGTTCCATAACTTCCATAACTTCAAAACCCTCCCACAGTCATAGAATCCTAGAATCAAAGAGTTGGAAGAGACCTCCTGGGCCATCCAGTCCAACCCCTTTCTGCCAAGAAGCAGGAACATTGCATTCAAAGCACCCCTGACAGATGGCCATCCAGCCTCTGCTTCAAAGCTTCCAAAGAAGGAGCCTCCACCACACTCCAGGGCAGAGAGTTCCACTGCTGAACGGCTCTCACAGTCAGGAAGTTCTTCCTCATGTTCAGGTGGAATCTCCTCTCTTGTAGTTTGAAGCCATTCCTCCATTGCGTCCTAGTCTCTGGGGAAGCAGCCTGCCAACGTATAGTTCCATAACTTCCATAACTTCAAAACGCCAAAATGTCAAAACTTCTTTTCCTAAGGACAAAGCCAAGGACCAGATCTCTATTTTCCATACAGCAGAACCTGACTCCCTGCACAAAATACAAGACTACAAAAGCACACTTCTTCCTCTTCCCTTGAGAAAGAAGCCCAAAGTGACCAGGCTGCTCCTGTGCAGATCTACCACTCTCCATTGGTACATGATATCTCTCCTTCCCATGGAGCAGAGCATGGCGGGTGGAACAGACTCCTCAGGTCTGCCACACTTTACGCATTTTTAGACTGAGTCTTTTATAGGAATATTCTGCTGATGTAGTCCCAAAGTTGTAAATGAATGATAGACGTCTTCTTGAATGGTGTTAACAAACACAGGGCTTGTGTTGACTTCCTTCTTAACATAAGGAAGGTTGCAAAGATTTCTGTTTTCACTGTCCCAGTTCTTATCAGGGTTTCTCATTAGCAAGTCCAGCGAGCAGGTATTTAGTCATTGCAGGCCTTAATATTATACTGGTGTTTCCAAAATGCAATATTCCTGCTTCTTGGCAGAATGGGGTTGGACTGGATGGCCCACCAGGTCTCTTCCAACTCTTTGATTTTTGATTCTATTATTCTTCCATTCATTCCCACACATAATTATTAAATTCACATTTGTCAAATTTGCACATTGAATTTCTTATTCAATGTGGGGGACACCTGGCTCGAGAGCAGTATGTGTGAAAAAGATCTTGGAGTCCTCGTGGACAGCAAGTTAAACATGAGCCAGGAATGTGATGTGGCGGCAAAAAAAGCCAATGGGATTTTGGCCTGCATCAAGAGGAGCCTAGTGTCTAGATCTAGGGAAGTAATGCTCCCCATGCTCTATTCTGCTTTGGTTAGACCACTTTACCTGGGATATTGTGTCCAATTCTGGGCATCACAATTCAAGAGAGATATTGACAAGCTGGAATGTGTCCAGAGGAGGGCGACTAAAATGATCAAGGGTCTGGAGAACAAGCCCTATGAGGAGCGGCTTAAGGAGCTGGGCATGTTTAGCCTGAAGAAGAGAAGGATGAAAGGAGATATGATAGCCATGTATACATATGTGAGAGGAAGCCACAGAGAGGAGGGAGCAAGCTTGTTTTCTGCTTCCTTGGAGACTAGGACGCAATGGAACAATGGCTTCAAACTAGAGGAGATTCCATCTGAACATGAGGAAGAACTTCCTGACTGTGAGAGCCGTTCAGCAGTGGAACTCTCTGCCCCGGAGTGTGGTGGAGGCTCCTTCTTTGGAGGCTTTTAAGCAGAGGCTGGATGGCCATTTGTCAGGGGTGATTTGAATGCAATATTCCTGCTTCTTGGCAGAATGGGGTTGGATTGGATGGCCCATGAGGTCTCTTCCAACTCTTAAGATGAACTTCCTGACTGTGAGAGCCGTTCAGCAGTGGAACTCTCTGCCCCGGAGTGTGGTGGAGGCTCCTTCTTTGGAAGCTTTTAAGCAGAGGCTGGATGGCCATTTGTCAGGTGTGATTTGAATGCAATATTCCTGCTTCTTGGCAGAATGGGGTTGGATTGGATGGCCCATGAGGTCTCTTCCAACTCTTTGATTCTATGATTCTATGATCAGACTGCAGTATTAGTGTCATCTAAATCTTACGGGCCTACAGCAACTTGTGGTCACTTTTTACTAGTCAGACTGCATATATCTTCTCATTCTGATTCCAGGTCTGATTCCTGACTGAACAGTAGAGAGTGCCGGACCCAATTAGGCTTGGAAAGCCATGTTAACTTCTCCCTGGCAGCCTGTTGGAAAGGAAGACCTCAAAACAGAATGTTAACAACTGCTGAACTATTCATAAGGAAGGGCTCTTCTGGCGATATCCATACCTGAGGAGGAAGTTAGTTGAGACATCTACTCAAGAGAACGGGAAAGGAGTTGTTGGGCATTGGCTCAAATTAAGCTGTGCCGTTTTGTATCGCGTTCTCAAAAGGGTTTCAGGGGAATTTTGCATGCTCTCTGGAGCAAAATGTTTTGGGGGAAAAGAGAGAGAGAGAAAGCATTTTGAAATATGGGATCTTCTCTTTGCAAAGAGGGACATCTGGCAACCGTAAAGGCACTCTCCTCGGTAGCAGCGTTCCTATCTGGAAGATGTCGGTCTGTTTCACTGCAGGCGGAGAGCACCATCCTTCCACTTTGATGGCGGCTCCATTCCAGTGATGCAGAAAATTAATTAGTGCATTTTATTTTCACACTTCGTGGAGCTAGGCATTGTGGCAAACGAGGAAAAAAAAAAAGAAAAAGAGAGATCGAGTTGGGCAGAGGGAGAGGCAACTTTACGAATGAACAAGCATCAAATTTGCCTCTCACTGAATGGCTATTGAACACTAATGAGAGAGCAATCCAGAGAAGGGGAGATGCTGCATTCGATGGGAAATTAGTCAACATAAGGCAACATAGGCAATGCGCGGCTGACCTTGATCAGAGCATTAGTAGAAAGGAAGGAAGGAATATTCAGATATATTTGGGAAATGGTTGAAAAACATGTTCCTCAAGAGTCAGGAAACTCGAACCATAGTTGAGAACCTTCGGAGTTTGGGACTTGTTCTGTGCGAATATTTTCTGGGAGCCACAATTGAAGAGAGATATTGACAAGCTGGAATGTGTCCAGAGGAAGAGGGCGACTAAAATGATCAAGGGTCTGGAGAACAAGCCCTATGAGGAGCGGCTTAAGGAGCTGGGCATGTTTAGCCTGAAGAAGAGAAGGCTGAGAGGGGATATGATAGCCATGGATAAGAGACCTCCTGGGCCATCCAGTCCAACCCCATTCTGCCAAGAAGCAGGAATATTGCATTCAAATCACCCCTGACAGATGGCCATCCAGACTCTGTTTAAAAGCTTCCAAAGAAGGAGCCTCCACCACACTCCAGGGCAGAGAGTTCCACTGCTGAACGGCTCTCACAGTCAGGAAGTTCTTCCTCATGTTCAGATGGAACAGCTTGAAGCCATTATTCCATTGTGTCCTAGTCTCCAGGGAAGCAGGAAGGAAGCTTGCTCCTTCCTCTTCCCTGTGGCTTCCTCTCACATATTTATACACTGCCCTCATCATATCTCCTCTCAGCCTTCTCTTCTTCAGGCTAAACATGCCCAGCTCCTTAAGCCGCTCCTCATAGGGCTTGTTCTCCAGACCCTTGATCATTTTAGTCGCCCTCTTCCTCTGGACACATTCCAGTTTGTCAATATCTCTCTTCAATTGCAGTGCCCAGAATGGGACACAATATTCCAGGTGTGGTCTAACCAAGGCGGAGTAGAGCATGGGGAGCATGACTTCCCTAGATCTAGACACTAGGTTCCTCTTGATACAGGCCAAAATCCCATTGGCTTTTTTGCTGCCACATCACATTGTTGTCTGATGTTCCCCTTCCTCCCCACGAGGACCCCAAGATCTTTTTCACACATCCTGCTCTCGAGCCAGGCCTCATCGTCCCCCATTCTGTCTCTTTGCTTTTCCCTTTTTCCTGCCTAAGTGGAGTATCTTGCATTTGTCCCTGTTGAGCTTCATTTTGTTAGTTTTGGCCTATCATCTCTCTAATCTGTCAAGATCGTTTTGGATTCTGCTCCTGTCCTCTGGAGTCTTGGCTCTCCCTCCTAATTTGGCTATCCCTCTCTGAGCTGCTGAGCTTGTTGATCGAAAGGTCGCAGGTTTGATCCCGGGGAGCGGCGTGAGCTTCCGCTGTCAGCCCTAGCTTCTGCCAACCTAGCAGTTCGAAATGCAAATGTGAGTAGATGAATAGGTACTGCTCCAGCGGGAAGGTAACAGCGCTCCATGCAGTCATGCCGGCCACATGACCTTGGAGGTGTCTATGGACAACGCTGGCTCTTCGGCTTAGAAATGGAGATGAGCACCACACCCCAGAGTCAGACATGACTGGACTTAATGTCAGGGGACTACCTTTACCTTTACCTTACCCAATTTGAACAGCCTCCTTAGTACCAGGTGGGAAGGAGTGACAGATTTGGACGTCATCTGCGTACAGATAACACCTTAGTCCGAAACTCTGGATGATCTCCCTCAGTGGCTTCATGTAGATGTTAAATAACATCGAGAACAGTACTGAGCCCTCAGGGACTCCACAAAACAACGGTTTTGGAGCCGAACAGGTGTCACCCAATAACACCTTCTGGGACCATCCCTCCAGGAAGGACCAGAGCCACTGCAAAGCAGTGCGTCCGAGTCCCATTTCTGTGAGGCGTCTCAGAAAGATCAACGGTATCGAAGGCTGCTGAGAAAGCAGACAGTTAGTCATTGCAGGCTTTTCAAACTCAGTTTTCTCCAAGGAAGAAGGCTATCTCACATGTCTTCCTGTCACGGACTAAGCTTACTCACCTTCCAAGTGTTGGGGTTCAGCCTGCGTGTGAACCTGAACCTGATTCTCTGATTGTATTTCCTGATGCCACTGAAAATGTATTTTTCCCTGATGGTAATGAAAATGTTGATTCTGAGGTCAGTGGCTTGGAAAGTGAAACTACACATTCTGATGAGAATGTTTCAGAGCCAAGTGGTGATAGCTCTCCAGAGGAGTTAACACCTGGGTTCTTTAATGAGGATAGAAAAGGACAGATTTGGAAAAACAGAAGTGAATCGCAGAGTCTGTGAAGGTCAAGCAGATTAAGGGAAAAGGAAACACAGGCTTCAAAGCCTGGAGGCGTGTCACGAAACCGTTGCAGAGCCAAGCGGTGATAGCTCTTTAGAGGAGTTAACACCTGGGTTCCTTAATGAGGATAGAAAAGGACAGATTTGGAAAAACAGAAGTGAATCACAGAGTCTGCGAAGGTCAAGCAGATTAAGGGAAAAGGAAACACAGGCTTCAAAGCCTGGAGGCGTGCCACGAAATAGTTGCAGAGCCAAGCGGTGATAGCTCTTCAGAGGAGTTAACACCTGGGTTCCTTAATGAGGATAGAAAAGGACAGATTTGGAAAAACAGGAGTGAATCGCAGAGTCTGCGAAGGTCAAGCAGATTAAGGGAAAAGGAAACACAGGCTTCAAAGCCTGGAGGCGTGCCACGAAATAGTTTCAGAGCCAAGCGGTGATAGCTCTCCAGAGGAGTACACACCTGGCTTCCTTAATGAGGATAGAAAGGGACAGATTTGGAAAAACAGAAGTGAATCACAGAGTCTGCGAAGGTCAAGCAGATTAAGGGAAAAGGAAACACAGGCTTCAAAGCCTGGAGGCGTGTCACGAAACAGTTTCTTCAGTTTTAAGTGCCTCTCGCCGGGTTGTCTCGTTAGATCAGGCATCGTTTAGACTGAGGCATTACCTTGGCAGATTTCCCATTTCCCGTGGCCTACATCCCAAGAGGCTTCTAGTGTTCCAAGTACGGTTAGTGGATTGCTAACAGGTTCCAGGTTTCTACAGTGTTGCTTTTGGATTTTGATCTAGTTCATGGATATTCTTGACTGCTGAATTTTACTGTGGCTTTTTGACTTTGCATTTTCTTCTATTTTGTAACAATTTTTCATCAATAAAAAGGGATTGTTTTTTTCCCACAGTCTAGTATGGTGGATTGTTATCTTATGGTCTCGTTTCCTGCTCTGGGTTGCAACATCAAGTTTATATATTTAAGATATTTAGGCCTCTTCGCAGTAGATATCAACTAGGCTTGTTTGATCAAGAAAAAATTTGGTTCTAAACTCGCTTTGTTTCCAGGGGGCGCCAGCGTTTCGAATTTCTGAGGACTTCCAAAATTTAAGATTTCAAAATTTTGAAATTTACGAAATTTCATTAATTACGAATCAATTCGTTAATGGCGGACGCGATTGCGCAATGAGCTAAAAACACCTCCAAACGGGACAGGGGGAACTTCTGAAATTCAGGATGAAATTAAAATACATTAAGTTAGTAAAAATACAAATTAAAATCACTTAAAATTAATAAAATAATAAAATAATAAAATAATAAAATAAAAAAAATAAGTAATAAGATAATAAGATAATAAAATATCTCCAGGAGGAGGAGGAGGAGGATGGGGAGGAAAGGCAACGCTGGCACCTTTTCTCTCCTTCTTTCCCGTCTTAATAATTACGAAATAATTACGAAAATTTGAAAAAATTGTTTCGATTCTTAATTGCTCTTCACACTATTCCTGCATTGCTTGATACTGGATCGTAAGCTAATTTAAATACGAATTAATAATGACTTTAGAAACTAACGAACACGATCAAACAAGCCTAATATCAACCATCATAACTACATAGCAAGCCCACCCATTGACTCTAGACTTGGATGAGTACTAGTGGGGAATAACCAATCTTCAATATATAGTGAGGAATAACAGCTGGAGAGTGTCTGGCTGTCCACTGTGGGAAATGTGAGGCTGGATTAGAGAGACCTTTGGCCTGATCCAGTTGCATTCATCTTTATTTCTTATGCTCTTAAACAATAAAATGGGGAGGCGGTGACAGAACTCCAGGACATTAGAAAGCAATCAATCTGATGGAGCAGAACATATAGAGGGTTACAATGGCTATATTGAGCAACGAAGCAGACCAAATGTCACATCACGAGTCCACAGTGTGTGCTTCCAGAAAGGAGAGATCGTCTTTGGATAAGATTTTTTGTTTGTTTGTTTCGGCATTTTCACAATTCTACGCGCTTCACGTTACAAATGATAGAAAAAATAAAAACTTAATTGCAGTTTCTGCCATTGCAACCTGCTTTCTCTTCCCATTCTCTATTCATTTCAGGTGGCAATACAAACATATTTTTACACCAATTTTCAGCAACATATATATTTTGCATGTTATAAAAATGGAGGCTTTATTGGGGGGAATAAAAATCCCTAAAAGCATAACACCACTTAGAAATGAATGTGGCTTCTCTTAATTATAGGCCAAAACACCAAAAAGCTGTAAGGAAAGCTGGAACTTTCTTCTGGCTGAAGAACCCTTTTGAAAACCCTCTGGCCACCACCACACCTAAAAGCACTGTTAAGCCCTTGGCTTACTGGAAGTATCTTAGGCAAGAGTGTGTTGGCTTATGTTTCTGAGGTAACGCTAAAAGATTGTTCTTTCAATTATACGCTGGCACCTGTCAAGACCCAGGCGGACCAACGAGGCAAAACAGCAGCTTAAGAGTTAACAGAAGGTCTTTAATGTCAAATTAACAGTTCAAAAGGCTCTTAACAGCAGAGCTGGTAAACAAAAGAGTCTGCGGCTGGCAGGAATGTAAACAAAGCTGGCAAATAGTTCGCAATAAACACAGAATAAAGTCAGTCCAAAAAATCACTAGGCAATAAACAGCATGAGGAGCGGTCCAACGATGTCACAGGAGATAGGCAGAAGCGAAGAATGGTCAAGACGGTCCAAGGGTCAGGGCAGGAGACAAGACTCATGATTCCAAGCCAGGCAAAGTCGTCAGCACGATCACGAAGGCACGGTTCTGGATGCAAGGACTCAAGGCAAGAGTTAACAGCAAGATGCACAGGTACACAACACTTTGAACTCTGCAACAAGATGGACCCAAGGCTACTCCTTAAATCCCATCAGAATCACTAGATTCACCTCCAGGTGCCTCTAGTTCCACAGGTGAACTGCGTTCTCTCCACTGCTGCCAGTCTGCACTCCGAGCTGCATCCTGCGAAGTAGTATCCGAAACCCATGGGTCTGTGAATCCTTGGAACTCATCGCTGGAAGTAGGAGCATTAACCACATCCAAAACCTCCTGAACCCTGGTCCAGTCCAGCTCTTCATCCTCACTGTCAGACTCATTGCTATCTGCTATGTCTTTAAGACGCTTGGAAATGGATTCCTCATCACTGTCTGAACTGTGTGCTACTCGCTTTACACCACGGTAATCCTCCACCTCCATTTCCTCACGAGTAAACCCCTGAAAGTCTTCCTCATCAGTAGATTCTAAGAACAAGTCCCTAATGCGCTTCAGCTGTTGCTGAGCGTCTTCCTCTTCCAAGCCTCGTTTCCTCCTACTAGCACTAGTAGATACATGAGGCACACGCTGAGTTACAACAGCACCATAGACTCTTATTTACTGTAGTAAACTGCTTTCAAAACTTCACCCACTGAGGCACACGTGAGGCAGATGTTGTGAACAACAAAACAATGATTTTTATTTAAGAGAACTGGAACAAACTCAGGTATAAACCATAGCTGTTTCAGAGTCTTGACTTAAAAAGCGTGCGGTTACTTTAAGCAATTCAGACTTCGTTACACAGGAACACTTCTCTCTCCCTTCACAGAATTTACTAACAGGATTGCTTCTCTGAAAGTAATTCTAAACACAGCACAGATAGTCCATCTCTTCACTCCTCCACCAGCTATCTCCCTAGTAGCTGTAACAATCCCCGCACTAGCTGTCTCTTCTAGCCAACTGACCAATTTCAGGCCTTTCTCAGGGGACGCCTGGCTCGAGAGCAGTATATGTGAAAAAAAACCTTGGACTCCTCGTGGACAACAAGTTAAACATGAGCCAACAATGTGATGTGGCGACAAAAAAAGCCAATGGGATGTTAGCCTGCATCAAGAGGAGCCTAGTGTCTAGATCTAGGGAAGTCATGCTCCTCATGCTCTGTTCTGCCTTGGTCAGACCACACCTGGAATATTGTGTCCAATTCGGGGCACCACAATTCAAGAGAGAGATTGACTCTAAGCTGGAATGTGTCCAGAGGAGGGCAACTAAAATGATCAAGCGTCTGGAGAACAAGCCCTATGAGGAGCGGCTTAAGGAGCTGGGCATGTTTAGCCTGAAGAAGAGAAGGCTGAGAGAAGACATGATGAAGGCCATGGATAAATATGTGAGAGGAAGCCACAGGGAGGAGGAGGGAGCAAGCTTGTTTTCTGCTTCCCTGGAGACTAGGACGCAATGGAACAATGGCTTCAAACTACAAGAAAGGAGATTCCATCTGAACATGAGGAAGAATTTCCTGACTGTGAGAGCCGTTCAGCAGTGGAACTCTCTGCCCCAGAGTGTGGGGGCTCCTTCTTTGGAAGCTTTTAATCAGAGGCTGGATGGCCATCAGTCAGGGGTGATTTGAATGCAATAGTACTGCTTCTTCCAACTCTATAATTCTATAATTCTATGAACAATCAAACAGAAACCTTTCTTGTCTTCAATAAAGTTAAACAAATGCTTCCAAGCTTTTATGCAACTGTTGGCTTCCTAATCATGTCCACGAGGGACAGGCAATTGTCTTCAATAACTATTTCTTTACTTTAAAGGAAAATCCCTTTTTAACTTCTCCCAGGCTGACTGTAATTGAAGCCTTACTGATGTGGGCTCCGCTACCGGATTGAACTGCGTCTCGAGCACTGAGTGGACCTACCAGTAAGGCCAGTAGATTCTCCAGCTGGAGTTCTTTGGTCTTCCAGATTGTTTACCCTCTGAAATTCCTCAAAGCTTTAGGGCTGTTTCCCTGGAAATATTTGGAAATCTTTGGATGCTCTTAAGAATGTTCTTCCCCGGAAAGTCTCAAGGGTTGAAGCTTTTGTACAGGAGAAGCTTGTACACATCCTCTACATTAGCTTTCCTTACTGAGACTAATCAAATATGGCTCCCTTCCCTTCCCAATAGCCCTGAACAAGCGGCGGAATCATAACTTAACTATGATAGACAGGTGACTTGCCCTACGACTGCAACCAAAGGAAGCCACCTTTCTGCAGAATCCCTGAAACCTTGGACTGCAATCAAACATTTAATACAAAGCAAATAAAGTTGGAGCTCCTGGTACAGCCGTACCAGCACATGTCCTCTTTAGCAGACAAATGCAGAAATAGGACGGATTGAATTCTCCATCAGAAAGAAGACAATGGTCACAGAAAAACATCTCCTCCTCTGCCCTGAATCATCCATCCTGATCTCTTTGGAGACAATGGTGTGACGGCGCGAGTGACGCCACCTATGTATAGAACTGTTGTATCATGCTTAATCCTGCCCTTTTTACCCTGCTTATGTATAGTTGTATGGATTGGTTGCTTGTAGCTGTCAATCAGTACTGTTTGGTTCCACCTCTTCCTGCAAGAGGGAAGAGCTTCCTTTTTCTTCATTCTGCCTTCAGAGTTCGTACCAGATGGATGTGAGTAAGAGACGTGACTCTAAAGGACCCTGATTTAAGTTACCTCTTGGCATCAATTCTGAGTTTTTTTACCCTTGGGACTCATGCTTTATGTCCAGATCGTCCTGGACAACATTGAGGAGATCCCAAGCACCTTCACGCCGGTTCTTTTGGCACCAAAGGAAGATCCTGAGTCTTCCAAACATAGGCCATCTGAAATGGGGTTGTGGTTTGCTCCGGCATTGACAGCCATTGAGGAAAGAGGAAACTTGGTGAGGCTTCTCAGCTTCTTCAAATCCCTTGGACACAGGACTGATTGAGACTGTAACGTATGTTTTCCTTTTCCCCGTCTAAAGTTTTCCAGCTCATTGCTTTAAAGAAATAACTCTTTTTGATCAATAAAACTTATCTTGAGCTATTTACAGCGTTTTGGGTTTTTGGGAGTTCCAGTTTCCTAAAGGAGGGCAAGAAGCAATCCCTTGGGGAAAAGATGCCACGTCCATCCCTCCTTCATTAAGACTAAGAGCCCCCAAGTGCGATGGCACAAAGGGAAAGAAAGAAGCTTTCCAAACAATGGAGGGTCAATTTCTGTATGGTGTTGCTGGGTGTGTGTGTGTGTGTATGTGGTGTGCCTGTTGTGGGCCTGGGGACAAGGGCTCCAGAGCGAACGGTCTTGAGGAGACGGAGACCCAATCAAGAGCCCCCTTTGCCTCCCCCTCTCTCGCTGTTTCCTCAGCAACAGGTGCTCCTCAGGTGACTTTTCCGCTCCAGGGGCAAAATCTATTTCACTCAGGGATCGGATTTGGAAGGTCTGGCACTTAGTAAACAGCAGATTGGAGTCGCTGGCCTGTGGAGCAAGGAAGAGCCCGCAAATGCCGCTCGGCTTGGCCGTGGCAGCTTGCCACATCAAACACTCCCCGAAACGTTGTCATCTCCACACAATTACTGAAACCTCCGAGTGCAGCGTGTACCATTCGCGGGGCTTAATGAGACATTTTACCTACACGGGGCAAAAAGAGGCCCCTGGGCCCAGAACAATTATGGAAACACCTTTCCGTTATTAAGTTCTCCCCTGCAGCAAAGAGGCGGGTATCGATCCAGCCCAGAGTGGGATTTACACACTGTATTTATACAATAACTCATAGCGAGGGCTCCGTGGAGAGAAGAAGGGGAGCCAGCCAGGGAGGGAGGGAAGGGAGGAAGGAGGGCATTGCCTTGGGCAGCGGAGCATGCAGCACATCTCTTGGAGGATGTTCCCCTTGCATGGGAAGGCAGAAGGAGAAGGTCAGCGCTCCGTAAGGATGGGGTGCCACTCCCTCTTACTGGGTGAACCACCCTCAGAAGAATGGATGGCTTCGCTCCTTGGAATTGTTGGGTTCACCTACAACAGTGGTTCTCAATGTTCCTGATACCATGACCCCTTAATACAGTTCCTCATGTTGTGGTGACCCCCAACCTTAAAATTATTTTCATTGCTACTCCATAATTGTAATTTTGCTACTGTTATGATCTATAAGTGCTCTGTGCATAATGAGTACCTTAAAAACAAAAGAATCAATGAACGAAATCACACCAAATTTGGCAACAAAACGTCTCACAACACAAGGAGTGACCATCGCTCAAAAAAATTATGATTTTGTCATTTTGGAGTTGCACTTGCT
This sequence comes from Anolis sagrei, assembly GCF_037176765.1. Classification (NCBI taxonomy): domain Eukaryota; kingdom Metazoa; phylum Chordata; class Lepidosauria; order Squamata; family Anolidae; genus Anolis; species Anolis sagrei. The sequence goes on from NC_090035.1 coordinate 1,363,319, forward strand.
GGGATTTATAGTTCACCTACAATCAAAGAGCATTCTGAACCCCATCAACAATGGGATTGAACCAAACTTGGCACACAGAACGCCCATTACCAACAGAAAATACTAGAAGTGTTTGGTGGGCATTGACCTTGAGTTTGGGAGTTATAGTTCACCTATATCCAGAGAGCACTGTGGACTCAAACAATGATGGATCTGGACCAAACTCTACACAAATACTCAATATGCCTAAATGTGAACACTGGTGGAGTTTGAGGAAAATAGAATATTGAAATTTGGGAGTTGTAATTGCTGGGAGTTATAGTTCACCTACAACCACAGAGCATTCTGAACCCCACCAACGATAGAATTGGACCAGACCCCCCACACAGAACCCCTATGTGGGCCACAGCAACGCGTGGCAGGGGACGGCTAGTTTGTTATGTAAATATCTGATATGCAGGATGTATTCTTATTGGAGTGTTATGGGAGGATTGATTTTGTCATTTGGGAGTTGTAGTTGCTAGGATTTATAGTTCACCTACATTCAAAGAGCATTCTGAACTCTACCAACAATGGAATTGGACCAGACTTGGCACACAGAACTCTCATGACCAACGGAAAATACTGGAAGGGTTTGGTGGGCATTGACCTTGAGAGTTGTAGTTTGCCTACACCCAGAGAGCACTGTGGATTCAAACAATGATGGATCTGGATCAAACTTGGCACGAATATTCAATATGCCCAAATGTGAACACTGGTGAAGTTCGAGGAAAATAGACCTTGACATTTGGGAGTTGTAGTTGCTGGGATTTATAGTTAACCTACAACCAAAGAGCAGTCAGAAGCCCACCAATGATAGAATTAGGCCAAACTTCCCACAAAGAACTCCCATGACCAATAGAAAATACTGTCTGTGATGGTCTTTGGCGACCCCTCTGACACTCCCTCGCGACCCCTCCAGGGGTCCCGACCCCCAGGTTGAGAAACACTGACCAACAAGGTGGAACACATGCAATTTGATACCTTTCTAACTACCATGGCTCATGTTTACGGATTTCTGAGTTGTGCTTGAAGAGTTTCGCAGGGAAGCCTACAACCTTTGTAAAAGGGCAGCTCCCATATTCCATAACATTAAGCTGTAGCAGCTAACGTAGTGTCAAAATGTATTGATTCTATAGTATAGATGCACCCACAGTGTGGCCAAAGGACTGTGAGAGTGTGAAAGAAGACCTCGACTAGTCCAAAAACATGAGAGGTTCATTTCATAGAATCATAGACTTGGAAGAGACCACCTGGGCCATCTAGTCCAACCCCATTCTCCCATGCACGAAAAACACAATCAAAGCTCCCCTGACAGATGACCATCCACCCTCAATAATCTATATAAATAAAAATGTAATCCTCAGTTCTTGTGGGTTTTTTCGGGCTATATGGCCATGTTCTAGAGGCATTTCTCCTGACGTTTCGCCTGCATCTATGGCAAGCTTCCTCAGAGGTGAAGTCTGCTGGAAATGGGAAAAAAGGGGGTTTATATATCTGTGGAATGACCAGGGTGAGACAAAGGGGTTTTGTAAGTTGGGCTAGGTGTGAATCTTTCAACTGACCCCTTGATTAGCATACAATGGCCTGACAGTGCATGGAGGAAACTTTTGTTGAGAGGTGATTAGATGTCCTTGTTTGTTTCCTCTCTGTTGTTTTGCTGTTGTAATTTTAGAGTTTTTTTTAATACTGGTAGCCAGATTTTGTTCATTTTCATGGTTTCTTCCTTTCTGTTGAAATTGTCCACATGCTTGTGGATTTCCAGGGCTTCTCTGTGTAGTCTGACCTGGTGGTTGTGAGAGTGGTCGAGCAGACCTCACCTCTGAGGATGCTTGCCATAGATGCAGGCGAAACGTCAGGAGAAATGCCTCTAGAACATGGCCATATAGCCCAGAAAACCCCACAAGAACCTAGTGATTCCAGCCATGAAAGCCTTCGACAATACATTAAAAATTTAATGTCCATTTGTGGGATTAGAATAACTCAAAAACTGCTGGACGCATTGACACCAAATCTGGACAGCGTACACCCCCTTTGGCAACGTCCGGACCCACCTGGGCTCCCTCCTTGAGGGAGGGAACCTCTTGGGGTCTTCGAGGTGCTTGTGGGATTTGTGAACACCTTCTCCTTCAATCCAGTCGAAGGTGGGGACCTTGCCGCTACAACGTTGGTCCTCCCTGAGAGCTCTCCCTCAGCGAGGCATCCCCGTCGCCATTCCCACCAGAAGCGCAAACCCTAAAAAAACCCAAAAAACTCCTGAATTTTTTGAAGGCACAAGCTTATTCCACACAGTTTCGGCATCTACCTGACAGTTGAACAAAATGAGGACAACTGCCTCTTCTACAGACCTCCAAGAGTTCAAAGCCCTTCTCTCCCTCTCCCCACACCTGTGGTTTCAAGTTGCTCTTCAAGCCTGTGAGATTCTCCACGTTGAGAGGCACTTCATGCCTGAGCAGCAGATGCTGGGATCAAAGAGCCCAAAAGGACGTGGTTTTCGTTTTCAGTATTCAGCTTATACGCTTCCCAGAAACACCGGGTTGTTGACCAACCTTGAGAATCAAATCCTGGTCAAGATGGACCAGAGGTGGAATCTGCAAGGGTTCTTCTTATGGACGCAGGAAGCTCAGATGAGAGAGCTTCAAAGAAGTGTAAAGGCCACAAAGGAAAGTGGGTAGGTAAAGCAAGACCCTGTGCTGAAAGGACACAGGACAAAGGCGAGCTGGAGAGGCTCACTGCAGAATCAGTAAATTAGCTCATTCAATCACAGCATGCAAATTAGACCAAACAGGGAATGACTTTTCACCATGAAATATTGTCTGGATTCAAGCTGATCCTCTGCAGCATATAAGGTTGGAGATCTCCTTCCTTCCTTTTCCTTCCTTCCAGGACATCCGTAGGGATACCAAGGTGCTTGTTTATAAAGCTATTGTTCTCCCAACCCTGCTGTACACCTGCGAAACATGGACTGTCTACAGACATCATACACAACTCCTGGAACGATTCCATCAGCATTGCCTCCAAAAAAATCCTGCAAATCTCTTGGGAAGACAGGCAGACAAAAGTCAGCATGCTGGAAGAAGCAAAGACCACCAGCATTGAAGAGATGGTCCTCCGCCATCAACTCCGCTGGACCGGCCACATTGTCCGGATGCCCAACCACCGTCTCCCAAAGCAATTGCTCTATTCCGAACTCAAGAACGGAAAACAGAATGTTGGAGGACAGGAAAAGAGATTTAAAGATGGTCTCAAAGCCAACCTTAAAAACTCTGGCATAGACACTGAGATCTGGGAAGCCCTGGCCCTTGATTGCTCCAGCTGGAGGTCAGCTGTGACCTGCAGTGCTGTATTGAATTTGAAGAGGCATGAATAGAGGGTGAAAGAGAGAAATGTGCCAAGAAGAAGGTATGTCAAGCCAACCCTGTCCGGGACCGCCTCCGTCTGGAAACCAATGTCCTCACTGTGGGAGAAGATATTCATGGTCTTACAACCCAAAAAACCTACAACAACCCATTGCTAACAGCAATTAGGAATATTCATGGCCTTACAACCCAAAACACCTACAACAACCCACTGATTCCAGCCATGAAAGCCTTCAACAATACATTGCTGTTAGCCATTTTTGGCACCATGAGATGCAGAGCCAATCTTAAGAAATGGGGCTACAGGGTGGAATCCTCGGCATGCGAGTGCGGAGAAGAACAAACCACTGACCACCTGCTGCAATGCACCCTGAGCCCTGCCACATGCACGATGGAGGACCTTCTTGCGGCAACCCCAGAGGCACTCCAAGTGGCCAGATACTGGTCAAAGGACATTTAACCAAATACCAAATTTGCAAAATCTGTGTTTTTTTCCTTTCTTTTAATCTGTGTGTTTGTTTTGCTCTGTTAGAATTGTAATACAATGGTTGCTGATGACACGATAAATATAAAATATATAAGCCATTTTTGTCCCATTGACAGGGGCGGCTCGTCCATTACGCGAAGTAAGCGGTCGCAGAACACTTTTTTTTTGCCAGGGGCGCAGAGGCGCCTCTGTAAATGCCCCTCGACCGCCACTTGAGGAGCGCCCCCTCAGCTCACAACAGCCCTAGCAGTCCGGGGGGAGCCTCGGCTTTCTTGCCTCGCTGATGGGTGATCCTCTTCCCAAAGGGGCCGGGCCCTTGAGCCTCGCCTAGCCCCTCTCGTTCCTGCTCCACCCGGCCACCGGTTGCAAGAGCAGAGCCGGCGCTCAATCGTTCTCTGCATTCGATCCCTTCCCCATGACCGGCTCCCTTTCCTGATCCCCTGGTGCCCCACCCGCCTCCTCTCCTCTCCCCAATCCGCGGGTGGGCCAAGGGGCGGAGCCGCCGCGTCTGGCCCGCTTTGGGTCCGGAGGCATGTCTGAAGACCCCAGCATGAGCACCAGAAGTCTCCTCTTTTCCTGACTTTCTCTTCAGCCATTGGGACCAAGAGAGAGAGAGAGAGAGAGAGAGAGAGAGCCCCTCCGTCTGGAGGTATCTCCCACCTCCGCTCCCTCCTTTGTTTTTGCGCCTACCTTCAGGAAAGGTGGGCATCTCCACCTCTCTCTCTCTCTCTCTCTCTTGGTCCCAATGGCTGAGGAGAAAGTCAGGAGAAGAGGTGACTTTTGGTGCACATGCTGGGGTCTTGAGGCACGCCTCCGGACCCAAAGCGGGCCAGGCAAGGGAGCAAGTGCGGCAAGTGTAGTTACTGGGATGTATAGTTCACCTACAATCAAAGAGCATTCTGAACTCCACCAATGATGGAATTGAACCAAATATGGCACACAGAACTCCCACGACAAACAGAAAATATATATCAATGATTGGTTGGGGGGGGGGGGTGCCAAAATACTGTTTGCTTACCGTTGAAAATTACCTAGGGCCACCTCTGCCCATTGATCCCTGGGTCTAGGAATCCAGGAATCATAGAATCATAGAATCATAGAATCCTAGAGTTGGAAGAGACCTCCTGGGCCATCCAGTCCAACCCCATTCTGCCAAGAAGCAGGAATATTGCATTCAAATCACCCCTGACAGATGGCCATCCAGCCTCTGCTTAAAAGCTTCCAAAGAAGGAGCCTCCACCACACTCCCTCCGGGGCAGAGAGTTCCACTGCTGAACAGCTCTCACAGTCAGGAAGTTCTTCCTAATGTTCAGATGGAATCTCCTCTCTTGTAGTTTGAAGCCATTGTTCCGCGTCCTAGTCTCCAATGTTTTGCTCCTGAGGATAATGTTTTGCTCCTGAGAATGGTCAACAGAAAGCATTCAAGCCGACTGCGTTAACTCTGAGGCCCATGGCAGCATTTGACTTTCAATCCAGCTCTTGTCACGGGAGGACTAAAGCAGAGACTGTGAGCAGAAGAGCTCCAGCGCTGAGGCTGTAAATGACACCGGAGAGAGGCCGAAAATTGAACATTATGCCTGGAAATCCTGCTGCGAGAATCCCTAAGTCCTAGTTAGTGTTTTAGCTGGGTGACCTTGTGGCAGATCCTTTGATGGAGGCAAGGACGGCGCCGCCGTTCCAAGGGCTTATCCACTGACAACTGATGGAGTGCGTGGCTGCGCTGGAAGAAAGAACCAGATAATATATGTTGTGATTGCAGAGACCGTTTGTGCAACCTCTTGGGCAAAAAACATCAGAAAACTTTAATTTGCTCTCAAACCTAAGAAATGCCTCTCCCGCTTCTCCCAGAGGTAAATGATTTGGCTTAAGGTCCATTTAAACTTCAGAATTAATGCACTTTGACCCAAATACGAGGGTTGAATGAAAAGTAATGCCTCCACCTTCGTAACTCCTTGACAGATGGCAGTACTGGTATGCAGAAGGTACTGGCTTGTTCAGTAGACTCTCCTCTACAGTCCCATTCTGGCAGAAAGCGTTAGCATTGAACGGTTGTGTTGTTAAAGTATGGAACCCTGCACAGAAGGTTGGTCAATTCACATTAAACAACATATGTGGCAGGTACAGCAACAAATCAAAGAAATTTCAGCCTCAGCAGACTCTGTGGTGCCATACAGAAGATGACCCGCATCCGAGTGGTGGAGAGAGGAGAGTCAGTAGACTCTCCTCTACAGTTCCATTTCGGCGGGAAGTCTTCACATTGAACAGTTGTGTTGTTAAACTGTGAAGTATGGAACACTGCGCAGATGGTCAGTCAATGCACCTTAAGCAATGTATGCGGCAGGTTCTGGCTTGTACAGTAGACTCTTTTCTACAGTTCCATTTCAGCAGGAAGCCTTAGCATTGAATGGTTGTGTAGTTAAAGTGTGAAGTATGGAACCCTGCACAGATGTTCGATCAATGCGCCTTAAGCAACGTATGCGGCAGATTCTGACTTGTTTAGTAGACTCTCCTCTACAGTTCTATTTCAGCGGGAAGCCTTAGCATTGAATGGTTGTGTAGTTTGTGAAGTATGGAACCCTGCACAGATGGTGGGGTTTTTTTTTTGTCATGTCAGAAGTTGCTTCTGGTGTGAGAGAATTGACTGTTTGCAAGGACGTTGCCCAGAGGATGCCCGGATGATTTTGATGTTTTTATCATCCTTGTGGGAGGCTTCTCTCATGTCCCCGCATGAGGAGCTGGTGCTGATAGAGGGAGCTCATCCGTCTCTCCCCGGATTCGAACCTGCGACCTGTTGGTCTTCAGTCCTGCCGGCATAGGGGTTTAACCCACTGCGCCACCGGGGGCTCCGTCGGTCGGGGGCACCGGGGGTCGGTCAATGCTCCTTAAGCCATGTAGACGGCAGGTTCTGGGTTGTTCAGTAGACTCTCCTCTACAGTCCCATTCTGGCAGGAAGCCTTAGCATTGAGCGGTTGTGTTGTTAAAGTGCGAAGTATGGAACCCTGTGCAGATGGTCGGTCAATGCGCCTTAAGCAATGTATGCGGCATGTACTGGCTTGTTCAATAGACTCTCCTCTACAGTTCCATTTTGGTGGGAAGCCTTAGCATTGAACGGTTGTGTTGTTAAAGTGCAAAGTATGGAACCCTAAGCAGACAGTTGGTCAATGCGCCTTAAGCAACGTTTGCGGCAGGTACTGGCTTGTTCAGTAGATTCTCCTCTACAGTTCCTTTCTGGCAGGAAGCCTTCACATTGAACGGTTGTGTTGTTAAAGTGTGAAGTATGGGACCCTGCACAGAGGGTTGGTCAATGCGTCTTAAGCAACATATGCAGCAGGTAGTGGCTTGTCCAGTAGACTCTCCTCTACAGTTCCATTTCAGCAGGAAGCCTTAGCATTGAACGGTTGTGTTGTTAAAGTGCAAAGTATGGAACCCTGAACAGACAGTCAGTCAATGTGCCTTAAGCAATGTATGCAGCAGGTTCTGGCTTGTTCAGTAGACTCTCCTCTACAGTTCCATTTTGGCGAGAAGTCTTTGCATTGAGCGGTTGTGTTGTTAAAGTGTGAAGTATGGAACCCTGCACAGACGGTCGGTCAATGTGACTTAAGCAACGTGCGGTCATTGAATTCTTGACAGCAGAAGATGTCACCCCAAAGGAGATTCCTCCGAGAATGCAAGCTGTTTAGGGTGATTGTGTTGATGTGAGTACTATGCGTTGTTGGGCAAGAAAGTTTAAAGATGTTGAGGCGGCAATATCTGACTTGCGTGACAAACAAAGAGTTGGATGTCCCGTGGCAGCAACCACCGAGTTTCACAAGCAAATGGTTGACTGATTCAGGACGATCGTCGTATCACTCAGAGAGAAATTTCAAGCATAATTGGCATTTCACAAGAATGTGTGGGTCACATTATTGCTTTGCTTGGCTATCGGAAGATCTGTGCATGATGGGTACTCAGGATGCTGACACCCGAAATGAAAGCACACAGACTTGAAACTTCAGAGACTGGATCTCACCGCCGTACGGCATCCTCCATACAGTCCAGATTTAGCACCGTATGACTTCCATCTGTTCCTGATAATGAAAGAAGATTTGCAAGGACATCATGATGCTTCTGATGAAGATGTTGAGAGAACTGTGAGATGCTGGTTATGGAGAGTGTCGACTTCTTCCGTGACGGCTTCAGAAAACTTATTCATCATTGGCAGAAATATATCCAATTGTCTGGTGATTATGTGGAAAAGTGAATAGTGGGAGTTCAAGAGCACATTCTAAGGATGATTTCTGCGTTTGATTTATTAAAATATTCCCACCTAAACTGAAGTAACGAAGGTGGAGGCATTACGTTTCATTCAACCGTATCTGGACATCCTTCCACCGATAAATAAAACCCACTTACCTAGTTTCCAACAGACCTCACTACCTCTGAGGATGCTTGCCATAGATGCAGGCAAAATGTCAGGAGAGAATGCCTCTAGAACATGGCCATATAGCCCGAAAAAACCTACAACAACCCAGGGACTTACTTACTTGTTTACTTACTTAGGTGATCCCTCATTGTCCGAGTAGGATAATCTTCCAGGGTGGATCCGTAGGTGACTATGGAGCTATAGATGCAGGCGAAACGTCAAGAGAGAATGCCTCTAGAACATGGCCATATAGCTCGAAAAAACCTACAACAACCCAGTGATTCCAGCCATGAAAGCCTTCGACAATACAATGTAGGCTCATCTAATCCATAATGTGGATTACGATATAAGTAAGTCCTGATCCTCAAACACTCTCTGCTTCATTTGGAAGAATGCTGCACTCGCAGAGCTCAGGTGGTGTTGTATTTCAATGTCAATGCTGACTTTTGTGGAGAGGTGGCTACTAGGCCTGGGTAACAACGCAAAAATTTGTTTCTAAAATCGATTTGTAATTGGGGTTTTTTTTTGTTTCGATATTTAAAATAATTACAAAATTTTCCCTTAAAAAAGTTCGGTATTTACGAAATTTTGTTAATATTTACAAAACATTTTGTAAAGATGGCGCCCTTTTTTTTCAATATCTTTTCAATATTTTTTTAATTTAATTATTAATTTAGTAGAATAGGGAGGAGAAATTATTATTAAGGAGGGAAGGCAGGCACTCACTCTGGCGGGCCCTCTCGCTCGCCGCTCGCTCGCCGCTCGCCCTCTCGCTCGCCGCTCGCCCTCTCGCTAGGATGGGTTCCTTCCAGGAGGGGCTCTTTTTCCCAGGCTGCCAAACTACAACTCCCAGGATGCTACAGCATTGAGCCAATGTGGTACCAAACCTCATCCAGGCTGCAGTGTAGATGGCTGCAGGATGGAGGGGTTTCCTGCCTCGAATTGAGAGAGAGAGAGAGAGAGAAGAGGAAGCAAGTGAGACGTTTCCAAGGCTCTGCTGATCTGCTTCTGCCATGGCTGAGAAAGAAGGGCACAATGTGGGCTGCCTTTCCAACCAGGAGGGAAAGAAAGGGGAGCCTTCTTTGGAAGAGAGCTCAGAACCCCCCTGCAAAAGGTGAGAGAGAGAGAAAGAAGAGAAAAGGAAAGAAAGAGAAGGAGACCTCCCTCTCGCCCTCTCGCTCGCCGCTCGCCCCTCTCGCTCGCCGCTCATCCCGCTTGCCCCTCTCGCTCGCCGCTCACGCCTCTCGCTCGCCGCTTGCCCCTCTCGCTCGCCGCTCGCCCCTCTCACTCGCCGCTCATGCCTCTCGCTTGCCGCTTGCCCCTCTCGCTCGCCGCTCGCCCCTCTCGCTCGCCGCTCATCCCGCTTGCCCCTCTCGCTCGCCGCTCACGCCTCTCGCTCGCCGCTTGCCCCTCTCGCTCGCCGCTCGCCCCTCTCACTCGCCGCTCATGCCTCTCGCTTGCCGCTTGCCCCTCTCGCTCGCCGCTCGCCCCTCTCGCTCGCCGCTCGCCGCTCTCGCTCGCCGCTCGCGCCTCTCGCTCGCCGCTCGTCCCTCTCGCTCGCTGCTCGCCCCTCTCGCTCGCCGCTCGCGAGGAGAGCTCCCAGCAAGCATCGCCAGGCGGCCATCTTACGTATTTCCGAAATGGACGGAAATACAAAATTTTTTGGCGCCTGCCGTTTCGATATTTAAAAACACTTCCGGGTTTAAAAATAAGTTTTGTAATCGTTTTGTAATTGCTAAAATTAACAAATATTTAACAAATTACAAAATTAACGAACGAAACCGCCCAGGCCTAGTGGCTACCAAAGGAGTGGAAAAATGTGTTAGTATTTCCATATTGTGACCTTGGGAATAACCACTCTCTCAGCCTTAGAAGAAGACAGTAAAAGGTTCCCTTCAAATGAATCTCACCAAAGGAAACCTACAGCAGAGTTGCCATACGTCAGAGTTGACCTGTAGTCACAGAACAAGACAATATTGTCCTAATCCCCGGCAACTAGCTCTGTCTCGGGAGCCAGTTGAAGCGAAACAGAACAAAGCATTGGAGTAAGGCACAGCCAGAAGAACAAGGACAAAGTACAGTGCGCCCCGGAGTGCCTCCCTTCCCACAGCATTGATCGGCGTGAATGATGAGCTCTCTGGAGCAATGGATGAAGGTCAGACAATCTTGTGAGCACCACTGGACCCATCAATGGGAGCTGATAACTTTGCTCGAAAAATATTGCCCCTGCTGCTTTGATTGAGGAGCCTGCCAAGAGGAAGGGGAGCTTCTTGCAAGGCGTTGCTTTTTCTGTGCGGGCCTCTTCTCCTCCAACTCTCTACCCTCCGAGGAGAGAGCCAGGACATGGCAAAAGTTGTCGATGAGGACTGACACACAAACCGGAAGACTAAAACAATTTGCGTTTGCATAAGCTCATGGATTTTATTATTTCGTATCAAAACCATTGCATTTATTTATTTATCATGTCAGGAACAGACTGAACTGTTGCGTTGCATTTTTTAACAAACAAACAGACAGACAAAACACAAAGTTTGCAAGCTTGGTAGTGGATTAGATGTCCTTTGACCAATAGCTGGCCACTTGGAATGCCTCTGGTGCCTACCATGAAAGAGCCCTCTAAACCCAGCTCACAATGGATCAGCACCAAACTTATAACCCTACCTACATGGCCAACATTGAGTACTGGTGGGGTTGGGGGGGGGGGGTCTTTTTTAATTCTGGGAGTTGTAGTTCACCAATATCAGAAAGGAAAAGATGGACAGGTGGAGAGATCTTCAGTCTTCTCTGTCAAAAGGGTTCCTAAGACTATCAGATATATTTGTTTTCTGATGGTCTTTGGCGACCCCTCTGAAATTCCCTCATAGAATCCTAGAATCAAAGAGTTGGAAGAGACCTCCTGGGCCATCATCCAGTCCAACCCCATTCTGCCAAGAAGCAGGAATATTGCATTCAAATCACCCCTAACAGATGGTCATCCAGCCCCTGTTTAAAAGCTTCCAAAGAAGGAGCCTCCACCACACTCTGGGGCAGAGAGTTCCACTGCTGAACGGCTCTCACAGTCAGGAAGTTCTTCCTCATGTTCAGGTGGAATCTCCTCTCTTGTAGTTTGAAGCCATTGTTCCATTGCGTCCTAGTCTCCAAGGAAGCAGAAAGGAAGCTTGCTCCCTCCTCCTCCCTGTGGCTTCCTCTCACATATTTATACATGGCTATCATGTCTCCTCTCAGCCTTCTCTTCTTCAGGCTAAACATGCCCAGCTCCTTAAGCTGCTCCTCATAGGGCTTGTTCTCCAGACCCTTGATCATTTGAGTCACCCTGTCTGGACACATTCCAGCTTGTCAAGATCGCTCTTGAATTGTGATGCCTAGAATTGGACACAATATTACAGGTAAAGTGGTCTAACCAAAGCAGAATAGAGCATGGGGAGCATGACTTCCCTAGATCTAGACACTAGGCTCCTATTGATGCAGGCCAAAATCCCATTGGCTTTTTTTGCCGCCACATCACATTGTTGGCTCATGTTTAACTTGTTGTCCACGAGGACTCCAAGATCTTTTTCACATGTACTGCTCTCGAGCCAGTGACCCCCTCTGGGGTCCTGACCCTCACGTTGAGAAATACTGATCTAGCCCCTAAACAGTATAGGGTAGGCGAAAAAACCTTCCTAGAACATAGGAGGAAAAATTCCTACCCGGTCCCAACTGGCAACCAATGATTATACTGTTGAAATGGGCGGGCGTAGTGGGTTGACGGTCCGAAGCAGAATGAGGGAGGAAGGCAGGTCGAACTGGGAGGTTAGCTCCTCCCACTCTTCAGGAAGGAACCTTCCATCTCTGTCTCCGGGGGAGGAGGCAAACTGCTCTCCCACCCTGTGCTGCGCAGGAGTGGGAAAGCCCCTTGTGTCAAGCTGACTTTCGTAAGGGAAGGGGCCTTCCCATTCTGTGCTCCTAAAGTTAACGTAAGTAGTGAAAGAACAGATTTTTATTTATTGTGTCATCAGCAACCAGACATTTGTATTACATTTTTAATAAAAACAAACAAACAGACAGACAAAACATAGAATTTGCAAGCTTGGTAGTGGATTATTCCATACGAATATTCCATATTATTATTATTATTATTATTAAACTTTATTTGTACCCCGCTAGCATCTCCCAAAGGGATTCGATGCGGCTTACAACAGGCCGGAGCCCAGCACAACACAATACAACAATACAACAATACAAACATAGCAAATAAAACAGTTAAAGCAGAGAACAGTGGCAATAAACAATACAACGGGACATATTAAAAAACTGAGCCGGCTGGAGTGGGTACAGGGTTAAAAGTGCTGAAAAAGTGTCGGGGGATATGAGATTAAAGTATAAGTGCGGTGTGCGTTGAGAATGGTCTTGACTCTACTAAAGTGCTTCTGGGCTTTGGTAGTGGGGTTCCTAATCTGAGAAGGCACGTTGGAATAGCCAGGTTTTCAGGTTTTTTCTAAAAAACGCCAAGGTGGGGGCCTGTCTGAGATCTTTCGGGAGGGCATTCCAGAGGCGGGGGGCCACCACAGAGAAGGCCCTGTCCCGCGTCCTCACCAAACGCGCCTGCGAGGCGGGTGGGATCGTGAGCAGGGCCTCTCCTAATGACCGGAGTGAGCGTGTGGGTTCGTAGACTGTGATGCGGTCTCGAAGGTAGGATGGTCCCAAACTGTTCAGGGCTTTGTAGGTAAGCACCTGCACCTTAAATTGGGCTCGGAAAATAAACGGCAGCCAGTGGAGCTCCTTGAACAGGAGGGTTGACCTCTCTCTGTAAGGGGCCCCCGTTAGCATCCTGGCTGCTGCCCGTTGGACCAGTTGGAATTTCCGAGCCGTTTTCAAGGGCAGCCCTACGTAGAGCGCATTGCAGTAGTCCAATCTAGAGGTGACCAAGGCATGGACCACCCCGGCCAGATCAGCCTTCGCGAGGTACGGTCGCAGTTGGCGCACGAGTCTCAGTTGTGCAAAAGCCCCCCCGGCCACCGCCGACGCCTGAGCCTCAAGCGTAAGCGATGAATCCAGGAGGAATCCCAAGCTGCGGACCTGTGGTTTCAGGGGGAGTGCCCAAATATGGGGAAATAGACCTTGACATTTGGGAATTGTAGTTACAGGGATTTATAGTTCACCTACAATCAAACAGCATTCTGAACCCCACCAATGATAGAATTGGGCCAAACTTCCCACACAGAACCCCCTTGACACACAGAAAATACTTAAGGCCATCCAGTTGAATTCCAACTCAATTTTATGAGTGATGGCCACTCCTTGGGTTAGTAGGTGTCTTGTGTCCAAATTTGGTGGCAATTCATCCAGTGGGTTTTGAATTATGTTAATCCCACAAACGAACATTACATTTTTATAGATATAGATATACCTTTCAACAGAAAGGAGGAAACCATGAAAATGAACAAAGTCTGGCTACCAGTATTAAAAAAAACTCTAAAATTACAACAGCACAACAACAGAGAAGAAACAAACAAAGACATCTAATCACCTCTCAACAAAAGTTTGCTCCAGGCACAGTCAGGCCATTATATGCTAATCAAGGTGGTCAGTTGAAACATTCATGCCTAGCTCCAGCAGACAAGAGTCCTTTGTCCCACCCTGGTCATTCCACAGAAACCCTTTTTCCTAGTTTCAACAGACCTCACTACCTCTGAGGATGCTTGCCGTAGATGCAGGCGAAATGTCAGGAGAAAATGCCTCTAGACCATGGCCATATAGCCCCCCAAAAACCTACAACAACCCGTAGATATACCTTACTTGGAGTGGTGCAGTGGGTTAAAGCGCTGAGCTGCTGAGCTTGTTGACCGAAAGGTCGCAGATTCGATTCCGGGGAGCGGCGTGAGCTTCCACTGTCAGCCCTAGCTTCTGGCAACCTAGCAGTTTGAAAACATGCAAATGTGAGTAGATCAATAGGTACCGCTCCGGCGGGAAGGTAACGGCGCTCCAAGGGTCTGGAGAACAAGCCCTATGAGGAGCGGCTTAGGGAACTGGGCATGTTTAGCCTGAAGAAGAGAAGGCTGAGAGGAGACATGATGAGAGCCATGTATAAATATGTGAGAGGAAGCCACAGGGAGGAGGAGGGAGCAAGCTTGTTTTCTGCTTCCTTGGAGACCAGGACACAATGGAACAATGGCTTCAAACTACAAGAGAGGAGATTCCATCTGAACATGAGGAAGAACTTCCTGACTGTGAGAGCCGTTCAGCAGTGGAACTCTCTGCCCCGGAGTGTGGTGGAGGCTCCTTCTTTGGAAGCTTTTAAGCAGAGGCTGGATGGCCATCTGTCAGGGGTGATTTGAATGCAATATTCCTGCTTCTTGGCAGGGGGTTGGACTGGATGGCCCAGGAAGTCTCTTCCAACTCTTTGATTCTATGATTCTATGATCCATGCAGTCATGCTGGCCACATGACCTTGGAGGTGTCTATGGACAACGCCAGCTCTTCAGCTTAGAAATAGAGATGAGCACCACACCCCAGAGTCAGACATGACTGGACTTAATGTAAGGGGACAACATACCTTACTTGCCTAGTTTCCAACAGACCTTACAACCTCTCATAGAATCATAGAATCAAAGAGTTGGAAGAGACCTCATGGGCCATCCAGTCCAACCCCCTGCCAAGAAGCAGGAATATTGCATTCAAATCACCCCTGACAGATGGCCATCCAGCCTCTGTTTAAAAGCTTCCAAAGAAGGAGCCTCCACCACACTCCGGGGCAGAGAGTTCCACTGCTGAACGGCTCTCACAGTCAGGAAGTTCTTCCTCATGTTCAGATGGAATCTCCTCTCTTGTAGTTTGAAGCCATTGTTCCGCGTCCTAGTCTCCAAGGAAGCAGAAAACAAGCTTGCTCCCTCCTCCCTGTGGCTTCCTCTCACATATTTATCCATGGCTATCATGTCTCCTCTCAGCCTTCTCTTCTTCAGGCTAAACATGCCCAGTTCCCTAAGCCGCTCCTCATAGGGCTTGTTCTCCAGACCCTTGATCATTTTAGTCGCCCTCCTCTGGACACATTCCAGCTTGTCAATATCTCTCTTGAATTGTGGCGCCCAGAATTGGACACTCTGAGGATGCCTGCCATAGATGTGGGTGAAACATCAGGAGAGAATGCTTTTGGAACATGGCCAGGCGTTGTTGATTAAGACTTGGGTGTGGAGAGGTCATGAGGGTACTTGGAAGTGAACTAAAGTTCCTTTGATGATAACTGAATGCTCTTACCTATCGCCCAGGTTTGTGAAGGATGGAAGCATGACAATTAAAGCAGTTCTAAACCCAGGTATCTCTTTGGTTTGTTTTCAATTTTACACATAGTTATCATGTGTAACCTCCTCCAGGTTGAAATGCCAGGCTCCCTAAGCTGCTCCCCATAGGGCTTGCCCTCCAGACCTTTGATCTTGTTGGCTGTCCTTCTCTGAATGCATTCATTTGTCAATCTCCCTATTGAATTCTGCCGCTCACTCTCTAATTCTGGGGCAATTATGGGCGGCATCAATAGGAGCATCGTTTGTGGATCAATGGAAGGTGTGGTGGCATTTTTGTTTGGCTCTGGTCAGCCCTCCCCACCTGGGATGATGAGGATGGGTAGCAGGACTTCCACAAAACACCTCTTGGCCACAGTCACCTTGGTTGGTGAGAGCCCTGCTTGAAGAATGAGAGTCGAGAGTCTCTCACTTGTCAGAAGCCCTCCACTTCATCATCGTCCGCTATGTGTCACGATCCCGTAAGGAACCGCTGCTCCTTCCCCGGAGCCATCCATCTCCCCAGCATTTTTGGCACCGACTCCTGTGTGATTGCTTTAGCCTTTCATGAGCACATCATCTCGGCTGGTGCGTCCCCGTTCCACCATCGGCCAAGATCTATGGGCCCGCTGCTTCCCCCATTTGTCACATCTGGGTCCCACATTAATCTGCCCTCGACGGGTGTCATGTGCCCTTCCAGCACAGCTACTGCCAAACAAACAGCCCCAAGTCGGAATCAACAGGCAAAGGACCCAAAGATTAAGGTGATGGGGAGGGGGCAGTTTGAAGGACCCCTTGAAGGAGCCAGGCTTGGTTGGAGCCCCATTGCCCCGCGGAGGGACCTCTTCACACACCTCCTTGGTTCACCCTCTTGGAAGGCCTTTCCGTGCACCCTCCATGGTGTGAAGTATGGAACCCTGTGCAGATGGTCATCAATGTGACTTAAGCAATGTGCAGTCATTGAATTCTTGACAGCAGATGTTCCCACCTCAACATCTTTAAACTTACTCGCCCAACGACACAGTACTCACATCAACACCATCAACAGCTTGCATTCTCTGAGAAATCTCCTCTGGGGTGACATCTTCTGCTGTCAAGAATTCAATGACCAAACATTGCTTAAGTCACATTGACCAACTGTCCGCGCAAAGTTCCATACTTCTCACTTTAACAACACAACTTTTTAAGGCTAAGACTTCCCATCGAAATGGAACTGTAGAGGAGGGTCTACCAAACAAGCCTGTACCTGCCGCATACCAGTACTGCCATCTGTTGAGAAGTTACAAAGGTCCGTTCAATGCTAAGGCTTCCCACCAAAATAGAACTGTAGAGGAGAGTCTACTGAACAAGGCAATACCTGCTGCATACCAGTACTGTCATCTACTGAGAAGTTACGAAGATCTGTTCAATGCTAAGGCTTCCCACCAAAATGGAACTGTAGAATCTGCTGAACAAGCCAGTACCTGCCGCATACCAGTACTGCCATCTGTTGAGGAGTTACAAATGTCCATTCAATGCTAAGGCTTCCCGCTAAAATGGAACTGTAGAGGAGAGTCTACTGAACAAGCCAGTACCTGCTGCATACCAGTACTGCAATTTGTTGAGGAGTTACAAAGGTCCATTCAATGCTAAGGCTTCCCGCCAAAATGGAACTGTAGAGGAGAGTCTACTGAACAAGCCAGTACCTGCCACATACCAGTACTGCAATCTGTTGAGGAGTTACAAAGGTCCATTCAACGCTAAGGCTTCCTGCCAAAATGGAACTGTAGAGGAGAGTCTGCTGAACAAGCCAGTACCTGCCGCATACCAGGACTGCCATCTGTTGAGGAGTTATGAAGGTCCTTTCAATGCTAAGGCTTCCCATCAAAATGGAACTGTAGAGGAGAGTCTACTGAACAAGCCAGTACCTGCCGCATACCAGTACTGCCATCTGATGAGGAGTTACCAAGGTCCGTTCAATGCTAAGGCTTCCTGCCAAAATGGAACTGTAGAGGAAAGTCTACTGAACAAGCCAGTACTGCCATGTGCTGAGGAGTTACGAAGGTCCATTTTGAAACTAAGGCTTCCCACCAAAATGGAACTGTAGAGGAAAGTCTACTGAACAAGCCAGTACTGCCATCTGTTGAGGAGTAATGAAGGTCCATTTTGAATCTAAGGCTTCCCACCAAAATGGAACTGTAGAGGAAAGTCTACTGAACAAGCCAGTACTGCCATGTGCTGAGGAGTTATGAAGGTCCATTTTGAAACTAAGGCTTCCCGCCAAAATGGAACTGTAGAGGAGAGTCTACTGAACAAGCCAGTACTGCCATCTGTTGAGGAGTTACGAAGGTCCATTTTGAAACTAAGGCTTCCCACCAAAATGGAACTGTAGAGGAAAGTCTACTGAACAAGCCAGTACTGCCATCTGTTGAGGAGTAACGAAGGTCCATTTTGAAACTAAGGCTTCCCACCAAAATGGAACTGTAGAGGAGAGTCTACTGAACAAGCCAGTACCTGCCACATACCAGTACTGCCATTTGACTAGGAGTTATGAAGGTCTGCTAAGGCTTCCTGCCAAAATTGAACTGTAGAGGAGAGTCTCCTGAACAAGCCAGTAACTGCCGCATACCAGTACTGCCATTTGACGAGGAGTTATGAAGGTCTGTTCAATGCTAAGGCTTCCTGCCAAAATGGAACTGTAGAGGAGAGTCTACTGAACAAGCCAGTACTGCCATCTGTTGAGGAGTAACGAAGGTCCATTTTGAAACTAAGGCTTCCCACCAAAATGGAACTGTAGAGGAAAGTCTACTGAACAAGCCAGTACTGCCATGTGTTGAGGAGTTACGAAGGTCCATTTTGAAACTAAGGCTTCCCACCAAAATGGAACTGTAGAGGAGAGTCTACTGAACAAGCCAGTACCTGCCACATACCAGTACTGCCATCTGTTGAGGAGTTACGAAGGTCCTTTCAATGCTAAGTCTTCCCATCAAAATGGAACTGTAGAGGAGAGTCTACTGAACAAGCCAGTAACTGCCGCATACCAGTACTGCCATTTGACTAGGAGTTATGAAGGTCTGCTAAGGCTTCCTGCCAAAATTGAACTGTAGAGGAGAGTCTTCTGAACAAGCCAGTAACTGCCGCATACCAGTACTGCCATTTGACTAGGAGTTATGAAGGTCTGCTAAGGCTTCCTGCCAAAATTGAACTGTAGAGGAGAGTCTCCTGAACAAGCCAGTAACTGCCGCATACCAGTACTGCCATTTGACGAGGAGTTATGAAGGTCTGTTCAATGCTAAGGCTTCCTGCCAAAATGGAACTGTAGAGGAAAGTCTACTGAACAAGCCAGTACTGCCATCTGTTGAGGAGTAACGAAGGTCCATTTTGAAACTAAGGCTTCCCACCAAAATGGAACTGTAGAGGAAAGTCTACTGAACAAGCCAGTACTGCCATGTGTTGAGGAGTTACGAAGGTCCATTTTGAAACTAAGGCTTCCCACCAAAATGGAACTGTAGAGGAGAGTCTACTGAACAAGCCAGTACCTGCCACATACCAGTACTGCCATCTGTTGAGGAGTTACGAAGGTCCTTTCAATGCTAAGTCTTCCCATCAAAATGGAACTGTAGAGGAGAGTCTACTGAACAAGCCAGTAACTGCCGCATACCAGTACTGCCATTTGACTAGGAGTTATGAAGGTCTGCTAAGGCTTCCTGCCAAAATTGAACTGTAGAGGAGAGTCTTCTGAACAAGCCAGTAACTGCCGCATACCAGTACTGCCATTTGACTAGGAGTTATGAAGGTCTGCTAAGGCTTCCTGCCAAAATTGAACTGTAGAGGAGAGTCTCCTGAACAAGCCAGTAACTGCCGCATACCAGTACTGCCATTTGACGAGGAGTTATGAAGGTCTGTTCAATGCTAAGGCTTCCTGCCAAAATGGAACTGTAGAGGAAAGTCTACTGAACAAGCCAGTACTGCCATCTGTTGAGGAGTTACGAAGGTCCATTCAATGCTAATGATTCCCGCCAAAATGGAACTATAGAGGAGAGTCTACTGAACAAGCCAGTTCCCGCCACATACCAGTACTGTCATTCGTTGAGGAGTTACAAAGGTCCATTCAATGCTAAGGCTTCCTGCTAAAATGGAACTGTAGAGGAGAGTCTAGTGAACAAGCCAGTACTGCCATCTGTTGAGGAGTTACGAAGGTCCATTCAATGCTAATGATTCCCGCCAAAATGGAACTATAGAGGAGAGTCTACTGAACAAGCCAGTTCCCGCCACATACCAGTACTGTCATTCGTTGAGGAGTTACAAAGGTCCATTCAATGCTAAGGCTTCCTGCTAAAATGGAACTGTAGAGGAGAGTCTAGTGAACAAGCCAGTACTGCCATGTGTTGAGGAGTTACGAAGGTCCTTTCAATACTAAGGGTTCCCATCAAAATGGAACTGTAGAGGAGAGTCTACTGAACAAGCCAGTACCTGCCGCATACCAGTATTGTTATCTGTTGAGGAGTTACAAAGGTCCATTCAATGCTAAAATGGAACTGTAGAGGAGAGTCTAGTGAACAAGCCAGTACTGCCATGTGTTGAGGAGTTATGAAGGTCCATTCAATGCTAATGCTTCCTGCCAAAATGGAACTGTAGAGGAGAGTCTACTAAACAAGCCAGTACCTGCTGCATACCAGTACTGCCATCTGTTGAGGAATTACGACGGTGGAGGCATTACTTTTCATTCAACCCTCATCAATCACTTGGAGGGCCGAAGTTTGCCCATGCCTGCTCTTCAGGTTATTATGAGTTCTTTCAATAAATAGCTCAGAAAGAAGTCCCTTTAGAGCCATTTTCCTGTGCCTGTCTCTTTATTTCTTGGTGGGCGTTCCCATCACCACTTCCATTAGCAATGCATGGGATCTGGGACTGGAGGTGGGTGTCAAGAAGCCCAGTGATGCTTCCTGCTCAATAACAGGTCAGGAGGGTTCAGCTCCAATAAGTGTCAACGCAAGCTAATTTCCGCCTGTCCCGTATCGAAATCGATATGACAGTTGGAACCAAAATAGTCCGTGACTGATGACAAACGGAGGGTGGGATTGAGAAGGGACACATGGAAATATTCAGGGAGGTGGGTTTGTTTTCCATTTTAAGATGCGCATTGCATTTTGGTCCCTTCGGAATTTACTATTTGGGTGACTGTGCACGCATGCAGACACACACACACAGAGGAAGGGGGAAAATGACGAAAGGAAACAAATTGCAATTCTCCATCTTGGTGTCCTTCACTCTGAAATACTTCACTTACACTCATAAATCATTTGATGTGGAGCAATTATGATTGGGATGCTCATTTCCATGAAAAAATGTATATTGCCTTGATGTACAAAATAACACAAAATATCTCAGGGATTTGGTGTGTATGCAGAATAGAGTTGTGTGTGTGTATCTGTTCCAATTCGTTACATTCGTGCTTTCGTTACTTTTGTTACCTTCGGGAGCACGTAATGGTAAGTCCGCTCCCGGTGTGAAAATCAGCTCAATACATAGAATTCCAGAAGCATTCTCTTCTGACATTTGGCCCACATCTATGGCAGGCATCCCATAGAATGGCCATATTCCAGAAGCATTCTCTCCTGACGTTTGGCCCACATCTATGGCAGGCATCCTCATGGCCAGCTAACACCTCCCAACAAAGGATTCCCCCGAGGCTGGAAGCACGTCAGGAGAGAATGCTTCTGGAATATGGCCATTCTATGGGATGCCTGCCATAGATGTGGGCCAAATGTCAGAAGAGAATGCTTCTGGAATTCTATGTATTGAGCTGATTTTCACACCGGGAGCGGACTTACCATTACGTGCTCCCGAAGGTAACCAAAGAGTTGGAAGAGACCTCCTGGGCCATCCAGTCCAACCCCATTCTGCCAAGAAGCAGGAATATTGCATTCAAATCACCCCTGACAGATGGCCATCCAGCCCCTGTTTAAAAGCCTCCAAAGAAGGAGCCTCCACCACACTCCCTCCAGGGCGGAGAGTTCCACTGCTAAATGGCTCTCACAGTCATACTATCATAGAATCCTCATGGGCCATCCAGTCCAACTCGATTCTGCCCAGAAGTAGGAAATTCCCATTCAAAGCATCCCCGACAGATGGCCATCCAGCCTCAAAGCCTCCAAAGACGGAGCCTCCATCACACTCCCTCATGGGGCAGAGAGTTCCACTGCTGAGCAGCTCTCACAGTCATAGAATCATAGAATCCTGGAGTTAGAAGAGACCTCATGGGCCATCATCCAGTCCAACCCCTTTCTGCCAAGAAGCAGGAAAATCACATTCAAAGCACACACCACCCCCCCCCCCCCAACAGATGGCCATCCTGCCTCTGTTTAAAAACCTCCAAAGAAGGAGTTATGAAGGTCCATTCAATGCTAAAATGGAACTGTAGAGGAGAGTCTACTGAACAAGCCAGTACCTGCCGCATAGCAGTACTGCCATCTGTTGAGGAGATACAAAGGTCCATTCAACGCTAAGGCTTCCTGCCAAAATGGAACTGTAGAGGAGAGTCTACTGAACAAGCCAGTACCTGCCGCATAGCAGTACTGCCATCTGTTGAGGAGATACAAAGGTCCATTCAACGCTAAGGCTTCCTGCCAAAATGGAACTGTAGAGGAGAGTCTACTGAACAAGCCAGTAACAACGTATGCGGCAGGTACTGGCTTGTTCGGTAGACTCTCCTCTACAGTTCCATTTTGGCATTGAATTGACATTCGTAACTCCTCAACAGATGGCAGTACTGGTATGTGGCGGCTTCCTTTCTGCTTCCCTGGAGACTAGGACGCAATGGAACAATGGCTTCAAACTACAAGAGAGGAGATTCCATCTGAACGTGAGGAAGAGCTTCCTGACTGTGAGAGCTGTTCAGCAGTGGAACTCTCTGCCCCGGAGGGAGTGTGGTGGAGGCTCCTTCTTTGGAAGCTTTTAAACAGAGGCTGGATGGCCATCTGTCAGGGGTGATTTGAATGAAATTTTCCTGCTTCTTGGCAGAATGGGGTTGGACTGGATGATGGCCCACGAGGTCTCTTCCAACTCTAGGATTCTAGGATTCAAGATGTGAAAAAGTACATGGGAAATTTGGAGAGAGGGGGGTTGAAAGAGAGGGACTTTATCCACAATGTTGGAGCATGAAGAAAAACAGCGCTTCTTTTTTGGGGGAATGTTATTATTTCTTTCTTTGTGTTTACGATTTATAAGCTGCCTTCCAGAGTAAACCTCTAAGGCAGGATGAAGCACAGCTTAAGGTTACAAAATGGAAAGCAATCGCGGTAAATACAGTAATGCCACTTTTAATTTCTAAGTTGATGAAGTCCAGATTAAGTACAGTAAACAGAGATTTCCACATGCGCAATCCCCGACTGAATATGAATACAATTACAGGCAGCCTCCAAGTTATGAGAAGAGTTGTGCATAGAAATGTTTCGCTTTGAGATGGTTGAAAAAAGGGAGCTTTGAGATGGTTGAAAAAAGGCTCTCCGAAGCTCTAGGTGCCCTTACTGTCTATTACAGGGAAAACCAGCTGATCCCTAATTCATCTAAAACACAGACATGTGCTTTCCATCTCAAGAACAGACAAGCATCCCGAGCTCTGAAGATAACCTGGGAAGGAATCCCACTGGAGCATTGCAGTGCACCTAAATACCTGGGAGGAGTCACTCTGGACCGTGCTCTGACCTACAAGAAGCACTGCCTGAACATCAAGTAAAAAGTGGGTACTAGAAACAATATCATACGAAAGCTGACTGGCACAACCTGGGGATCACAACCAGACACAGCGAAGACATCTGCTCTTGCACTATGCTACTCTGCTGCTGAGTAAACATGCTCAGCGTGGAACACATCTCACCACGCTAAAACAGTGGATGTGGCTCTTAATGAGACATGCCACATATCATGGGGTGCCTGTGCCCTACACCACTGGAGAAATTGCACTGCTTATTGCACTGCCTGACATCCGCCAGGAAGTGGCAGCCAAAGGACCAAGGCAGAGACATCTCCAGCTCATCCCTTGTCTCAAAACATCCTACAGAAGAGAAGGTGGAGATCTGGACACTGACATGTGTTGTGTTCTACTATTGATACATTTTTTTTCCACTATGGGAAAATGGTAGAGCTTTTGGAGACTTCTACAGAACTAGAACATGTTGGGGATGCATCGGGAAGGATGTGCCGCAACTCGATCACGTGTGTTTCTTTGTTGCTTTGCATCATAGAATCATAGAATCTAAGAGTTGGAAGAGACCTCATGGGCCATCCAGTCCAACCCCCTGCCAAGAAGTAGGAACATTGCATTCAAATAACCCCCGACAGATGGCCATCCAGCCTCTGTTTAAAAGCTTCCAAAGAAGGAGCCTCCACCACACTCTGGGGCAGAGAGTTCCACTGCTGAACGGCTCTCACAGTCAGGAAGTTCTTCCTCATGTTCAGATGGAATCTCCTCTCTTGTAGTTTGAAGCCATTGTTCCCTTGCATCCTAGTCTCCAGGGAAGCAGAAAACAAGCTTGCTCCCTCCTCCCTGTGGCTTCCTCCTCCCTGTGGCTTCCTTGCATCAGGAATCAATGGAGCCTCTTCAAACCAGGCCTTCCTTCGACACACACTTTCTGGCAGAGGATGAGGAAATTGGCCAGTAGCCCCTCTCAGTCCCTAGTGCTCTCGCAGAATTTGCAGTGTGTGTGTGTGTGTGACTGGCATACAGAATAGCAGAGAAGATTAAACAAGCAGCACGATGCATGTTGTGCTGTGAAAATCCTCTCTGATGTCCAAATTTACTGGTGCAAATATTCCCTGCCTTTGATCAGCATGTGGTAAAATTCATGGCAAACCCTCCCTCTCTCTCTTGTTCTCTCTGGGAAATTAACATCTTATTCATGCAAAAGAAAAGAATTACACGGGCACGAGATGTTCTACCTGAAACAAGTCACTTGGCTTACTCATAAAGGCAATCAGGAACCAGAG
Organism: Anolis sagrei; assembly: GCF_037176765.1. Classification (NCBI taxonomy): domain Eukaryota; kingdom Metazoa; phylum Chordata; class Lepidosauria; order Squamata; family Anolidae; genus Anolis; species Anolis sagrei. The sequence goes on from NC_090035.1 coordinate 1,387,805, forward strand.
GGGACACAATACACATTTCCACAAGTTTTTTGCATTGGATGACAGCTGGATGTTTTGTTTACAGAATCCATTATGGAATTATCCCCAGTGCTAAACCTCACTCCCAAAGTAAATTCAGCAGCATCGGTAGCCTATAGTATCTTCAGAAAATGGAACCAACTTGAAATTTGGATATGAGGCAATGGATTCCAGCTACAGAAAAAGGTCTCATCTAAACATTAGAAGAACTTGGTTCTTGTGGGGGTTTTTCGGGCTATAGGGCCATGTTCTAGAGGAGGCATTTCTCCTGACGTTTCGCCTGCATCTATGGCAAGCATCCTCAGAGGTAGTGAGGATGTTTGCCATAGATGCAGGCGAAACGTCAGGAAAAAATGCCTCTAGAACATGGCCCTATAGCCCGAAAAAACCCACAAGAACCTAGTGATTCCAGCCATGAAAGCCTTCGACAATACATTATAAGAACTTCCTTTGACAGTGGAATATGCTGCTCAGTGGAGTTGTGCACGGATCCATTTTTAGTTGTTTCCTTAAGCCAATCTGGCTCGGTTGTTGTAGGTTTTTTCGGGCTATATGGCCATGTTCTAAAGGCATTTTCTCCTGACATTTTGCCTGCATCTATGGCAAGCATCCTCAGAGGTAGTGAGGTCTGTTGGAACTAGGAAATGGGTTTATATATCTGTGGAATGACCAGGGTGGGACAAAGGACTCTTGTCTGCTGGAGCTAGGGTTGTGAATGTTTCAACCGATCACCTTGATCACCTTGTGAATGTTTCAACTGATCACCTTGATGAGCATGTGATGGCCTGGCAGTGCCTGGGACAATCTTTTGTTGAGAGGCGATTACATGTCCTTGTTTGTTTCCTCTCTGTTGTTGTGCTGTTGTAATTTTAGAGCTTTTTTTAATACTGGGAGCCAGATTGTGTTCATTTTCATGGTTTCCTCCTTTCTGTTGAAATTGTCCACATGCTTGTGGATTTCAATGGCTTCTCTGTGTAGCCTGACATGGTGGTTGTGAGAGTGGTCCAGCATTTCTGTCTTCTCAAATAACATGCTGTGTCCAGGCTGGTTCATCAGGTGCTCTGCTATGGCTGACTTCTCTGGTTGGATTTGTCTACAGTGCCTACCATGTTCCTTGATGCGTGTCTGGGCGCTGCGTTTGGTGGTCCCTCTGTAGACTTGTCCACAGCTGCATGGTATACGGTAGACTCCTGCAGTGGTGAGAGGATCCCTCTTGTCCTTGGCTGAACGAAGCATTTGTTGGATTGTCTTGGTGGATCTGTAGATAGTTTGTATGTTGTGTTTCCTCATCAGCTTCCTTCTGTGGTCAGTGGTTCCCTTGATGTCTGGCAAGAACCCTTTCCCTCTGGGTGGATCTTGGTCTTGACTCTCGTGGCTTGTTCTTGGTGGTCTTGCAGCTCTCCTGATGTCTGAGGCGGAGTCTCCATTGGCCTGGAGAGCCCAGTTGAGGGGGTTCCGTTCCTCTTGGAGGAGGTGGGCTTCGCAGATTCTTTTTGCACGGTCTGCCGCACCGTGATATATAAACCCTTTTTCCTAGTTCCAACAGACCTCACTACCTCTGAGGATGCTTGCCATAGATGCAGGCGAAACGTCAGGAGAAAATGCCTTTGGAACATGGACATATAGCCCGAAAAAACCTACAACAACTCAGTGATTCCGGCCATGAAAACCTTCGACAATACACCAATCTGGCTCTTTCGTGATTTAATTCTGTGTACATCCCCACCTCTCCCCTAATCTTTTCAACTTCCACCTTTGTTCGGGTGCACAAAATGGTAAGGGCCCAGCCGTTACGGATTCCCCTCCATTATGGGACCACCTGGCAGCTGACCTTGGCTCCTCCTCTCTTATTCACCATCACAGTTTAATTTTTTTATTGAAAGAAAACTCTCATTCTCTGAAAACTACTATCAGTTATCTCTCCTCTAGAGTAGAAACTAGTAGAAACAGCTGTAAGGAACATTAAATCCAAAGCAGATTCAAGCATGCCAGAAAAGAAGGATTTTTTTAAGGAAGCCCAGGGAAGATAGCTCCAGGAGGTCATTGCTCCTCCTTACCTGGGGGAAGCCTCCTTTAAATGCCTTGGAAAGAGTGCATGAAGGCCTGGGGAAGAAAGCACGCGTGCCTGCCTGCAGCACTTCTCCTCTAGAGTTGAAACTAGTAGAAACAGCTGTAAAGAAGCATTAAACCCAAAGCGGAAAGGAGATTGAAGTGTGCCAGGAAAAAAGAGGGGATTTTTAAGGAAGCTCAAGGAGGATAGCTCCAGGAGGTCATAAAATCATAGAATCATAGGTCATTGCTCCTCCTTACCTGGGAGTGGGGAAGCCTCCTTAAAATGCCATAGAAAGAGTGCATGCAGGCCCAGGAGAGAAAGCATGTGTACCTGCCTGCAGCACCTCTCCTCTAGAGTAGAAACAGGTAAGACGCCTCCTTAAAGCACGTGCACCTGCCTACAATGCCTCTCCTCTAAACAACTGCAAGAAGTTGCCTCCTTTAAATGCCTTTGGAAGAATGCATGCAGGCCCGGGAGAGAAAGCACGTGTGCCTGCCTGCAGCACCTCTCCTCTAGAGTAGAAACAGGTAAGAAGCCCCCTTAAAGCATGTGCGCCTACCTATAATGCCTCTTCTCAAGAGTAGAAACAACTGTAAGAGGCTGCTTCCTTTAAATGCCTTGGAAAGAATGCATGGAGGCCTGGGAGAGAAAGCACATGTGCCTGCCTGCAGCACCTCTCCTCTAGAGTAGAAACAGGTAAGAAGTCTCCTTAAAGCACATGCGTCTGCCTACAATGCCTCTCCTCTAGAGTAGAAACAACTGTAAGAAGCTGCCTCCTTTAAATGCCTTGGAAAGAGTGCATGCAGATCTGAGAGAGAAAGTGCATGTACCTACCTGCATCACCTCTCCTCTAGAGTAGAAACAGGTAAGAAGCCTCCTTAAAGCATGTGCGCCTGCCTACAATGTCTCTTCTCTAAACAACTGTAAGAAGTTGCCTCCTTTAAATGCCTTGGAAAGAGTGCATGCAAGCCTAGGAGAGAAAGCACGTGTGCCTGCCTGAAGCACCTCTCCTCTAGAGTAGAAACAACTGTAAGCATTTGCCTCCTTTAAATGCCTTGGAACGAATGCATCACATGATGCAGGCTGAGGAAAGAAAGCATGTGCGCCTGCAATGCCTCTCCTCTAGAGTAGAAATAGCTTAAATGCCTAAAATTATGGAAAGGGAATCCTGGGAAGCTCCTCCCACTATAATGGGCCAGATAGAAAATGGATGTTGTGGCACCCCAGTGAGAAAACAGATATTTGTCATCCCAATTTCGGAAGGCTCCCAAAAAACAGATGAGGGTCCCCATCGAAATCCGGAGCACCAAAACGGATTGCGGTTTACAAAGAATGTGCAAGCCTACTGCTTGGAGTGTGGTGGATTCTCCTCTTTTGGAGGTTGGATGGCCATCATTCAGGGATGCTTTGATTCCTGCGTGGCAAGGGGTCAGACTGGATGGCCTTCACATGTGTCTTCCAACTATGGTTCTATGCTTTTATGATTCCCACCCAGAATCATTTCACTGTGTCACCGACAAAGGAGAAGCCACTTATAGCACTGGTGACTGCCTGTGTGCAAGAGAGAGAAATGAGCAATGTTAGATTTGATGTGAACATATTTCCATATTCTCCGAGAAAGAAATATCAGATTTCAGGATGACATCTCTTTGTCATGTTTCTCTCCTCAAGTCACTGGAGGTGTTGATCTCCACTGAACACAAGATTTGCTACTTGGCATGCAGGCACAATTCATTTGGTATTTGGTATTCCTGAAATTGGGGTCATGTCACACCTGTGTGTCATTTGATATGCTCCTTAGGTTGTCACGGAATCGCTCTTTGTCACGTCTAAAGAAGAGTGAAGGATCCCGCGCTCTTTGGCTGGCATCCGCTCTGACAATCTGACAATCATTCGTTTTGTTCCTTAAAAGGGAAGTTTAGCTACGAGCACAAAAGGTCTGGATGATGATACGCAAGGCCCAAAATCTTGCCTTATTTATAGGCAACACCAGAAAATGCTGGATCTCTCTCGAAAATGTTTTCTTCATTGGTTAGTTGCTCCTTCAACCAGTGCGTGTGCCTGTTGATTTATGGTTTTTTTCATGCCAGGAGTGACTTGAGAAACTGCAAGTAGCTTCTGGTGTGAGAAAACTGGCTGTCTGCAAGGACAGATGTTGCCCAGAGGATGCCCAGATGTTTTACCATCTTTGGGAGGGTTCTTGTCAGTGTATATTTTCATGTATGATGTATGTTTAAATGTAATTTCATGTAGTAGAAATGTGATTGCAATAAGATTGTATTGCCAGGATGTATGTTTACTCAGAAGGCTGTGAGAATGTGACCCTGAGTCTCTAGCTGTGTGAAATATTAGGGAGTGTCCGATAACTCCCAGACAGTTGCAGTTTTGTTTTCGTTTCCCATTTCCTTTGTTCTGTGTACTTCACGTCTGCTCGCTGATGGTGTATGGTGTGTTTCTGAACTGCTTAAGTACAGCTGAAACCTGCTTTTTTACTGGTGACTCCAGAGTCCATTATTCTGAGCTTTTACAACATTTCTGCTAGTGCTAACAGTTCTCTCATGTTCTTACATGGGAAGCTGGAGCTGACAGACAGGAGCTCACCCTGCTCTCTGCATTCAACAGGAAAACCATCCTTTAGCAACGTTGTCTCCTCTGAAAGCTTGAAGCCCAAACCACCTAATTTATGTTTAATGATTTATGTTACAATTGTTTTTAATTGCCCTATACTTGTCTCGTGATGTTTTGTATTGATGTTGTTCACCGCTTTGAGTTGCCTGAGGGCTGAGAAAAGCAGTATATAAATAAAGTAAATAAATAAAATAAATAAGTAAATAAATCATCCTTTCCAGTAAATGAGATCCAACGAGGCAATGGGTGTTGCGGCTGGATAGAATCACTATGATTCAGTCAACTCAACCAAGAAGCCGAGCGAGAAAGTCCCCTCTGGCAGCAGGTTTGGGATGTGAGAAAAGGGCAGCAAATTGTCAAGCATCCGCTGACTTATTATTCTTCTCTTTTGACTGCCAGGATTGGGCAGCTGGTGTGACTGCCTGTTGCCAGATCTCAAAATGACTTCACTGCCTTGAAAGGTGATGCATTGTGATGGTGGAGCTTAGTGTGGCAAGGATCTTGCATTGTTGCCTTACTAAACCATAGAATCACAAAATCAAAGAGTTGGAAGAGACCTCATGGGCCATCCAGTCCAACCTCATTCTGCCAAGCAGCAGGAATATTGCATTCAAATCACCCCTGACAGATGGCCATCCAGCCTCTGCTTAAAAGCTTCCAAAGAAGGAGCCTCCACCACACTCCCTCCGGGGCAGAGAGTTCCACTGCTGAACGGCTCTCACAGTCAGGAAGTTCTTCCTCATGTTCAGATGGAATCTCCTCTCTTGTAGTTTGAAGGCGTTCCTCCATTGCGTCCTTGTCTCTAGGGAAGCAGAAAGGAAGCTTGCTCCCTCTTCCCTGTAGCTTCCTCTCACATATTTATACATGGCTATCATGTCTCCTCTTAGCCTTCTCTTCTTCAGGCTAAACATGCCCGGTTCCCCAAGCCGCTCCTCATAGGGCTTGTTCTCCAGACCCTTGATCATTTGAGACACATTCCAGCTTGTCAATATCTCTCTTGAATTGTGGTGCCCAGAATTGGACACAATATTCCAGATGTGGTCTAACCAAAAGAGAATAGAGGGGTAGCATTACTTCCTTAGATCTAGACACTAGGCTCCTCCTCTTGAAGCAGGCCAAAATCCCATTGGCTTTTTTTGCCGCCACGTCACATTCCTGGCTCATGTTTAACTTGTTGTCCACGAGGACTCCAAGATCTTTTTCACTCGTACTGCTCTTGAGCCAGGCACTGTCCCCCATTCTGTATCTTTGCATTTCATTTTTTTCTGCCAAAGTGGAGTGTCTTGCATTTGTCACTGTTGAACTTCATTTTGTTAGTTTTGGCCCATCTCTCTAATCTGTCAAGATCGTTTTGAATCCTGCTCCTGTCCTCTGGACGATTGGCTCTCCCTCCCCATTTGGTGTCATCTGCAAACTTGATGATCCTGCCTTCTCGCCCTTCATCTAAGTCATTAATAAAGATGTTGAACAGGACCGGGCCCAGGGGGGAACCCTGCGGCACTCCACTTGTCACTTCTTTCCAAGATGAAGAGGAAGCGTTAGTGAGCACTCTCTGGGTTCGTCCACTTAACCAGATGATCTTCTGCTGCCTAGAGACTGATATTCAATGTTCACACATGGTTGGCTTGGGCAGGTCCCCCAACCCCCTCCGAGTGTGTTTGGAAAGGAGAGGCTTCTCTGGGAGCTCGACTCCCGATGCTGCCCATGTCTATTTTCAGATCCAGGGCAGGATGAACTGTGACACCAGCCTTGCTCAGCCCTCAGTCATTAAATTATGTAATGCTGTTTGCGGCACAGAGTGCATTAAGGAGGATCAGAATGGGGAGATAATCAAATCAACAGCTGCAAAATTATGATTCATGATGGATTCCTTGGTGGCTCCGTTCCAAAGAGAGACGCTACAGATGCGCCGAGTTGGACTGTTTGGCCAGCCTTCATCGCACACCTTTGCTTGCCCACATTGAACACAATGTCACTTGAAAGGCAATGCTTTGCAACTCTCCCCCTTCCCTCTCTCTCTCTTTTGTGTGTGTGTACTTACTTACTTAGGCAATCCCTCGTTTTCCGAGGATGATTGTCTTCCAATATTCTTGTGGGTCTGTATGTGGCTGTGGAGCCCTCTTCTTGACCCGCATCTTCTCCCACAGTGAAGGCATTGGTTTCCAGGTGGAAGGCAGTCTCGGTCGCGGTTGGCTTGACGCGCCTTCCTCTTGGCATGCTTCTCCCTTTCGCCCTCCATTCATGCCTCTTCAAATTCTGCAGCACTGCTGGTCACAGCTGAACTCCAACTGGAGCGGTCAAGGGCCAGGGCTTCCCACTTCTCAGTGTCTATGCCAAAGCTTTTAAGGCTGGCTTTGAACCCATCTTTGAATCTCTTTTCCTGCCCACCAACATTCCGTTTTCCGTTCTTGAGTTCGGAGTGGAGCAACTGCTTTGGGAGACGGTGGTCGGGCATCCGGACAACGTGGCCGGTCCAGCAGAGTTGATGGTGGAGGACCATCACTTCAATGCTGGTGGTCTTCCAGCATGCTGACGTTTGTCCACTTGTCTTCCCAGGATATTTGCAGGATTTTCTGGAGGCAGTGCTGATGGAATCGTTCCAGGAGTTGCATGTGACGTCTGAAGACAGTCCACGTCTCGCAGGCATAGAGCAGGGTTGAGAGGACAATAGCTCTATAAACAAGCACCTTGTTGGCCCATGTTTGTACTATGAGTATTTCATCCACATACTGAAGGGCATTGCCCACATACAGAAGGAATTGTGGGAGTTGTAATCCAAAACACCTGGAAGGCCCAAGTTGGCCCATGCCTGTGCTATGGGTATGTGGTCCACATACTGAAGGATACTGTCCGCATACTGAAGGAATTGTGGGGGTTGAAGTCCACAGCACCTGGAGGGAGGGTCCAAGTTGGCCCATGTTTGTACTGTGAGTATTTCATCCACATACTGAAGGGCGTTGCCCACATACTGAAGGAATTTTGGGAGCTGTAGTCCAAAACACTTGGAGGGCCTAAGCTGGCCCATACCTGTGCTATGGGTAGGTGGTCCACATACTGAATTATGTTGTCCATGTGCTGGAGGAATTGGGGGAGTTGAAGTCCAAAACACCTAGAGGGAGGGCCCAAGTTGGCCCATGCCTGGTGTAAAACCATATAATGGTTGGAGCATTATATGCAGCTCAAGCTGTATAGGATGGCATTGTTTGGATCTACCTTAGGGGTCCACAAACAACAGGCTGTGGCCTGGATGTGTTCCTCAAAAACCATTTCCCTGACCCCTGCCCTAAACTTAGGTGCACCCTAAGTCTGAAATTACTTGAAGGCACAAAACAACAACAATAGTCCTAATTAACTTGACTTTCTTATCAGCCAATAGCAGGCCCACATTGAAATACTGATACCCTGCTCCAGTGAGCAATCTGGCTGCCACTGGTTGGACCATTTGGAGCTTCTGAACAGTCTTCAAAGGCAACCCCACATAGAGCACATTGCAGTAGTCTATTCGGGATGGAACAGTGGCCAAGTCTGACTTCCCAAGGTATGGGCGCAACTGGTGCACAAGCTTTGGTTATGCAAAAGTTCCCCTGGCCTCCGCCAAGAATTGGGGTTCCAGGCTCAGTGATGGATCCAGGATCACTCCCATAACTCCAGACCCATAACTCTAGGGTACAAATCTATAACTGCAAAACTGAATACCAGGTTATATCACATATTACAGGGGAAACCAGCTGATCCCCAACCCATCTAAAACACAGACATGTGCCTTTCACCTTCAGAACAGACAAGCATCCCGAGCTCTCAGGATTATTACCTGGGAAGGAAGGAATCCCACTGGAGCATTGCAGCGCACCGAAATCCCTAGGAGTCACTGTGGACCGTGCTCTGACCTACAAGAAGCACTGCCTGAACATCAAGCAAAAAGTGGGCGCTAGAAACAATCTCATACGAAAGCTGACTGGCACAACCTGGGGCTCACAACCAGACACAGTGAAGACATCTGCCCTTGCGCTGTGCTACTCTGCTGCTGAGTATGCATGCCCAGTGTGGAACACATCTCACCACGCTAAAACAGTGGATGAGGCTCTTAATGAGACATGCCGCATTATCACAGGGTGTCTGCACCCTACACCACTGGAGAAATGACACTGCTTAGCCGGTATTGCACCACCTGACATCCGCCGGGAAGGAGCAGCCAATAGTGAAAGGACCAAGGCAGAGACACCTCCAGCTCATCCCCTGTTTGGGTATCAGCCAGCACATCAATGACTTAAATCAAGACATAGTTTTCTAAGATCTACAGAGACCCTTGCTGGAACACCTCAGCAAGCGAGAGTACAAAAGTGGCAGGCTCAAACCCAGCACCTCAATCCATGGCTGATACCAAATGAGGGACTCCCCCCTGGGCACACAGAAGATGAGGCGACTTGGAAGGCGTGAACAGACTGCGCTCTGGCACCACGAGATGCAGAGCCAACCTCAAGAAATGGAGCCACAAAGTGGAATCCACGACATGCGAGTGTGGAGAAGAGCAAACCACTGACCACCTGCTGCAATGCAACCTGAGCCCGGCCACATGATGCACCATGGAGGACCTCCTTGCGGCAACACCAGAGGCACTCCAAGTGGCCAGATACTGGTCAAAGGACATCTAATCAACCACCAATCTTGGAAATTCTGTGTTTTGTTTGTTTGTTTGTTTGTTTTTGTTAAAAATGTAATACAAATGTCTGGTTGCTGATGACACGATAAATTAAAAATCACTAATTGGGATTTTTTTGTATTGTTGAAGGCTTTCATGGCCGGAATCACTCAGTTCTTGTGGGTTTTTTCGGGCTATATGACCATGTTCTAGAGGCATTTCTCCTGACGTTTCGCCTGCATCTATGGCAGGCTTCCTCAGAGGTCTGATTTTTTTTTTTTGGTTTCTTGCTAGTTTTAAGTACTGTGTGTTCGCCTTGACTATGTGCCTTGCCTGTTTGTGACTCTTCCTCATCTCATCCGTGTTGAGCATTTTGACTCCCATCTTCGACACAAAGGCAGAACTCTCCATGTCATCATGGCAGGATGCTCCTTTTTTAAAAAACCAGGATAGCCATAAGTTGCTGTAAGAGGGAAACTTTACAAGTTTGTTCAATTTTTCATGACACGAGAAGAAACACATCTTCAGTAATTGGAAGGAGTTTTGCTCCTTGTCAAGGAATCATCCTTTGAACCTTAAACAAGCGCAGATGAAATACTCGAGGCAACCGAAGGTGTGCAGGACCTTAATGAAACCCAAATACACATTTGCCGCTAATAGGCAGCACGCGAAAACAGAGAAAGGGACAAGCACAGAAGGTTAAACGCTATCGTTTGGCTTAGGCCAAGCAGGTGGTCATACCATTCCACATCTAGGCACCCAAGGACCTTGTGCTCTAAATCAATATCACAGCAGCAAAAAGAGAGGACATCTCCTTGGATATACAGGGTTAGTCAAAATGAATAGGCCAATAAGAAAATTAATTTTAGACGAATGTATGTTTATTGTAACCAAACTACAGCTACGTATCGACAGATAAATTATCAAAGTTTTGTCTCACCTTCAGAGATGTTTGATATGGGCGCCCCGTGTGACACGGCAGACGTCCAAGCGATAGTCCAGTTCATTCCACATCCGTTGCAGCACATCCGACGTAATGGTATTGAATGCAGCACATATGCGCTGTTTTAAGTCGTCCAAGGTCAGCGGTAATGGAGGTCGGAACACAGTGTCTTTCACATACCCCAGAGAGAAAAGTCGCATGGTGTGAGGTGGTTCCTTGCCATACTTGGCTCGAAATTCTCGCTGGACCGTAATTACTGACATTGTTTTAGCAAATGTCATCACACAAAACGCCTTCTCTTTGCCTGATTCCGCCATTTTGAAAACAGCGACTCCTAGCGACGCCTAGTGGCATTAACGTACATGTGTGTTGCTCAAAAAAAACTTTGATAGTTTATCTGTCGCTACGTAGCTGTGGTTTGGTTACAGTAAACATACATTCGGGTACAATTAATTTTCTTATTGGCCTATTCATTTTGACTAACCCTGTATATATATAAAAAACAAGCCATCCATTTATTTATTTTAGTAGCTTGTTTTTGTCAAAGCACTGGCTGCATTCATGTAAGTCAGTGGTTCTCAACCTTCCTAATGCCGTGACCCCTTAATACAGTTCCCCATGTGGTGGTGACCCCCAACCATAACATTGTTTTCGTTGCTACTTCATAACAGTCATTTTACTACTGTTATATATCATAATATAAATATCAGATATGCAGGATGTATTTTCATTCACTGGACCAAACTGGGCACAAATACCCAATACACCCAAATGTGAATGGTAGTGGGGTTGGGGGAGGACTGATTTTGTAATTTGGGAGTTGTAGTTGCTGGGATTTATAGTTCAGTTATAATCAAAGAGCATTCTGAACTCCACCAGTGATGGATTTCAACCAAACTTGGCTCCCATGACCAACGGAAAACACTGGAAGGGTTTGATGGGCATTGACCTTGAGTTTGGGAGTTGTAGTTCACCTATATCCAGAGTGCACCGTGGACTAATGCAATGGTGGATCTGGAGCAAACTTGGCACAACTACTCAATATGCCCAAATGTGAACACAGATGGGAGTTTGGGGAAAATAGACCTTGACATTTGGGAGTTGTAGTAGCTGGGATTTATAGTTCACCTACAATCAAACAGCATTCTGAACCCCACCAATGAATTGGGCCAAACTTCCCACACAGAACCCCCATGACCAACAGAAAATACTTAAGGCCATCCAGTCGAATTCCAACTCAATTTCATGAGTGACGGCCACTCCTTGGGTTAGTAGGTGTCTTGTGTCCAAATTTGGTGGCAATTCATCCAGTGGTGGAGTATGGGGAAAATAGATCTTGACATTTGGGAGTTGTAGTTGCTGGAATTTATAGTTCATTACAATGAAAGAACATTCTGAACTCCACCAACAATAGAATTGGCTCAAACTTCCCACATGGAATCCCAATGACCATCAGAAAATACTGTATTTTCTTATGGTCTTTGGTGACCCCTCTGACACCCCCTCGCGACCCCCTGAGGGGTCCCGACCCCCAGGTTGAGAAACACTGATGTAAGTGAAAGGAATTTGAAAGCATCTAGAGCAGTGTTTCTCAACCTGGGGGTCGGGACCCCGGGGGCAAGGGCGGCTCATCCATTTAATATAATAGGAGCCTAGTGTTTGGATCCATGGAAGTCATGCTCCCCATGCTCTATTCTGACTTGGTCAGACCACATCTGGAATCACACTGTGTCCAATTCTGGGCACCACAATTGAAGGGAGATGTTGACTCTAAGCAGGGGCGGCTCGTCCATTACGCGAAGTAAGCAGTCGCAGAACACTTTTTTTTTGCCAGGGGCGCAGAGGCGCCTCTGTAAATGCCCCTCGACCGCCACTTGAGGAGCGCCCCCTCAGCTCACAACAGCCCTAGCAGTCCGGGGGGAGCCTCGGCTTTCTTGCCTCGCTGCCGGGCGATCCTCTTCCCAAAGGGGCCGGGCCCTTGAGCCCCGCCTAGCCCCTCTCGTTCCTGCTCCACCCGGCCATTGAGTGTGCAAGCAGAGCCAGCGCTCAATCGTTCTCCGTGTTCGATCCCTTCCTCATGACCGGCTCCCTTTCCCGATCCCCTGGTGCTCCACCCGCCTCCTGTCCTCTCCCCAATCCGCAGGTGGGCCAAGGGGCGGAGCCGCCACGTCTGGCCCGCTTCGGGTCCGGAGGCGTGTCTGAAGACCCCAGCGTGCGCACCAAAAGTCGCCTCTTCTCCTGACTTTCTCTTCAGCCATTGGGACCAAGAGAGAGAGAGAGAGAGAGCCCCTCCGGCTGGAGGTATCTCCCACCTCCGCTCCCTCCTTTGTTTTTGCGCCTTCCTTCAGGAAAGTTGGGCATCTCCACCTCTCTCTCTCTCTCTCTCTCTTGGTCCCAATGGCTGGGGAGAAAGTCAGGAGAAGAGGTGACTTTTGGTGCACACGCCGGGGTCTTCAGGCACGCCTCCGGACCCAAAGCGGGCCAGGCAAGGGAGCAAGTGCGGCAAGTGTAGTTACTGGGATGTATAGTTCACCTACAATCAAAGAGCATTCTGAACTCCACCAATGATGGAATTGAACCAAATATGGCACACAGAACTCCCACGACAAACAGAATGTTGGGGTTCAGCCTGAGTTTGAACTTGAACCTGATTCTCTGTTTGTTCCTCCTGATGCTAATGAAAGTATATTTACTGATGCTAGTGGAAATGTACCTTTTGATGCCAATGCTCCTGAAATTAGTGAGGAAGAAACTGCTGTAGGTTTGGAAAATGCCAATGTTCCTGAAATTAGTGAGGAAGGAACTTCTGTAGATTTGGAAAATGAAAGTACCAGTGTTCATGAGAATGTTTCAGAGGGAAGCCATGACCTTTCACTCCCTTCTGCACCTGTTAAATGTAATGACAACAGAAGGGGCCAAATTTGGGAAGACAGAAGTAAAACATTCAGTTTGCGTCGATCCTCCTGAATTCAAGAATTAAAAACATTGGCTTCAAAACAGAAGGGCGGTTCACGGAACCGATTCTTGAGTTTTAATTGCCTTACGCCAGGCTGATTGCCTCAGTTCAGGCATCGTTTCAGAATTGATGAAGACCTTGGCAGTTCTCCCGGTTCCCTGGCCATAGTTTGGAAAGATTTCTAGGATATCAAGTATGGTTAGTGGATTGCTAACAGGTTCCAGTATTTCATAGTGAGGCTTTTGGTTTTGCTTTGTCCATTTAAATTCATGTTTGCTGATTTTGCTGTGGCTTTTGACTTGCATTTTTCCTTCATTTTGTAACCATTTTTCTTCAATAAAAAAGGATTGTTTTTCACAGCCAAGTGTGGTGGAGAGTTATCTGAGGGCCTCGTTCCCTGCTCTGGATTGCAACACAGAAAATATATATCAATTAGGACTGGGTAACAACGGAAAAATTTGTTTCTAAAATCGATTTGTAATTGGGGTTTTTTTTTGTTTCGATATTTAAAATAATTACAAAATTTTCCCTTAAAAAAGTTCGGTATTTACGAAATTTTGTAAATATTTACGAATCGATTCGTTAAGATGGCGCCCGCGTTGGCGCATGCGCAAAGCATTTACGAAATTTCGTTATTTGTATGCATCGCTAATAACAAATCGATTCGTTAAGATGGCGCACCGCGTTAGCGCATGCGCAAAAGGCATTTACGAAATTTTGTTATTCGTGCTAATTGCACTGTATTATATTATATATAGCACTTTGTGTTGGCAAAAGGAGCGCACTGGTTGGAAGTACACAAATAATGAGCGAGTACTGTATTATAGCACTTTGTGTTGGCAAAAGGAGCGCACTAGTTGGAACTACACAAATAATGAGCGAGTACTGTATTATAGCACTTTCTGTTGGCAAAAGGAGCGCACTGGTTGGAACTACACAAATAATGAGCGAGTACTGTATTATAGCACTTTGTGTTGGCAAAAGGAGCGCACTGGTTGGAACTACACAAATAATGAGCGAGTACTGTATTATAGCACTTTGTGTTGGCAAAAGGAGCGCACTGGTTGGAACTACACAAATAATGAGCGAGTACTGTATTATAGCACTTTCTGTTGGCAAAAGGAGCGCACTGGTTGGAACTACACAAATGACAAACGCACACACAGGCACACAAGATTCTTTTCTTTTTTTAGAATATTTTTTGATTTTTTTTTTTAAGAATAAAAGAAAGGTATTTTTCAAAAATATTTAAAAATGGAAAATTAACAAATTAACAAAAACCACCCTCGCTCTCCCAACAACAGAATTAAGGAATTAAGGAATCAATGCAAGGAAATCCAGTTTAGCCAGCCAACCAAGCCAAGCCAATGCAAGCCAATGCAAGCCAATGCAAGCCAATGCAAGCCAATGCAAGCCAATGCAAGCCAATGCAAGCCAATGCAAGCCAATGCAAGCCAATGCAAGCCGCCCTCCCGGACCTCCCTTCTCCCTTGCCTCCGCAACACTGAGCAAAGCGGCCAGGCGGAGCCGCTTTTAAAGGGCTTCCCGGCCAATCAAAATCAGCCGTGGTGCACTGCTTGGGTGCTTGGGAGCGCCGGATTGGCTCCCAGGCACCAGCATCCTCCATCCCATTTCCGAAACGGGCAGAAGCTCGTAAAAAGGATGGAGGATGCCGTTTCGTTATTGAAAAACCCTTCTGGGTTTGAAAAAAATGTTTTGTATTCATTTCGTAATTGCTAAAAATAACGAATATTTAACGAATTACAAAATTAACGAACGAAACCACCCAGGCCTAATATCAATGATTGGTTGGGGGGGGGGGGGAGCGCCAAAATACTGTTTGCTTACCATTGAAAATTACCTGACAATACACCGAAGAGAGTTTCACTGCATTCTTGCAAATTAGTGTCAGCTACAGTGTGGCAACAGAGATTGGGATGCAGACTCTCTTCTGTTTCAACTCATTCCTTGTGTTGTTGACTGCCTTCTCCTCCAAGGATTTCCTTTGATGGTGTTAACCCCTTGGTTCGGATGTTTGCCTGCAAGCCACCCTGAGATCTTTGCGAGAGAAAGCCAGGTAGAAAGAGTTTAATAAAAATATAAATCCTCCTCCACGGCGAGGAGAAGAAGAAATGTTTGAAGTGTTCCCGTTTGCCAGGTGGGAATGAAAGGCGGCCCGTTCTTCCTCCCTGCTGCGCTGCTTAATGGAGGTGTTGCAAGTGTGCTGGCGCCTTGATTGATTCAGCCAGGGTTCCCAAGCTGGAGTTGGAGCAGCCCGGGTGCTTATCATCAAGGGACTGGAAAGTCTCACAGCTGTCATGGATAAACTAGTTTAAACAGCATCCAGCAACACTGAATATATATATATTTTCCACCCAAGAGTAGCACAAAAGTGCCTTAAGATCTGCTGCGGGTGGGTACGGAGGGGACGGGGAGGGAGGGGCGCATTCAGGAGGGAGGGGGCCTTATCGGAGACGTGGTACCCTGATGAGATAAAAGCTCGTCGGAATAATTGCATCTGCTTTTTGTTTCTTTGAAGAAGTGGGTTATGTTTGCTGAAAGGAGGGCTCTGTTTATGCTTGTTAGATGTATAATTTAATTTGCTTTGGGTTCATCCTCTCCCCTTCTTTCCCCCAATTTCATTTATAATTATCAGGACATCCCCCCATCTCTATTTATTAATACAAGAAAGAGTCGTTGTCCCAGAAATGGAGTTCATACTTTATTTATTGGAAACTTTTCACAAATGATTTCGACAGAAATGCTTTTCTACGCAAGTCCAGTGACAAGTCCCTTTGGCAGCATTATTTGCAGGAAGTTAATCATACTACTCTGCGCAAAAATGTGAGGGTTATCCAGAAAGTAAGGTTGCACAGCATGTAGTTCTCACTAGGAATTTTCTCAGGGAAAGTTGGTATCACTGCCATGTAGTAGGAAGCCAGTGGAAGTGAATGAGCAGTGCCAGTCGTCAGTAGCTCATCAACTAGCATTATGGTGAAGGTTAGAAGAGATGAGCGTCCTCATTCCATTTCCCACCAAGTGTGAAGTTCACACTATATGAGGGATATCCAGAAATTAAGGTCACAAGGCACGTCGGGGAAAGTTGGTATCACTACCGTGTAGCAGGAAGCCAGTGGAAGTGTATGAGCAGTGTCAGTCGTCAGTAGCTCATCGACTAGCGTTGTGAAGGTTAGAAGAGATGAGCATCCTCATTCCATTTCCCACCAAGTGTGAAGTTCATACTATATGAAGGATATCCAGAAATTAAGGTCACAAGGCACGTCGGGGGAAGTTGGTATCACTACTGTGTAGCAGGAAGCCAGTGGAAGTGTATGAGCGGTGTCAGTCATCAGTAGCTCATCAACTAGCGTTGTGGTGAAGGTTAGAAGAGATTAATGTCCTCATTCCATTTCCCACCAAGTGTGAAGTTCACACTGTATGACGGATATCCAGAAATTAAGGTCACAAGGCACGTTGGGGGAAGTTGGTATCACTGCTGTGTAGTAGGAAGCCAGTGGAAGCGAATGAACAGTGCCAGTCGTCAGTAGCTCATCGGCTAGCATTATGGTGAAGGTTAGATGAGATGACCATCCTCATTCCATTTCCCACCAAGTGTGAAGTTCACACTATATGAGGGATATCCAGAAATTAAGGTCACAAGGTACGTCGGGGGAAGTTGGTATCACTGCCGTGTAGTAGGAAGCCAGTAGAAGCGAATGAGCAGTGTCAGTCGTCAGTAGCTCATCGACTAGCATTGTGGTAAAGGTTAGAAGAGATGAGCATCCTCATTCCATTTTCCACCAAGTGTGAAGTTTGCACAGTACAAGGGATATCCAGAAAGTAAGGTTACAAGGCACATAGTTCTCACTGGGAATTTTCTCGGGGGAAGTTGGCATCACTGCCATGTAGTAGGAAGCCAGTGGAAGTGAATGAGCAGTGCCAGTTGTCAGTAGCTCATCGACTAGCATTGTGGTGAAGGTAAGAGATGAGCATCCTCATTCCATTTCCCTTCAAGTGCAAAGTTCACACTGTATGAGGGATATCCAGAAATTAAGGTCACAAGGCATGTCGGGGGAAGTTGGTATCACTGCCGTGTAGTAGGAAGCCAGTAGAAGCGAATGAGCAGTGTCAGTCATCAGTAGCTCATCGACTAGCATTGTGGTGAAGGTTAGAAGAGATGAGCGTCCTCATTCCATTTCCCTCCAAGTGCAAAGTTCACACTGTACGAGGGATATCCAGAAAGTAAGGCCACAAGGCACATCGGGAGAAGTTGGTATCAGTGCCGTGTAGCAGGAAGCCAGTGGAAGCAAATGAGCAGTGCCAGTCGTCAGCAGCTCATCGACTAGCATTGTGGTGAAGGTTAGAAGAGATGAGCATCCTCATTCCATTTCCCGCCAAGTGTGAAGTTCGCACGGTATGAGGGATATCCAGAACATAAAAATGTTTACAAGCTGCTGTGATAAAACAGTTTTTACCTGTGTGTGGAAAACCTGCCTAAAAGATGGTGAAAACTTCATCAGTAAGGTTACAAGGCATGTTGGGGAAAGTTGGTATCACTACCGTGTAGCAAGAAGCCAGTGGAAGCGAATGAGCAGTGCCAGTCATCAGTAGCTCATTGACTAGCATTGTGGTGAAGGTTAGAAAAGAGCATCCTTATTCAATTTCCCACCAAGTGTGAAGTTTGCACTGTAAGATGGATATCCAGAAAGTAAGGTTACAAGGCATGTAGTTCTCACAGGGAATTTTCTTGGGGGAAGTTGGTATCACTACTGTGTAGCAGAAAGCTAGTGGAAGTGAATGAGCAGTGCTAGTTGTCAGTAGCTCATCGACTAGAGTTGTGGTGAAAGTTAGAAGAGATGAGTGTTCTCATTCCATTTCCATCCAAGTGCAAAGTCCGCACTGTACGAGGGATATCCAGAAAGTAAGGTTACAAGGCACGTATCTCTCTTGGGGAATTTTCTCAGGGGAAGTTGGTATCACTGCCATGTAATAGGAAGCCAGCGGAAGTGAATGAGCAGTGCCAGTCGTCAGTAGCTCATTGACTAGCATTGTGGTGAAGGTTAGAAGAGATGAGCATCCTCATTCCATTTCTCTCCAAGTGCAAATTTCACACTGTACGAGGGATATCCAGAAAGTAAGGTTACAAGGCACGTATCTCTCTTGGGGCATTTTCTCAGGGGAAGTTGGTATCACTGTGTTGTCAAAGGCTTTCATGGCCAGAATCACTGGGTTGTTGTAGGTTTTTTGGGGGCTATAGGATGCTTGCCATAGATGCAGGCAAAACGTCAGGAGACCATGGCCATATGGTCCGAAAAAACATACAACAACCCAGTGATTCTGGCCATGAAAGCCTTCGTCAATGTAATAAATTTGGTTACTCTTGTTTCCGTTGCGGTTGTGGTTGTTGTTGTTGTTGTTGTTGTTGAGTCATGTTTTCTTTCGATGTTCCCAAAGTACAATAAGCCTAAATTTAGCCCTCTTGGCACCTCAGGAGAGCTCAGGCTGAACTTGCTGCCAGCCCCAGTGTTTTGTCTGCTTGGCAGTCCATTCCACCCGCAGAACTCTTCTCCAGCAACTCATTTCCAATGAGTTGATTCTCCCGTCCCTGTCAGTTTCCTTCACTGTCCAACTTTTGTATCATGTCAGACTTTTTAAATTACTTTCACCGGCTTTACAAAGCTTTGGGCTTGATAAGGGAATGGCATACAACCTGAAATGGTGAAGCCGCTCTCCAGGGTGCTGAAACGTATCTCCTCCACAACAGGTTTGTCGCCTTTAAGCACTCCTTTGCAGTTTAGACTAAAACTCAGCGCAAGTTCACCACTAT
Organism: Anolis sagrei; assembly: GCF_037176765.1. Classification (NCBI taxonomy): domain Eukaryota; kingdom Metazoa; phylum Chordata; class Lepidosauria; order Squamata; family Anolidae; genus Anolis; species Anolis sagrei. The sequence goes on from NC_090035.1 coordinate 1,406,869, forward strand.
TTGGCCTGGGAGCCAATGCTTCTCAAAGGCACCTCTACACATCCCCAAAATGCCCCTGAAAAGTAACTTTTAAAAGCAAATGGAATTTTCTATGTGTTATATGAGAGTGAAGTGATTTCATTGCCATGACCTATGCTATTGTTATACACTGTTGCTTTTTATTTGATACAATAATGATGATGATGATGATGTGTTGTTGAAGGCTTTTATGGCCAGAATCACTGGGTTGCTGTGTAGAGATGGCACCAAACTCCAAAACTCCTGATGATCTCACCCGGATGTTTCATGTAGACATTGAATAGCATGGGGAAAAGAATGGAACATTGTGGGACCCCCAAGTCAAAGGCCAGGGGTCCAAGCAGGTGTCCCTCAGCTTCACCAACTGAGTATGGCCCTCAAGGAAGGAAAGGAGCCACTTGAGTGCAGTGTCCCTGAGACCCATCCTCGAGAGTCAACCCAGGAGGACACCATGGTTGGTGGTATCGAAAGCTGCTGAGATGTCCAGGAGAACCAACAAGGACACACTCCCCTTGTCAAGTTCTCTGTGGAGATCATCCACCAAAACAATCAAAGCCATCTCAGTACCATGACCAGGCTTGAAACCTGACTTAAAAGGGACCCCACAGGTCAATGGCCAGGGATCCGAGCAGGTATCCCCCAGCTTCGCCAACTGAGTATGGCCCTCAAGGAAGGAATGGAGCCACTGGAGTACAGTGCTCCCGAGACCCATTCTCCAGAGTCAACCTAGAAGGATACCATGGGTGATGGTATTGAAAACCGCTGAGATGTCCAGAACAACCAACAAGGACACACTCCCCTTGTCAAGTTCTCTGTGGAGATCATCCACCAAAACAACCAAAGCCATCTCAGTACCATGACCAGGCTTCAAACTTGATGTAAAAGGGACCCCACAGGTCAAAGGCCAGGGATCCGAGCAGGTGTCCTCCAGCTTCGCCAACTGAGTATGGCCCTCAAGGAAGGAACTGAGCCACTGGAGTGCAGTGCTCCCAAGACCCATTCTCAAGAGTCAACCTAGGAGGACACCATGGTTGGTGGTATCGAAAGTCGCTGAGATGTCCAGGAGAACCAATAAGGACACACTCCGCTTGTCAAGTTCTCTGTGGAGATTTTCCACCAAGGTGATCAAAGTTGTCTCGGTTCCATGACCAGGCTTGACACCTGACTGAAATGGGTCCAGATAATCATGATCGTCTAAGAATCCCTGCAGCTGAGTAGTGACCACCTGCTCCAGAACCTTGCCCAAGAATGGAAGTTTCTCAACCTGTGGGTCTCCAGATGTTTTGGCCTTCAGCTCCCAGAAATCCTAACAGCTGGTGAACTGGCTGGGATTTCTGGGAGTTGTAGGCCAAAACACCGGAGGACCCACGGATCAAGGACCACTGGCATAAGGCTATGCTATGCATATGACATCCCTGGCACGTTTGCCATTGGAAAATAGAATGGTGTGCATTTTAGCTTGTCAAATCCACCAGACAGACATCCTCTTGATTTCCTTTCTGTTTTGAGACAGCTGACGGTTCCTAATTATAGACAGGGAGACTTCCTGGGGGCTTTGTTTGCTCCACTCCTGTTAATTATCTACCCCTGCGTGTCTTTGTGAAGCACTTTCCTGGGTTTGGTATTTCTCCAGGAGGAGCGACGGGATGTTTTTGTTACAGGGAAACCTACCCTGCAATGACTTCAGGCAGGAAAACAATCTGTTTTGTGCATTCCCCAGCATTGCCTTCTTAAACAGTCACCCTGCTTTTCAATATTATTTAAAGTAGTGCTTGCAATTCCTTCATAATGTGAGTTTCTAGACATGACACTTCAAAAAAAATGTTCCATCAGACTGGAGGAGGGCCAATGTGGTCCCAGTCTTCAAGAAGGGGAAAAGGGATGACCCAAACAATGACCAATGTCCGGTCAGCCTCACGTCGATACCAGGCAAGATTCTGGAAAAGATGGTCAAGGAAGTGGTCTGCAAACACTTAGAAGGAAATGTGGTCATCGCTAATAGTCAACACGGATTGATCAAAAACAAGTCATGCCAGACTCATCTGATCTCTTTTTTCGAGAGAGTTACAAGCTGGGTAGATGCGGGGAATGATGCCGTGGATGGAGCGTGTCTGGATTTCAGGAAGGCCTTCTTCGACAAGGTCCCCCATGACCTTCTGGCAAGGAAACTAGTCCAAGGTGGGCGAGGCAGAACTACGATGAGGTGGATCTGGAATTGGTTAAATGGACGAACGAAATGGATGATTCTCCCCAAGGCTTCCTCCTCTTCATCCTGGAAAGAAGTGACAAGTGGAGGGCCATCCGCAGGGTTCCGTCCTGGGCCCGGTCCTGATCAGGATCTTCATCAATGACTTGGATGAAGGGCGAGAAGGCAGGATCATCAAGTTTGCAGACGGGACCAAATTGGGAAGGAGTGCCAAGACTCCAGAGGACAGGAGCAGGATTCAAAACGATCTTGACAGATTAGAGAGATGATGGGCCAAAACTAACACAATGAAGTTCAACAGGGACAAATGCAAGATACTCCACTTTGGCAGGAAAAACGAAATGCAAAGAGACAGAATGGGGGATGATGAGGCCTCACTCGAGAGCAGCACGTGTGAAAAAGACCTTGGAGTCCTCATGGACAGGAAGTTAAACATAAGCCAACAATGTGATGTGGCAACAAAAAAAGCCAATGGGATGTTGGCCTGCATCAAGAGGAGCCTAGTGTCTAGATCCAGGGAAGTCATGCTCCCCATGCTCTATTCCGCTTTTGTTAGACCACGCCTGGAATATTGTGTCCAATTCTGGACAACACAATTGAAGAGAGATATTGACAAGCTGGAATGTGTCCAGAGGAAGAGGGAGACTAAAATGACCAAGGGTCTGGAGAACAAGGAGCGGCTTAAGGAGCTGAGCATGTTTAGACTGAAGAAGAGAAGGCTTAGAGGAGACATGATGAGGGCCATGGATCAAGATGTGAGGGGAACTCATAGGGAGGAGGGAGCAAGCTTGTTTTCTGCTTCCCTGGAGACTAGGACGCAATGGAGCCATGGCTTCAAACTACAAAAGAGGAGATTCCACCTGAACATGAGGAAGAACTTCCTGACTGTGAGAGCCGTTCATCAGTGGAACTCTCTGCCCCAGAGTGTGGTGCAGGCTCCTTCTTTGGAGGCTTTGAAGTAGAGGCTGGATTGCCATCTGTCAGGGGTGATTTGAATGCAGTGTGCCTGGTGGAGAGGAACCACAACAAGGAGATTCCACCTGAACATGAGGAAGAACTTCCTGACTGTGAGAGCCGTTCATCAGTGGAACTCTCTGCCCCAGAGTGTGGTGCAGGCTCCTTCTTTGGAGGCTTTGAAGTAGAGGCTGGATTGCCATCTGTCAGGGGTGATTTGAATGCAGTGTGCCTGGTGGAGAGGAACCACAACAAGGAGATTCCATCTGAACACGAGGAAGAACTTCCTGACTGTGAGAGCCGTTCAGCAGTGGAACTCTCTGCCCCGGAGTGCGGTGGAGGCTCCTTCTTTGGAAGCTTTTAAACAGAGGCTGGGTGGCCATCTGTCAGGGGTGCTTTGAATGCAATATTCCTGCTTCTTGGCAGAACGGGGTTGGACTGGATGATGGCCCAGGAGGTCTCTTCCAACTCTTTGATTCTAGGATTCTATGAAATGCCAAAGAGTTATGAATGTAATTTGTAATTGCTCACGAAGAGGCCAGCCATCAATAATAAATGAATCATGTTAGAATGGATTCAATCCATTTTTTTGCAAGGAAAAGCAGTCAATGAATGGAAATAAGGGCCATCATAAGCTGCATTTCCTCACAAACGCCTCTTCAATTGGACTTTTCTAAGTAATGCTCTCATAATAGAGAAATTGATCTTTCTGCAGAGAGCAGTCATTCCTTTCCATCGTCAATAGAATGTTGACTCCAAGGAATAATTGCTTTCCAGTGATTCTTAATAGAGCCGCAGTAAGGAAACTATGGCCCTGGGTCATGTGTTGTCCTCATGACATATATATGTGTGGTGGTGGGATTCTGGACGGACTCCTGAAGCCTCCACGCACCCACATTTGGAGGAGGCAAGATGCAACCAATGCCTACTTTCCAACATTCCCATGAGCAGTAAAGAAATGACAAAAGGAAAAGAAATAAAATTGGAAGAAACGTGTTAATGAAGATCCTGTGTTTTCTGATATTTATTTATGTACTTATTTGTCATGTCAGGACAACCAGTCAAATTATATTACATTTCTAACAGAACAAAGCAAAAAAAAAAACAGACAAAATACAAAATTTGTGAGTTCGGTAGTTGATTAAGTATCCTTTGACCAGTCTCTGGCCCCTTAGAGTGCCTCTGGGGTTGCTGCAAGAAGGTCCTCCATTGTGCATCATGTGGCAGGGCTCAGGGCGCATTGCAGCAGGTGGTCAGTGGTTGGCTCCTCTCCACACTCGCATGTCGTGGATTCCACTTTGTGGCCCCATTTCTTGAGGTTGGCTCTGCATCTCGTGGTGCCGGAGCGCAGTCTGTTCAGTGCCTTCCAAGACGCCCTGTCTTCTTCTGTGTGCCCAGGGGGGAGTCTCTCATTTGGTATCAGCCATTGGTTGAGGTGCTGGGATTGAGCCTGCCACTTTTGGACTCTTGCTTGCTGAGGTGTTCCAGCGAGTGTCTCTGTAGATCTTAGAAAAATATTTCTAGATTTAAGTTGTTGACATGCTGGCTGATACCCAAACAGGGGATGAGCTGGAGATGTCTCTGCCTTGGTCCTTTCACTATTGCCTGCTCCTTCCCGGCGGATGTCAGGTGGTGCAATACCGGCTAGACAGTGTAATTTCTCCAGTGGTGTAGGGCGCAGACACCCCGTGATAATGCGGCATGTCTCATTAAGAGCCACATCCACTGTTTTAGCGTGGTGAGATGTGTTCCACACTGGGCATGCATACTCAGCAGCAGAGTAGCATAGCACAAGGGCAGATGTCTTCACTGTGTCTGGTTGTGATCCCCAGGTTGTGCCAGTCAGCTTTCGTATGATGTTGTTTCTAGCACCCACTTTTTGCTTGATGTTCAGGCAGTGCTTCTTGTAGGTCAGAGCACGGTCCAGAGTGACTCCCAGGGATTTGGGTGCGCTGCAATGCTCCAGTGGGGTTCCTTCCCAGATGATCTTCAGAGCTCAGGATGCTTGTCTGTTCTTGAGATGAAAGGCACATGTCTGTGTTTTGGATGGATTAGGAATCAGCTGGTTTTCCCTGTAATAGGCAGTAAGAGCACCTAGAGCTTCGGAAAGCTTCTGTTCTACCATCTCAAAGCTCCCTGCTTGAGCAGTAATGGCACGATCATCAGCATAGATGTTTTCTGATGGTCTTTGGAGACCCTTCTGACACCCACTTGCAACCCACCCTGGGGTCCCAACTCCCAGGTTGAGAAACACTGCGTTATGGGTTGCTAGAGATACTAAAGTAACAGAAAGTACCCAAGGAAACAGAAGAATACAAATCTGCACACAAGTCTACTAAACAAAGTGGTATAATTATATTATATGTTCAATTGGCTGTACATATATCCATACCCACTGATTCTGCATTCAGGGAATCAACCAACCATGACTTGAAAAGGTTCATAATAAAGCATATTCTATGCTTCATTCATCTGTGGCATTCTTGGATATTGCTTACAAGGGTCAAATTATGCCTCGGCACCAGGGCAATGGTTCATACAATAAGTCTTAGATGAAGAGCTAGAAGGCACGATCATGTTGTTGTTGTTGTTGTTGTTGTTGTTGTTGTTGTTGTTGTTATTGTTGTTTTACTGAGGGCTTTGGCCTTTGTAAGCCGCTCTGAGTCCTTCGGGATATGTTAGCGGGGTATAAATAAAGTTAATCATCATCATCATCATCATCATCATCATCATCATCATCATCAAGTTTACAGATGACACCAAAATGGGAGGGAGAGCCAATACTCCAGAGGACAGGAGTAGAATGCAAAACGATCTTGACAGATGAGAGAGATGATTGGCCAAAACTAACACAATGAAGTTCAACAGGGACAAATGCAAGATACTCCACTTAGGCAGGAAAAAGGGAAAAGCAAAGAGACAGAATGGGGGACGGTGAGGCCTGGCTCGAGAGCAGGATGTGTGGAAAAGATCTTGGAGTCCTCGTGGGGAGGAAGGTGAACATGACCCAGGAATGTGATGTGGCGGCAAAAAAAGCCAATGGGATTTTGGCCTGCATCAATAGGAGCCTAGTATTTAGGTCCAGGGAAGTCATGCTCCCCGTGCTCTATTGCGCCTTGGTTAGACCACTTTACCTGGAATATTGTGTCCAATTTTGGGCACCACAATTCAAGAGAGATATTGACAAGTTGGAATGTGTCTAGAGGAGGGCGACTAAAATGATCCAGGGTCTGGAGAACAAGCCCTATGAGGAGTGGCTGAAGGAGCTGGGCATGTTTAGCCTGAAGAAGAGAAGGATGAGAGGAGGCATGATAGCCATGTATAAATACGTGAGAGGAAGCCACAGGGAGGAGGAGGGAGCAAGCTTCCTTTCTGCTTCCTTCCTGAAGACTAGGACGCAATGGAACAATGGCTTCAAACTACAAGAGAGGATATTCCATCTGAACATTAGGAAGAACTTCCTGACTGTGAGAGCCGTTCAGCAGTGGAACTCTCTGCCCTGGAGTGTGGTGGAGGCTCCTTCTTTGGAAGCTTTCAAACAGAGGCTGGATGGCCATCTGTCAGGGGTGATTTGAATGCAATATTCCTGCTTCTTGGCAGAATGGGGTAGGACTGGATGATGGCCCAGGAGGTCTCTTCCAACTCTTGGATTCTAGGATTCTATGATCTATTCCCCAATTGTCCTTGCACTGACCAGGAGGACTTCTGTCTTGCCTGGATTAAGCCTCAGCTTGTTTGCCCTTAAAAGTGCCATTAAAGTGGAATAATAGCAAGGTAACTTTGCAATGTGCTAGGGCAGTGTTTCTCAACCTTCCTAATGCCGTGACCCCTTAATACAGTTCCTCATGTTGTGGTGACCCCCAACCATAACATTATTTTTGTTGCTACTTCATAACTGTAATTTTGCTCCTGTTATGAATCATAATGTAATTAATTATCTGATAAGCACAATGTATTTTCATTCACAGGACCAAATTTGGCACAAATACCCGATATGCCCAAATTTGAATAGTGGTGAGGTTGGTTTGGGGGGGGGGGGGGGGGAGGGGTATTGATTTTGTCATTTGGGAGTTGTAGTTGCTGGGATTTAGTTGCTGGGGTTTATAGTTCACCTACAATCAAAGAGCATTCTGCACCCCACCAACAATTCAATTGGGCCAAACTTGGCACACAAAGAAGCTAACAGAAAATCCTGGAAGAGTTTGGTGGGCATTGACCTTGAGTTTGGAGTTGTAGTTCACCTACATCCAGAGAGCACTGTGGACTCAAATAATGATGGATCTGGACCAAACTTGGCACAAATACTCACTATGCCCAAATGGGAACACTGGTGGAGTTTGGGGAAAATAGATCTTGACATTTGGGAATTGTAGTTGGTGGGATTTATAGTTCACCTACAATCAAGGAGCATTCTTAATCCTACCAACAATTCAATTGGGCCAAACTTGGCACACAAAGAAGCCAACAGAAAATCCTGGAAGAGTTTGGTGGGCATTGACCTTGAGTTTGGAGTTGTAGTTCACCTACATCCAGAGAGCACTGTGGACTCAAACAATGATGGATCTGGACCAAACTTGGCACAAATACTCACTATGCCCAAATGGGAACACTGGTGGAGTTTGGGGAAAATAGATCTTGACATTTGGGAATTGTAGTTGGTGGGATTTATAGTTCACCTACAATCAAGGAGCATTCTTAATCCTACCAACAATTCAATTGGGCCAAACTTGGCACACAAAGAAGCCAACAGAAAATCCTGGAAGAGTTTGGTGGGCATTGACCTTGAGTTTGGAGTTGTAGTTCACCTACATCCAGAGAGCACTGTGGACTCAAACAATGATGGATCTGGACCAAACTTGGCACAAATACTCACTATGCCCAAATGGGAACACTGGTGGAGTTTGGGGAAAATAGATCTTGACATTTGGGAATTGTAGTTGGTGGGATTTATAGTTCACCTACAATCAAGGAGCATTCTTAATCCTACCAACAATTCAATTGGGCCAAACTTGGCACACAAAGAAGCCAACAGAAAATCCTGGAAGAGTTTGGTGGGCATTGACCTTGAGTTTGGAGTTGTAGTTCACCTACATCCAGAGAGCACTGTGGACTCAAACAATGATGGATCTGGACCAAACTTGGCACAAATACTCACTATGCCCAAATGGGAACACTGGTGGAGTTTGGGGAAAATAGATCTTGACATTTGGGAATTGTAGTTGGTGGGATTTATAGTTCACCTACAATCAAGGAGCATTCTTAATCCTACCAACAATTCAATTGGGCCAAACTTGGCACACAAAGAAGCCAACAGAAAATCCTGGAAGAGTTTGGTGGGCATTGACCTTGAGTTTGGAGTTGTAGTTCACCTACATCCAGAGAGCACTGTGGACTCAAACAATGATGGATCTGGACCAAACTTGGCACAAATACTCACTATGCCCAAATGGGAACACTGGTGGAGTTTGGGGAAAATAGATCTTGACATTTGGGAATTGTAGTTGGTGGGATTTATAGTTCACCTACAATCAAGGAGCATTCTTAATCCTACCAACAATTCAATTGGGCCAAACTTGGCACACAAAGAAGCCAACAGAAAATCCTGGAAGAGTTTGGTGGGCATTGACCTTGAGTTTGGAGTTGTAGTTCACCTACATCCAGAGAGCACTGTGGACTCAAACAATGATGGATCTGGACCAAACTTGGCACAAATACTCACTATGCCCAAATGGGAACACTGGTGGAGTTTGGGGAAAATAGATCTTGACATTTGGGAATTGTAGTTGGTGGGATTTATAGTTCACCTACAATCAAGGAGCATTCTTAATCCTACCAACAATTCAATTGGGCCAAACTTGGCACACAAAGAAGCCAACAGAAAATCCTGGAAGAGTTTGGTGGGCATTGACCTTGAGTTTGGAGTTGTAGTTCACCTACATCCAGAGAGCACTGTGGACTCAAACAATGATGGATCTGGACCAAACTTGGCACAAATACTCACTATGCCCAAATGGGAACACTGGTGGAGTTTGGGGAAAATAGATCTTGACATTTGGGAATTGTAGTTGGTGGGATTTATAGTTCACCTACAATCAAGGAGCATTCTTAATCCTACCAACAATTCAATTGGGCCAAACTTGGCACACAAAGAAGCCAACAGAAAATCCTGGAAGAGTTTGGTGGGCATTGACCTTGAGTTTGGAGTTGTAGTTCACCTACATCCAGAGAGCACTGTGGACTCAAACAATGATGAATCTGGACCAAACTTGGCACAAATACTCACTATGCCCAAATGTGAACACTGGTGGAGTTTGGGGAAAATAGATCTTGACATTTGGGAATTGTAGTTGGTGGGATTTATAGTTCACCTACAATCAAAGAGCATTCTGCACCCCACCAACAATCAAATTGGGCCAAACTTCCCACATAGAAGCCCCACTACCAACAGAAAATACTGTGTTTTCTGATGGTCTTTGGTGACCCCTCTGACACTCCCTGGCGACCCCTGCAGGGGTCCCGACCCCCAGGTTGAGAACCACTGTGCTAGGGCATGAGACCAACGCATGTGGGTCACACTCAAGCTCCAGTTTAGGATCAGTGAACTCCCAAGCAAATCCTGACAGTCTCATCCCACCTGGAACCCTTTTCTTCTCAGTGGGGTGAAGAAGTAGCAGGAGAAGAGTAAAGAAACCCAACGTAGCACTCTCGCTGTGGGAATAGATCTTCCTTTAGGGAAGGAAGAAGTGCAAAAAAATTGCTCAGACTCTCTTTACCACGGCAATAGAGCAGATAATTAGGCAATTAGTACTGTTAAAAGTTGACAAAGCACCAGGGCTCAAATGAATAATGTCCTCCAATGTTGAAGGAGGAAGAGCAAAAGAATCCGGGAAGCCCGTGGCAAAGCCTTTTGATCACTCAGACGGAGCAAGGGAAGTTCGGAGAAACGAAATTAGGGCAAAGAACTTGGCTTTCTGTCTTCGGTGCACGAAGCTGATCTGACTGTGCCTTCAAGAGTGTGGCTGAAGTGGTAGGAAAGAGATACTGGGCCTATAGCAATTCACTTTTGAACAGGACATGCTCTTTGTGCCCAGTGGGAAGTCGGGGTGCCTCAGCTGAGAGGCCTTAAGGATTTTCCTATACAAAAGTCTTTAGATGCTTGAAAAGTTTAACAAAGTTCTTTATTATTGCTTAGGTCTTCAACAAACAATTTATTTCTCGTGTCAGGGCAGCCAGTCGATTATATTACATTTCTAACAGAACAAAGCAAACAAACAGACAAAATACAAAATTTGTGAGTTTGGTAGTTGATTAAATGTCCTTTGACCAGTCTCTGGCCACTTGGAGTGCTTCCGGTGTTGCTGCAAGAAGGTCCTCCCTTGTGCATCATGTGGCAGGACTCAGGATGCATTGCAGCAGGTGGTCAGTGGTTTGCTCTTCTCCACACTCGCATGTCGAGGATTCAACTTTGTGGCCCCATTTCTGAAGGTTGGCTCTGCATCTCGTGGTGCCAGAGCGCAGTCCGTTCAGCGCCTTCCAAGTCGCCCAGTTTTCTGTGTGCCCAGGGGGGAGTCTCTCATTTGATATCAACCATTGGTTGAGGTTCTGGGTTTGAGCCTGCCACTTTTGGACTCTCGCTTGCTGGGGTGTTCCAGCGAGTGTCTCTGCAGATCTTAGAAAACTATGTCTTGATTTAAGTCGTTGACGTGCTGGCTGATACCCAAACAGGGGATGAGCTGGAGATGCCTCTGCCTTGGTCCTATCACTATTGGCTGCTACTTCCCGGCGGATGTCAGGCGGTGCAATACCGGCTAAGCAGTGTCATTTCTCCAGTGGTGTAGGGCGCAGGCACCCCGTGATAATGCGGCATGTCTCATTAAGAGCCACATCCACTGTTTAAGCGTGGTGAGATGTGTTCCACACTGGGCATGCGTACTCAGCAGCAGAATAGCACAGCGCAAGGGCAGATGTCAACAAACAATTAAATACTTCTTAAATCTTCAACAAGTCAAACAAATGCTTCTTATCTAGCCCACAATGGGCAGGCAACTGGCTTCGTGAACTGTTTCTTTTCTTTAAGAGGAAACCCCCTTTTTAACCCCTCCTTGGGCAATCTACTTTCTAAACTTTGTCGATGTGGGCTCTACTCCCGGCTCCAAACTGCTTCTTGGGTCCCGAGTTGACCTACCAGTCAAGGCTTTGTAGATTCTCCAACTGGAGTCCTTTGGATTTTTTCCACGAATGATGTGGAGCTGTTTCTTTAACCCCAACAAGGGTTGTGCTGTCAAACCGTTTTCCTCTGTTTCTGCATCACTCCTTCTCCTCCTCCTACTACTAGTAGTAGGTATGGTGTCAGAATGCTGACTCACAACACTAGAAGCTTTAACGCTGTTTTCTCCGGATGTTGTGAGAAACGAAGCTTCTCTACAAGTGAGGAAAGCTCACGTCCTGTAACTAAGCTTTCAACTATAAGACTGACCTAAAATGGCTCCCTCTCCTCCCAGAGCCCTGAGAAAAGGGGCGGAACCAAAACTTAACGATGATTGATGGGTCATTGGCCCTATAATTGCAAACCAAGGGAAGCCACCTTTCTGCAAAATGCATGGAACCTTGGAATGCATGCAAATACTCAATAGAAAGAAATGAAGTTGGAGCTCCTGGTACACCAGCACAACGTTTGATGTAAAGAAGACTGATTCGCCCATTAGGATAGGCCAGGAATGGGAAAACTTTGGTCCTCCAGGTGTTTTGGACTTCAACTCCCACAATTCCTAACAGCCTGGAGTCCAAAACAAACGGAGGACCAAACTTGAGGGCCTGGCAGGAGAGTCAAGACCTGCTATGTTGAATATGTGTTTTTGATCTTTGGGGAAAACTTTTTGATCTGGTGAGAAGACGAAGAGGAGTTTCCAGCTATGCTCACGAGAACACTTGGTTGCCAGCAAAATGGCTCCATGTGTCATTTCTTGTTGTTGTTTTGTATACTTCACACTTCTTTTCCTCAAAGCCAACCTTAAAAACTGACATAGACACTGAGAACTGGGAAGCCCTGGCCCGTGAGCGCTCCAGCTGGAGGTCAGCTGTGACCAGCAGTGCTGCAGAATTTGAAGAGGCACAAATGGAGCGTGAAAGAGAGAAACGTGCCAAGAGGAAGGCGCGTCAAGCCAACCCCGACCAGGACCTCCTTCCACCTGGAAACTGATGCCCTCACTGTGGGAGAAGATGCAGGTCAAGAAGAGGGCTCCACAGTCACCTACGGACCCACCTCCAGGACACCAAACTTGGAGGACCATCATCCTCAGACTACAAGGGATCGCCTAACTAACTACTTCTTTTCCTACTCTTAGCTTCAGGAGTCCGGGCAATTGAGGTGAGGCGTTCATGAGACAAACTTATATTACTTACTTACTTACTTAGTTAATCCCTTGTTGTCCAAGTAGGATAATCTTCCAGGGTGGGTCCATAGGTGGCTGTGGAGTCCTATTCTTGGCCTGCATCTCTCCCACAGTGAGGGCATTGTTTCCAGGTGGAAGGTGGCCCTGATCAGGGTTGGCTTGACGCACCTTCCTCTTGGCACATTTCTCTCTTTCGCCCTCCATTTGTGCCTCTTCAAATTCTGCAGCACTGCTGGTCACAGCTGACCTCCAGCTGGAGCACTCACAGGTCAGGGCTTCCCAGTTCTCAGTGTCTATGCCAGAGTTTTTAAGGTTGGCTTTGAGGCCATCTTTCAATCTCTTTTCTGTCCTCCAACATTTCATTTTCTGTTCTTGAGTTCGGAGTAGAGCAACTGCTTTGGGAGATGGTGGTAGGGCATCCGGACAATTTGGCCGGTCCAGTGGAGTTGATGTTGGAGGACCATCGCTTCAATGCTGGTGGCCTTTGCTTCTTCTTCCAGCACGCTGGCATTTGTCCGCCTGTCTTCCCAAGAGATTTGCAGGATTTTCTGGAGGAAGTGCTGATGGAATTGTTCCAGGAGTTGCGTGTGACGTCTGTAGACAGTCCACGTTTTGCAGGCGTATAGCAGGGTTGGGAGGACAATGGCTTTATAGACAAGCACCTTGGTCTCCCTACGGATGTCCTGGTTCTCAAACACTCTCTGCTTCATTCGAAAAAATGCTGCACTCGCAGAGCTCAGTCGGTGTTGAATTTCAGTGTCAATGTTGACTTTGGTGGAGAGGAGGCTGCCAAGGGAGTGGAAATGGTCCGCATTTTCTAATGTGACACCATTAAGCTGTATCTCTGGCATTGGAGATACAAACCTATATAAAGTCTATTTGAAATGATGTGTGTTCATGAGAACCTGGAATGCTGACAAGACGTTCTCCGCTGCAGAGATTTGAGATGGGCTTCATAAAGGCATCTCTCCTATGTACTATCCAGTCTTGAGCGGTCAAGATTATTATTCAGAAGCATTGCAACCTATCTGGAGGTTCCACCCCAGTTGTCTTTAAAACAGGATTAGAAGCTCATACTTAGTGTCTTTGAATGAGTGAAATAACACATGCTCAAGAGGATGTCCTTCCCAACTTTTCTTGAAGGTCATCTCCAAGAGTTGGGAATGATTTTTTTTCTTGACAGTCTAGAAGCAGATGTTTCTACATACAATTCTTATATCTTATCATAATTAATAAATTCAATCAATCAAGATAATTGATTCTTTATTATTAATATGCATATATGCATATACATAATGAATTAGCCATGTTAAAATCCAAAACTCTCACTTTTGTCCAATCGTGGAAACCCATGTCTTGGCAGATGGTTACAACAACATTTGTTATAGAACTCCAATATGCTGATGACAACATCATCTGTGTGCATTCAAAAGAAAACCTACAAGCCACTCTAAACACCTTCGCAGAAGCATACGAGAAGCTCAGTCTGTCATTGAAGATTGAGAAAACATTAGAATATTTGGACCATTTCTGCTCCCTTGGCAGCCACCTCTCCACAAAAGTCAACATTGACACTGAAATACAACACTGCCTGAGCTCTGCGAGTGCAGGTTTTCCCCAAATGAAGCAGGGAGTCCTAAAATCCTAGAGTTGGAAGAGACCTGTTGGGCCATCCAGTCCAACCCCATTCTGCCAAGAAGCAGGGAAATCACATTCAAAGCACTCCCAGCAGATGGCCATTCAGCCTCTGTTTCAAAGCCTCCAAAGAAGGAGCCTCCACCACACTTGAGGGCAGTGAGTTCCCCTGCTGAACAGGTCTCACATAGAATCATAGAATCCTAGAGTTGGAAGAGACCTCCTGGGCCATCATCCAGTCCAACTCCATTCTGCCAAGAAGCAGGAATATTGCATTCAAAGCACCCCTGACAGATGGCCATCCAGCCTCTGTTTCGAAGCTTCCAAAGAAGGAGCCGCCACCACACTCCCTCCGGGGCAGAGAGTTCCACTGCTGAACGGCTCTCACAGTCAGGAAGTTCTTCCTCGTGTTCAGATGGAATCTCCTCTCTTGTAGTTTGAAGCCATTGTTCCCTTGCGTCCTAGTCTCCAGGGAAGCAGAAAGGAAGCTCCCTCCCTCCTCCTCCCTGTGGCTTCCTCTCACATATTTATACATGGCTATCATATCTCCTCTCAGACGTCTCTTCTTCAGGCTAAACATGCCCAGCTCCTTAAGCCGCTCCTCATAGGGCTTGTTCTCCAGACCCTTGATCTGCTCCCTCCTCCCTGTGGCTTCCTCTCACATATTTATACATGGCTATCATGTCTCCTCTCAGCCTTCTCTTCTTCAGGCTAAACACGCCCAGCTCCTTCAGCCGCTCCTCATAGGGCTTGTTCTCCAGACCCTTGATCTGCTTCCTCCTCCCTGTGGCTTCCTCTCACATATTTATACATGGCTCTCATCATATCTCCTCTCAGCCTTCTCTTCTTCAGGCTAAACACGCCCAGCTCCTTAAGCCGCTCCTCATAGGGCTTGTTCTCCAGACCCTTGATCTGCTTCCTCCTCCCTGTGGCTTCCTCTCACATATTTATACATGGCTCTCATCATATCTCCTCTCAGCCTTCTCTTCTTCAGGCTAAACACGCCCAGCTCCTTAAGCCGCTCCTCATAGGACTTGTTCTCCAGACCCTTGATCACAGTCCAACCCCATTCTGCCGAGAAGCAAGAAGATCACATTAAAAGCCGGTAAAAAGAAATCTTGGTTGGAATTATCAATATCTGGAAAGGCAATGGATCAAAGTCTAGGCTTGTGTTAGCCTTTCAGAAATTGCAAAAGTGCCAGATTCATCCCAGAACCCAACTAGCTTGGAATTCTGAATGTCTCCCCGTTTTCAGCAGAGTGAACTGCATATTAAACTCAGAGACAATTCTCAGTTCAGACTTTTTTGTCATAATGTTTTGGCTGATTTGGGAGCTCGTCGCCCTCCCAGTGAAAACAACAGCTGTCAAGATTGGTGAGATGTATTCATGACACATTTTGAAATGCCTTGATCAGGGGAAATCTGCAGTCCACTTTAGTCGTCAGCAGCCAACCCTTTGAAGCAGGCTTCGCTTTGGATCACATGAGAGAGTTCCCTCCAGAGCGGCTGCCAATCCATCCGTGCCTTCCTTGGGTTGGGTTTCTACACCTGCCTTGAGAGGGAGAGTGGGGTGGCCTTCCTTCACAAAGAAGAGGGGGACTGGCTCTTGAGCAAACAATCTTCTAGGAGCACCAAGAGGATTTCTGCCAAAGACATCCATTTTTAGTGCAGAAGAATATTCCACAACACTTTGGGATGATCAGGTATGGGATAGTGGCGAAGAGTGTTTGATATCTCCTTCAGTCGGGAGAAAACTGTTCCAATTTTTTGATATTATGTGCAATGATTGAATAACAGGCAACTTTTTGCACAGGGGAAAATAAACACCCAAATCAGCAAAGCACTACAAAAGTTCATGTAGAAAAAACATAGTTTCCAAAAAACACCCAGGGATGGATCAGGGTCACCCATGTCACCAATGCAATGGACCATTGTCACCAATGTTACCAGTGTCACCAAATGTCACCAATTCAAAGCTCCAGTGACACCAATGCGATGGAGTAACGTCACCAGTATAACCAATTTCACCAAATGTCATCAATGCGATGCACCAATGTCACCAAATGTCATCAATGCAATGGACCAATGTCACCAATGTAACCAGTGTCACCAATGTCACCAATGCAATGGACCAATGTCACCAGTATAACCAATGTTACCAAATGTCACCAATGTGATGCACCAATGTTACCAAACGTCATCAGTGCAATGGACCAATGTCACCAATGTAACCAGTGTCACCAGTGTCACCAGTATAACCAATCTCATCAAATGTCACCAATGCGATGCACCGATGTCACCAAACATCATCAGTGTAATGGACCAATGTCACCAATGTCACCAGTATCACCAAATGTCACGAATGCAATGGATCATTGTCACTAATGTTACCAGTGTCACTAAATGTCACCAATGCAATGGATCATTGTCACTAATGTTACCAGTGCCACCAAATGTCACCAATGTGATGGACCAATGTCACCAATGTAACCAGTGTCACTAAATGTCACCAATGCAATGGACCATTGTCACTAATGTTACCAGTGTCACCAAATGTCACCAATGCAATGGACCAATGTCACCAATATAACCAATCTCACCTAATGTCATCAATGTGATGGACCAATGTCACCAATGCCCACTACTATAATAACAGGGCCATAGGCCCTCTTGCCAGACCGTTGCTGCTGTTGCCGCCCTCGCCAAAGTCGCCGTTCTGAAACAACTCGAAGCAGGTCTGGGCCTGCCTGACCCAGCACAGCCTATATAAGGCTTCTGGGTGAGGGAGAGGCTGGCCCCTTAGCCCCTTAAAGGTACTGGGTGGGGCCAGCCGCTGATTAGCCTGCTGACCAGGCAGCAGGAAAGCTTCCCGCCACGCAGGGGGCTTCTGGGAAGGAGAAGCCCCCTGCTCCCCACGTGGCCAGTGGGAGAGTGCCCCCCCCCCCCCCCCCGCTGCAACAGGCCTTGCCCGGTAAGTCGGGCAATGCATTTTCCTTCAGTACATCCATTCTTTCGTTACTTTTGTTACCTTTGGGAGCACGAATAGGAAGGCCCCTCCCGGTACAAAAATCAGGTTGACATGAAAGCAAGTGGGAGTTGATCCCAGCTCCTTGGCTGTTTTTTGTGAGCACGTGGCACTCTATGCCTCCTTGTCTTGGAAAGAATGTGTTCATGGGGTGCAGGCCCAGAAAGCTTGTGCACCTGCAGCCGAATGCCTCCTCTAGAGTAAGAATGAGAACTTGCCTCCTTGCCTTGGAAAGAGAGTGTATGTGTGATGCGCAGGCCCAGACAACATGCATGTCTGCGTGGTCTGCAGGCACAGAAAGCATGTGCGCCTGTCTGCAGCTGAGTGCCTCCTTGGGTAAGAATGAGAACTTGCCTACTTGCCTTGGAAAGAGAATGCATTTGTGGTGTGCAGGCTCAGAAAGTGTGTGCACCTGCTGCAGCTGAGCGCCTCTTCTAGAGTAAGAATGAGAACTTGCCTTCTTGCCTTGCATGTGTTGTGACATGCAGGTCCAGAAAGTGCCTGTGCCTGCCTGCAGCTGAACGCCTCCTCTAGAGTAAGAATGAGAACTTGCCTCCTTGCCTTGGAAAAAGTGTGTGTGTGTGTGAGAGAGAGAGAGATGCAGGCCCAGAAAGAGTGCGCACCTGCCTGCAGCCAATGACCTCTCCTCTAGAGTAGAAAAAAGGGTAAGAAGCTTCCTTAAAGCACATACCTGCCTGCAGCTGAGTGCTTCTCCTCTAGAGTAAAAGAGCTTAAATGCCTAAAATGACAGGAAGGGGAGTCAAAACAGCTCCCCCCCTCCCCACACACACACACACACAAGTGGCAGATAGAAAACAGATCTTTTGGAAGGTTTCTTTAGGTAAACCAAAGGTCAGTTGCTTTCAGGACAACAAAGTAATTCTCCTTGCCTTGGAAAGTGCATGTGACATGCAGGCCCACAATGTATGTGTGCCTACCTGTATCCAAGCACCTCCTCTGGAGTAAGAGAACTTGCCTTCTTGCCTTGGAAAGTGCATGTGGCATGCAGGCCCAGAAAGTATGTGTGCCTACCTGCATCCAAGCACCTCCTCTGGAGTAAGAGAACTTGCCTTCTTGCCTTGGAAAGTGCATGTGGCATGCAGGCCCAGAAAGTATGTGTACCTACCTGCATCCAAGCACCTCCTCTGGAGTAAGAGAACTTGCCTTCTTGCCTTGGAAAGTGCATGTGGCATGCAGGCCCAGAAAGTGTGTGTGCCTGCCTGCATCCAAGCGCCTCCTCTGGAGTAAGAGAACTTGCCTTCTTGCCTTGGAAAATGTGTGTGGCATGCAGGCCCAGAAAGTGCACATGCCTGTCTGCAGCCAGGTGCCTCCTCTAGAGTAAGTAACAGGTAAGAAGCCTCTTTAAAACATACGTCTGCCTGCAGCTGAGCACCTCTCCTCAAAAATAGAGCTTAAACTTGCCTCCTTGCCTTGGAAAGTGCATGTGGCATGCAGGCCCAGAAAGTATGTGTGCCTACCTGTATCCAAGCACCTCCTCTGGAGTAAGAGAACTTGCCTTCTTGCCTTGGAAAGTGCATGTGGCATGCAGGCCCAGAAAGTATGTGTGCCTACCTGCATCCAAGCACCTCCTCTGGAGTAAGAGAACTTGCCTTCTTGCCTTGGAAAGTGCATGTGGCATGCAGGCCCAGAAAGTATGTGTGCCTACCTGCATCCAAGCACCTCCTCTGGAGTAAGAGAACTTGCCTTCTTGCCTTGGAAAGTGCATGTGGCATGCAGGCCCAGAAAGTGTGTGTGCCTGCCTGCATCCAAGCGCCTCCTCTGGAGTAAGAGAACTTGCCTTCTTGCCTTGGAAAATGTGTGTGGCATGCAGGCCCAGAAAGTGCACATGCCTGTCTGCAGCCAGGCGCCTCCTCTAGAGTAAGTAACAGGTAAGAAGCCTCTTTAAAACATACGTCTGCCTGCAGCTGAGCACCTCTCCTCAAGAATAGAGCTTAAACTTGCCTCCTTGCCTTGGAAAGTGCATGTGGCATGCAGGCCCAGAAAGTATGTGTGCCTACCTGTATCCAAGCACCTCCTCTGGAGTAAGAGAACTTGCCTTCTTGCCTTGGAAAGTGCATGTGGCATGCAGGCCCAGAAAGTATGTGTGCCTGCCTGCATCCAAGCGCCACCTCTGGAGTAAGAGAACTTGCCTTCTTGCCTTGGAAAATGTGTGTGGCATGCAGGCCCAGAAAGTGCACATGCCTGTCTGCAGCCAGGCGCCTCCTCTAGAGTAAGTAACAGGTAAGAAGCCTCTTTAAAACATACGTCTGCCTGCAGCTGAGCACCTCTCCTCAAGAATAGAGCTTAAACTTGCCTCCTTGCCTTGGAAAGTGCATGTGACATGCAGGCCCACAATGTATGTGTGCCTACCTGTATCCAAGCACCTCCTCTGGAGTAAGAGAACTTGCCTTCTTGCCTTGGAAAGTGCATGTGGCATGCAGGCCCAGAAAGTATGTGTGCCTACCTGCATCCAAGCACCTCCTCTGGAGTAAGAGAACTTGCCTTCTTGCCTTGGAAAGTGCATGTGGCATGCAGGCCCAGAAAGTATGTGTGCCTACCTGCATCCAAGCACCTCCTCTGGAGTAAGAGAACTTGCCTTCTTGCCTTGGAAAGTGCATGTGGCATGCAGGCCCAGAAAGTGTGTGTGCCTACCTGCATCCAAGCACCTCCTCTGGAGTAAGAGAACTTGCCTTCTTGCCTTGGAAAATGTGTGTGGCATGCAGGCCCAGAAAGTGTGTGTGCCTACCTGCATCCAAGCACCTCCTCTGGAGTAAGAGAACTTGCCTTCTTGCCTTGGAAAGTGCATGTGGCATGCAGGCCCAGAAAGTATGTGTGCCTACCTGCATCCAAGCACCTCCTCTGGAGTAAGAGAACTTGCCTTCTTGCCTTGGAAAGTGCATGTGGCATGCAGGCCCAGAAAGTATGTGTGCCTACCTGCATCCAAGCACCTCCTCTGGAGTAAGAGAACTTGCCTTCTTGCCTTGGAAAGTGCATGTGGCATGCAGGCCCAGAAAGTATGTGTGCCTACCTGCATCCAAGCGCCTCCTCTGGAGTAAGAGAACTTGCCTTCTTGCCTTGGAAAGTGCATGTGGCATGCAGGCCCAGAAAGTATGTGTGCCTACCTGCATCCAAGCACCTCCTCTGGAGTAAGAGAACTTGCCTTCTTGCCTTGGAAAGTGCATGTGGCATGCAGGCCCAGAAAGTGTGTGTGCCTACCTGCATCCAAGCACCTCCTCTGGAGTAAGAGAACTTGCCTTTTTGCCTTGGAAAGTGCATGTGGCATGCAGGCCCAGAAAGTATGTGTGCCTACCTGCATCCAAGCACCTCCTCTGGAGTAAGAGAACTTGCCTTCTTGCCTTGGAAAGTGCATGTGGCATGCAGGCCCAGAAAGTGTGTGTGCCTGCCTGCATCCAAGCGCCTCCTCTGGAGTAAGAGAACTTGCCTTCTTGCCTTGGAAAATGTGTGTGGCATGCAGGCCCAGAAAGTGCACATGCCTGTCTGCAGCCAGGCGCCTCCTCTAGAGTAAGTAACAGGTAAGAAGCCTCTTTAAAACATACGTCTGCCTGCAGCTGAGCACCTCTCCTCAAGAATAGAGCTTAAACTTGCCTCCTTGCCTTGGAAAGTGCATGTGGCATGCAGGCCCAGAAAGTATGTGTGCCTACCTGTATCCAAGCACCTCCTCTGGAGTAAGAGAACTTGCCTTCTTGCCTTGGAAAGTGCATGTGGCATGCAGGCCCAGAAAGTATGTGTGCCTACCTGTATCCAAGCACCTCCTCTGGAGTAAGAGAACTTGCCTTCTTGCCTTGGAAAGTGCATGTGGCATGCAAGCCTAGAACGTGCTCACACCTGCCTGAAGCCAGGCACCTCCTCTAGAGTAAGAAACAGGTAAGAAGCTTCTTTAAAGTGTACGTCTGTCTGCAGCTGAGCACCTCTCCTCTAGAGTAGAGGTTAAATGTCTGTAATGATGGAAAGGGGAGTCTGGGAAGCGCCTCCTCCATAATAGTCCAATAGAAAACTGATCTTTCATTACCCCAGAACGAAAACAGATATCTGCTCTCCTGATTTCGGGAGGCTCCCAAAAATGGATTGGGGCCCCCACCAAAAGCCGGGACATGAACTGGGTCAAGGTTTACCCCCAGATACACAACCCTAGTATAGATAAGCCCTAACGGTACCACAAAAACATCCCTCTCTGGAAATCTTCCCATTTCCAAGGTTGTACCACATTTCATGGGGAAGTAACACACATAGTTTCATGATTCAAAATGTACACAAATTTGAAAATGCATAGATGGAAATGCATGGATAGATATGCATGTGTGTTAGAAAAGTGAAAATCTAAAAGGCATATATTTTAGAAAAATATTCCCCCAAATACTCCAGAACTTCAGTGGAGTTGGACCAAAAAAAACCCCTCCAACATTCGCAATTCTGTATGTAAATAGGGGAGAAAGAGGACGCAGGTGGGAAATTGCGACGCACAAAACGAATGAGATTGACAGATTTCCACATCCCTTTGTGACGATACACTTCCTGAAAGAATAAAACAGGAAAAAAAACTTGCAAATTGGAATTTGTCCCACGGGTTTCCCTCACAACAAAGGGAAATAATGTAATTTTTGACAAGGAGCAAATTTGTTTCTGAAGACTTTATCCAACATGCCGGAATTAAACATCCAGGCAGAGCAGAAAGGAAAAACAACACCACGACCTCTCAATTAAGGCGTTTTTACAAAGCACGCATTTCCAGATCTGCTGGAAATGAACTAAGGGAGAAACACATCAGATCGAGGTAATGAAAGTCTTCGATGAAAAGCAGTTTAGAGACATTTCCCTGAGTTTGTGGGATAGAATCATAGAATCCTAGAACCAAAGAGTTGGAAGAGACCTCCTGGGCCATCATCCAGTCCAACCCCCTTCTGTCAAGAAGCAGGAATATTGCATTCAAAGCACCCCTGACTGATGGCCATCCAGCCTCTGTTTAAAAGCTTCCAAAGAAGGAGCCTCCACCACACTCCGGGGCAGAGAGTTCCACTGCTGAACGGCTCTCACAGTCAGGAAGTTCTTCCTAATGTTCAGATGGAATCTCCTTTCTTGTAGTGTGAAGCCATTCCTCCATTGCGTCCTAGTCTCCAAGGAAGCAGAAAACAAGCTTGCTCCCTCCTCCTCCCTGTGGCTTCCTCTCACATATTTGTACATGGCCCTCATCATATCTCCTCTCAGCCTTCTCTTCTTCAGGCTAAACATGCCCAGCTCCTTAAGTCGCTCCTCATAGGGCTTGTTCTCCAGACCCTTGATCATTCCACTTGCCCTTACAGCCAGATAATTAGCATTACTTCCTTAGATCTAGACACTATGTTCCTATTGATGCAGGCCAAAATCCCATTGGCTTTTTTTGCCGCCACATCACATTCCTGGCTCATGTTTAACTTGTTGTCCACGAGGACTCCAAGATCTTTTTCACACGTACTGCTCTCGAGCCAGGTGTCCCCCATTCTGTATCTTTGCATTTCATTTTTTCTGCCAAAGTGGAGTATCTTGCATTTGTCCCTGTTGAACTTCATTTTGTTAGTTTTGGCCCATCTCTCTAATCTGTCAAGATCGTTTTGAATCCTGCTCCTGTCCTCTGGACTATTGGCTATCCCTCTCAATTTGGTGTCGTCTGCAAACTTGATGATCCTGCCTTCTCGCCCTTCATCTAAGTCATTAATAAAGATGTTGAACAGGACCGGGCCCAGGACGGAACCCTGCGGTACTCCACTTGTCACTTCTTTCCAGGATGAAGAGGAAGCCTTGGGGAGAATCACCCTCTGTGTTCGTCCATTTAACCAATTCCAGATCCACCTCACCGTAGTTTTGCCTCGCCCACATTGGACTAGTTTCCTTGCCAGAAGGTCATGGGGACCTTGTCAAAGAAGGCCTTCCTGAAATCCAGGTACGCTACATCCACGGCATGGATTCCTCCTTCCTTTCTCCCTTCCATCCATCCATCCATCCATTCTTCCTTCCTCCCCTTATTCTTTCCTTCTATCTATCTATCAATTCGTCCTCCTTCCCTACTACCTTCATCCTTCCTTCCATCCATCCATCTATCCATGTTTCCTCCCTCCCTTCCATCCATCCATCCATCCATCCATCTATCCTTCCTCTCCTCAATCTTTCCTTCCATCTATCTATCGATCGATCGATCTATCGATCTATCTATTCATGCTTCCTCCTTCCCTTCCCTCCTTCCATCTATCTATCAATTCTTCCTCCTTCCCTTCTTCCTCCATCCTTCCTTCCATCCATCTATCCATCCTTTCTCCCTCCCTCCCATCCATCCATCCATCCATCCTCCCATCCATCCTTCCATCTATCTACCCATTCTTGCTCCCTCCCTCCCATCCATTTATCCATGCTTCCTCCCTCCCCCTTCCATCTATCTATCTATCTATCTATCTATCTATCTATCTATCTATCCTTCCTCCCCTTATTCTTTCCTTCCTTCCATCTATCCATCCTTCCTCTCTCTTCCTTCCTCCTCTCCTTCCTTCCATCTATCTATCTATCCTTTCTTTCTTTCTTTCTTTCTTTCTTTCTCCCTCCCTCCTTCCATCTATTTATCCATGCTTCCTCCCATCCATCCATCCATCCATCCATCCATCCTTCCTTCCTTCCATCCATCCATCCTTCAATCTATCTATCCATTCGTCCTCCCTCCGTCCTCCCTCCCTCCCTCCCTCCCTCCCTCCCTCCTTCCTTCCTTCCTTCCATCCTTCGAATTCCGGAATGGCTATACTATAGAATTTCTGAATCATGGGATTTTAATATTTAGACTAGGGTGATATCATGCGCATCTGGATGTTTAAATTTTATGTACCTAAGTGTTATGTTTAATGGTTCTTAATTGATTTTAAGTTCATAATTATATGTAGTAATTAGTTATTATGATTTCTTTGTGTACTTATGTTGGCACTGAATTTTTGCCATTAGTATGTTGTAAACCGCCTTGAGTCCCCTCCCCCGCCCCAGGGGTGAGAAAGGCGATATATAAATACAATAAATAATAATAATAATAATAATAATAATAATAATAAGAAGAAGAAGAAGAAGAGGAGGAGGAGGAGGAGGAGGAGGAGGAGGAGGAGGAGGAACAAGACGATGACAACGACTCTGGAACAAGCCAGTCAAGGTGGTCCCAGTGGTGATTGGCACACTGGGTGCAGTGCCGAAAGACCTTGGCCTGCACTTAAATACAATCGGCGCTGACAAAATTACCAACTGTCAGCTGCAAAAGGTCACCCTACTTAGATCTCCACATATTATTTGCCGATACATCACACAGTCCTAGAAATTTGGGAAGTGTCCAACGTGGGATCCACTACAGCAGTCAGCAGAGTGTCTGCTGTGGACTCATCTTGTTGTGTTTCGAGTAATAAGAAGATCACGCAGACAGACTCCAAGCCAAGGCACAACACCCTTGCTCAGATGATTCATTGGAACTTGAATCTATCCATGCTTCCTCCCTCCCTCCCATCCATCCATCCATCCATTCATCCACCCATCCATCCTTCTATCTATCTATGGGGTTGGACTGGGTGGCCCAGGAGGTCTCTTCCAACTCTAGGATTCTATGAGTCTATGATTCTATGAATAATAATAATAATAATAATAATAATAATAATAATAATAATGTTGTTGTTCATTCGTTCAGTTGTCTCCGACTCTTTGTGACCTCATGGACCAGCCCATGCCAGAGCTCCCTGTCGGCCGTTACCACCCCCAGCTCCCTCAAGGTCAGTCCAGTCACTTCAAGGACGCCACCCATCCATCTTGCCCTTGGTCGGCCCCTCTTCCTTTTGCCTTCCACTTTCCCCAGCATAATTGTCTTCTCTAGGCTTTGCTGTCTCCTCATGATGTGGCCAAAGTACTTCAACTTTGTCTCTAGTATCTTTCCCTCCAGTGAGCAGTCGGGCTTTATTTCCTGGAGGATGGACTGGTTGGATCTTCTGGCAGTCCAAGGCACTCTCAGCACTTTCCTCCAACACCACAGCTCAAAAGCATCGATCTTCCTTCGCTCAGCCTTCCCGAAGGTCCAGCTCTCACATCCGTAGGTGACTTACTACAGGGAAGACCATGGCTTGGACTAGGCAAGGGATCTTGGTTGCCAGTCTGATGTCTCTGCTCTTGACTATTGTATCGAGACTGGACATTGCTCTCCTCCCAAGAAGGAAGCGTCTTCTGATTTCCTGGCCACAGTCTGCATCTGCACTCATCTTCCCACCTAGAAATACAAAGCCTGTCACTTCCTCCACGATTTCTCCCTCTATTTCCCAGTTGTCAATCATTCTTGTTGCCATAATCTTGGTTTCTTTGACGTTTAGCTGCAACCCGGCTTTTGCGCTTTCTTCTTTCACCTTGATTAGAAGGCTCCTCAGCTCCTCCTCGCTTTCGGCCATCAGAGTGGTGTCATCTGCGTATCTGAGGTTGTTAATGTTTCTTCCAGAAATAATAATAATAATAATAATAATAATAATCTCTTTCCCAAGACTTTTTTGAAACCTCGAGCTCAAAGGAGCCTGTGTCAAGAGTGATGTGTTCATGCCCCAGTGGTGCCCCCCACAAGGACTTTCTTCCCCCCACTGAGTGGGGAAATGCTGGGCTATGAAACCTCCGTCACATCACTTATCTCCTGAGCAGCCCACCTGATGACTGACAACTTTAATTTCAGCGTGAAATTGGCTGGCTAGCGACTGAAACATCCATCCCTTTTTGACAAGGATGGCATGGGCTACTGGGGGAGATATTTACCACCTCGAGTGTCCAAAGTCAGCAACCTGAGTGGCAAACTGTCCAAGGAAGGAGGAGAAGGAGAAGAAGAAGGGAGGCGGCTGCTCTTCCGCGATCCCTCTCGTGTCTATTTCACCGAAAATTCAGGAGACGGGAGAACTCCCCGTAACAAAGGATGCTTTTCATTGGCATGTGCATACATAAAATATATGGCCCTCAAGATGCCAGATGGAAACCTATTTGACGCTGACAGAGCATGAAGTTCCACCAGCAAGCTTGCAGAAGAGGTCCAGGAGACCGGCAGGGTGTGGAATGGAGGGGTGCAAAAGGACAAAAATCTGCCTTGTCTTGAAATAGAAATTGAGTATGCACCCCTCTCTCGTTTTGTGAGTGTCTCTAAAGCAGTGTTTCGCAACCTTCCTAATGCTGCGACCCCTTAATACAGTTCCTCATGCTGTGGTGACCCCCCAACCATACAATTATTTTTGTTGCTACTGGTGGGGTTGAGGGGGGGATTGATTTTTAACATTTTAACATTTGGGATTTATAGTTCACCTGAATTCCGAACTCCAACAATGGTGGAATTGAACCAAACCTGGCACACAGAACTTCCATGAACAACGAAAAATACTGGAAGGGTTTGATGGACATTGACCTTGAGTTTGGGAATTGTAGTTCTCCTACATCCAGAGAGCACTGTGGACTCAAACAATGATGGATCTGGACCAAACTTGGCATGAATACTCAATATGCCCACATGTCAACCCTGGTGGAATTTGGGGAAAAAAGACTTGACATTTGGGAGTTGTAGCTGCTGGGATTTATAGTTCACCTGAATTCCGAACTCCACCAATGATGGAATTGAACCAAACTTGGCACATACAACTCCCATGAACAACGGAAAATACTGGAAGGGTTTGATGGACATTGACCTTGACTTTGGGAGTTGTAGTTCACTTACATCCAGGGAGCACTGTGGAATCAAACAATGATGGATCTGGACCAAACTATGCCCACATGCCAACACTGGTGCAATTTGAGGAAAATAGACTTGACATGTAGGAGTGTAGTTGCTGGGATTTATTGTTCACCTATAATCAAAGAGCATTCTGAACTCCAGTAACAATGGAATTGAACCAAGCTTGGCACACAGAGCTCCCATGCCCAACAGAAAATACTGGAAGGGTTTAGTGGACATTGACCTTGACTTTGGGAGTTGTAGTTCACTTACATCCAGGGAGCACTGTGGAATCAAACAATGATGGATCTGGACCAAACTTGGCACGGATACTCAATATGCCCACATGTCAACCCTGGTGGAATTTGGGGAAAATAGACTTGTCATTTGGGAGTTGTAGCTGCTGGGATTTATAGTTCACCTACAATCAAAGAGCACTCTGAACCCCACCAATGGTAGAATTGGGCCAAACTTCCCTCACAGAGACCCCCATGACCAACAGAAAATATTGTGTTTTCTGATGGTCTTCGGCAACCCCTCTGACACCCCCTCGCGACCCCCCCCCAGGGGTCGCGACCCCCAGGTTGAGAAACACTGCTCTAAACTATCTCGAAGGGACTGTTTTGCTTTGGATTCTAAACACCAAAGGTTTGCTATTCTTTTGCTTTGTGAATCCACGCATTCACGCCAATGAGAACATTTCCAGGGTTCGTTTATATTTTTGGAATATTTTGATATTTGGGAATTCCAGATAAGGTACACTTCACCTCCATTTAGTTTCTATCCAAAGACTAACTAAACCAAAATGAGAACAGGTCCAAGATCATAGAATCCTAGAACCCTAAAGTTGGAAGAGACCTCCTGGGCCATCATCCAGTCCAACCCCATTCTGCCAAGAAGCAGGAATATTGCATTCCAATCACCCCTGACAAATGGCCTTCCAGCCTCTGCTTAAAAGCTTCCAAAGAAGGAGCCTCAACCACACTCCGGGGCAGAGAGTTCCACTGCTGAATGGCTCTCACAGTCAGGAAGTTCTTCCTCGTGTTCAGATGGAATCTCCTTTCTTGAAGCCATTGTTCCATTGCGTCCTAGTCTCCAAGGAAGCAGAAAGGAAGCTTGCTCCCTCCTCCCTAGGACTTCCCCTCATATATTTATACATGGCTCTCATCATATCTCCTCTCAGCCTTCTCTTCTTCAGGCTAAACATGCCCAGCATCCTTGTCTTCTCCAAGCTTTCCTGTCTTCTCATGATGTGGCCAAAGGACTTCATCTTGGCCTCTCATCTCCTTCCCTCCAATGAGCAGTCGGGCTTTCATTCCTGGAGGGTGGAATGGTTGGATCTACTTGTGGTCCAAGGCACTCTCAGGATTTTTCTCCAACACCACGGTTCTCTCTTCCTTCGCTCAGCCTCCCTTCTGGTCCAGCTCTCACATCCATAGGTTATTATGGCTTCAAACTACAAGAGAGGAGATTCCATCTGAACATTAGGAAGAACTTCCTGACTGTGAGAGCCGTTCAGCAGTGGAACTCTCTGCCCCGGAGGGAGTGTGGTGGAGGCTCCTTCTTTGGAAGCTTTTAAGCAGAGGTTGGATGGCCATCTGTCAGGGGTGATTGGAATGCAATATTCCTGCTTCTTGGCAGAATGGGGTTGGACTGGATGGTCCATGAGGTCTCTTCCAACTCTTTGATTCTATGATTCTATGATTCTATGATTACAGGGAATACCATTGCTTTGAATACGCAGATATTCATTGCCAGTGTGATGTCTCTACTCTTCACTATTTTATTGAGATGGGACATTGCTCTCCTCCCAAGAAGGAAACGTCTTCTTGTTTCCTGGCTGCACTCTGCATCTACAGTCATCTTTGCACCTATAGAATCATAGAATCCTAGAGTTGGAAGAGATCTCCTGGGCCATCCAGTCCAACCCCATTCTGCCAAGAAGCAGGAATATTGCATTCAAATCACCCCCGACAGATGGCCATCCAGCCTCTGTTTTAAAGCTTCCAAAGAAGGAGCCTCCACCACACTCCGGGGCAGAGAGTTCCACTGCTGAACGGCTCTCACAGTCTGGAAGTTCTTCCTAATGTTCAGATGGAATCTTCTTTCTTGTAGTTTGAACCTAGAAATTCAAAGCCTGTCATGGCCTCCATGTTTTCTCCCTCTATTTACCAGTTATCAATCAGTCTGGATGCCATCATATTGGGGGTTTTAAATGTCTGACTGCAACCCAGCTTTTGCCCTTCTTTCAACTTGATTAGAAGTTTCCTCAGCTCCTTCTTGTTTTTGGCCATCAAAGTGGTATCATCTGCATATCTAAGGTTGTGAATGTTTCTTCCAGCAATTTTCACCCAAGCCTTGCATTCGTCAAATCCCGCACATGATGTCTTCTGCATGCAAATTGAATAGGTTGGGTGAGAAGATACAACCCTGCCATTCTCCTTTCCCAATCTTGAACCTTTTAAAATCATATTTGTTACCTTGCTATGTTCTCACATTTATTTATTATTATTTATTTAGAAGATTTCTCAACCTCGACGAGGGACTCAGGTCGGTTTACAGTGCATATCAAATATAATCAGATAAAACAGCAAATACAACTCATTACATATTAAAATAGTACAACTCAGTACAATAAAAACCTCATCATTACATCATTACAGTTTCCTACGCCAAATCGTCAATCCAGTCATGGTCATAATCATATTCATAGTCACAGTTCATCATAATTCATCACAGGGAAGGTTCTAGGTTCAGTCTTTGAATGCCGCATTCCAGAGCCATGTTTTTAATGATTTCCTGAACGTCAGGAGGGAGGGGGCAGATCTAACCTCTAGTGGGAGGGAGTTCCAAAGCCGGGGAGCCACCACTGAGAAGGCTCTGTCTCTCGTCCCCACCAGCCGTGATTGTGAGGGTGGTGGGACCGAGAGCAGGGCCCCCCCGGAACATCTTAGTAGCCTTGATGGTTCATAGGGGAGAATCCGTTCGGACAGGTAAACTGGGCCAGAGCCGTTTAGGGCTTTATAGGTCAACACCAGCACTTTGAATTGTGCCCGGAAGCTGATCGGCAGCCAGTGGAGCTGGCGTAACAGAGGGGTCGTATGGTCTCTGTACCCTGCTCCTGTTAGCAATCTGGCTGCCGCGCGTTGGACTGATTGAAGCTTCCGGGCAGTCATAGAATCATAGAATCATAGAATCAAAGAGTTGGAAGAGACCTCCTGGGCCATCCAGTCCAACCCCATTCTGCCAAGAAGCAGGAATATTGCATTCAAATCACCCCTGACAAATGGCCATCCAGCCTCTGCTTAAAAGCTTCCAAAGAAGGAGCCTCCACCACACTCCGGGGCAGAGAGTTCCACTGCTGAACGGCTCTTACAGTCAGGAAGTTCTTCCTAATGTTCAGATGGAATCTCCTCTCTTGTAGTTTGAAGCCATTGTTCCGCGTCCTAGTCTCCAAGGAAGCAGAAAACAAGCTTGCTCCCTCCTCCCTGTGGCTTCCTCTCACATATTTATACATGGCTAGTCTTCAGGGGCAACCCCACGTAGAGAGTGTTGCAGTAGTCTAAACGGGATGTAACCAGAGCGTGGACTACCGTGGCCAAGTCAGACTTCCCAATGAATATACATGTTCAAGTATATTCTTCCGGTGCATCTCTGCCATCCCTGAGAGTGAAAGATGGAAGAAAAAAAATATTTTAATACATACCACGACAATTACAACAACTATGGACCTGCCCAGACGTCTATTATCTTTTCATAGAACCCATCTTTGCAACCTAAAAGCAAACAAAGCATATTTTTGCTTTGCTGGAAACCAAGAAACAACAATCAAATATTTATGGCCCTATATGCCACATGCTCTAATTTTTTTTTGAAAAAAATCCCAACTCTAAATAATTTAGCAGCTTGATGGGGAATCAGAAGAATCCTCGAGGATGTTGCATGCGTTTACTAAATTAAAGTTGCCAGAAAGTGCTGTTAATCTTCTCATTACTTCTTTATTAACTTAACACTCTGCAAGGGAGGCCAACCATGAAAGCAGACCCTCCAACATCACACAGATGAGAGGACACACGCAGATAAGCAGCATCAGAGGGGAGTCAAGATGGGAAAAGTTGCTATTGGAGAACATATACATCAGGAAAGCCTGCACCAGTTTGCTTTTGCCTGAGTCTACAAGTATGGGGAGGCCAAATCACCTTGGGTTGTTGTAGGTTTTTTTGGCCATGGTCTAGAGGCATTCTCTCCTGACATTTCTGGGCTTGTATGTCACATGCACTTTCCAAGGCAAGGAGGCAAGTTTACTCCAGAGGAGACACACAACTGCAGGTAGGCACACACACTTTCCAAGGCAAGGAGGCAAGTTTACTCCAGAGGAGACACACAACTGCAGGTAGGCACACACACTTTCCAAGTCAAGGAGGCAAGTTGACTCCAGAGGAGACACACAGCTGCAGGTAGGCACACACACTTTCCAAGGCAAGGAGGCAAGTTTACTCCAGAGGAGACACACAACTGCAGGTAGGCACACACACTTTCCAAGTCAAGGAGGCAAGTTGACTCCAGAGGAGACACACAGCTGCAGGTAGGCACACACACTTTCCAAGGCAAGGAGGCAAGTTTATTCCAGAGAAGACACACAGCTGCAGGTAGGCACACACACTTTCCAAGGCAAGGAGGCAAGTTTACTCCAGAGGAGACACACAGCTGCAGGTAGGCACACACACTTTCCAAGTCAAGGAGGCAAGTTTACTCCCGAGGAGACACACAGCTGCAGGTAGGCACACACACTTTCCAAGGCAAGGAGGCAAGTTTACTCCAGAGGAGACACACAGCTGCAGGTAGGCACACACACTTTCCAAGGCAAGGAGGCAAGTTTACTCCCGAGGAGACACACAGCTGCAGGTAGGCACACACACTTTCCAAGGCAAGGAGGCAAGTTTACTCCAGAGGAGACACACCGTTGCAGGTAGGCACACATATTTTCCAAGTCAAGGAGGCAAGTTCTCTTACTCCAGTGGAGGTGCTTGGTTGCAGATAGGCATGACACTTCTTGGGCCTGAATGCCACACACATCTTCTAAGGCAAGGAGGCAAGTTCACTTACTCCAGAGGAGGCACTTGGATGCAGACAGGCACACACACTTTTTGGGCCTGCATGTCACATGCACTTTCCAAGGCAAAGAGGCAAATTTACTCCAGAGGAGGTGCTCAGCTGCAGGTAGGCACACACAATTTCCAAGTCAAGGAGGCAAGTTCTCTTACTCTAGAGGAGGCGCTTGGCTGCAGATAGGCATGACACTTCCTGGGCCTGCATGCCACATGCACTTACCAAGGCAAGGAGGCAAGTTTACTCCAGAGGAGACACTCAGCTGCAGGTAGGCACACACATTTTCTGGGCCTGCATGCCACATACTCATGAGATACTCAGCTGCAGGTAGGCACACGCACTTTCCTAGGCAAGGAGGCAAGGAGGCAAGGAAGCAAGTTCTCTTACTCCAGAGGAGGTGCTTGGCGGCAGACAGGCATGACACTTCCTGAGCCTGAATGCCACATTCACTTTCCAAGGCAAGAAGGCAAGTTCTCTTACTCCAGAGGAGGCGCTTGGATGCAGACAGGCATGACACTTCCTGAGCCTGCATGCCACATGTACTTTCCAAGGCAAGACGACAAGTTCTCTTACTCCAGAGGAGGCGCTTGGATGCAGACAGGCATGACACTTCCTGGGCCTGCATGCCACATGCACTTTCCAAGGCAAGAAGGCAAGTTCTCTTACTCCAGAGGAGGCATTTGCATGCAGGCAGGCACACACACTTCCTGAGCCTGCATGCCACATGCACTTTCCAAGGCAAGGAGGCAAGTTCTCTTACTCCAGAGTAGGCGGTTGGATGCAGGTAGGCACACACACTTTCTGGGCCTGCATGCGACACACACCTTCCAAGGCAAGGAGGCAAGTTCTCTTACTCCAAAGGAGGCACTTGGATGCAGACAGGCATGACACTTCCTGGGCCTGCATGCCACATGCATTTACCAAGGTAAGGAGGCAAGTTTACTCCAGAGGAGACATTCAGCTGCAGGTAGGCACACACATTTTCCAAGGCAAGGAGGTAAGTTCTCTTACTCCAGAGGAAGCGCCTGGATGCAGACAGGCATGACACTTCCTGAGCCTGCATGCCACATGCACTTACCAAGGCAAGGAGACAAGTTTACTCCAGAGGAGACACTCAGCTGCAGTAGGCACACACACTTTCTGGGCCTGCATGCCACATGCACTTTCCAAGGCAAGGAGACACGTTTACTCCAGAGGAGGCGCTTGGAAGCAGGCAGGCACACACACTTCCTAGGCTGCATGCCACATGCACTTTCCAAGGCAAGGAGGCAAGTTTACTCCAGAGGAGGCGCTTGGAAGCAGGCAGGCACACACACTTCCTAGGCTGCATGCCACATGCACTTTCCAAGGCAAGGAGGCAAGTTTACTCCAGAGGAGGCACTTGGATGCAGGTAGGCACACACACTTTCTGGGCCTGCCTGCCACACACATTTTCCAAGGCAAGGAGGCAAGTTCTCATACTCTGGAAGAGGTGCTTGGGTGCAAGCAGGCATGTTTACTTTCTGGGCCTGCATGCCACACATGCACTCTTTCCAAAGCAAGAAATTGCTCACGAAAAGCAGGCGAGGAGCCGGTATCCCTTGCTTTCGTGCCGAGCTGATTTTTGTACCTGGAGGAAGCTTCCCATTACGTGCTCCCAAAGGTAACAAAAGTAATTGAAGAACGACTGTAACGAAGTAAAATGTATCTGAGCACAACTCCAATATCTGGGCATTTAGGGCCTCTATGTAAAGCGTATCTTGACTGTAACACAACTGAAAAGCTTGCAAATTAAAAACAGCGTGGAAATGGCTGAGGGAGGATCTGCGGGGATTAAAGGAAAGGGAATTACTTTGTTGTCCTGAAAGCAACTGACCTTTGGTTAACCTAAAGAAACCTTCTAAAGCAATCTTGTTGATGATCAGGAGGGAGGGGAAGGGGTAGCTGCATGGATTAGGATGCATCCAATTGCTTTCTCTGGCCTTCCTCGTCCCACATGCTCTGCTAAGCTCAGATCTGGAGCAAATGGAAAGAGA
The DNA here is from genome assembly GCF_037176765.1 of Anolis sagrei. Lineage (NCBI taxonomy): Eukaryota > Metazoa > Chordata > Lepidosauria > Squamata > Anolidae > Anolis > Anolis sagrei. The sequence goes on from NC_090035.1 coordinate 1,440,953, forward strand.
AAGAAAGAAAGAAAGGACAGAAGAAAGAAAGAAAGGGAAAGAGAGTCTGGCATCAAGGGTTAGCACTCTGGAGCAACTGGTGAACACCACGGGAATACTTCTGATGCCTACAGCTAGAGATGGGATTTCATTACATTTGAAAGCAGGGAGAACATTGGGTCTGGTCTGAGAGCGGAAGGGGTTTCTTCCAGGCCTGCCTTTGGATATATTAACTTCTTTCAAGGGCAACATCCAAAACAAACTGTTCTCGCTCTGGTCTGCAGGGCAATTTGGGCAATATAAAGATCCGTGTGATAAGAATCCCTCCTTGGAGGATTGCAGGGAGGACTTCAAAAGCTCATAAATCTGCAGCAATATCCTTTGACTCTCCGCTCTCCCTTTCAAGAATGTCAAACTAATTATGGAAAAGCCAAATCTTCCGGCAGTATCCCGGTACTGTTGCAGTACAATATGCAAAGAGAGTCAGTGTGGTATAGTGGTTTTGATATCAAGCAATTTAGAGCAGTTCATGGATAGAGAAATCCAGACCGCGGATATCGAAACCCAGTATGCGGATACCGAGGCCCACTAGCCAGAATGTTAAACTAATTATGGAAAAGCCAAATTTTCTGATAGTATTCCAGTAGCATTGCATTAGAATATACAAAGAGAGCCAGTGTGGTATAGTGGTTTTCATATCAAGCAATTTAGAGCAGTTTGCGGATAGTGAAATCCAGACCGCAGATAGCGGATACTGAGACCCACTAGCCAGAATGTCAAACTAATTATGGAAAAGCCAAATCTTCTGGTAGTATTCCAGTACCGTTGCATTAGAATATGCAAAGATAGTTAAATCCAGACCGTGGATAGTGAAACCCAGTACGTGGATACCGAGGCCCACTAGCCAGAATGTCAAACTAATTATGGAAAAGCCAAATCATCCGACAGTATTCCAGTACTGTTGCATTAGAATATGCAAAGAGAGCCAGTGTGGTATAGTGGTTTTGATATCAAGCAATTTAGAGCAGTTCGTGGATAGAGAAAGCCAGACCGCGGATAGCGAAACCGAGTACGCGGATATCGAGACCCACTAGCCAGAATGTCAAACTAATTATGGAAAAGCAAAATCTTCTGGCAGTATTCCGGTACTGTTGCATTAGAATATTGAAAGAGAGCCAGTGTGGTATAGTGGTCTTGATATCAAGCAATTTAGAGCAGTTTGCGGATAGTGAAATCCAGATCGCGGATAGCGGATACCGAGACCCACTAGCCAGAATGTCAAACTAATTATGGAAAAGCCAAAACTTTTAGCAGTATTCCGGTACCGTTGCATTAGAATATGCAAAGAGAGCCAGTGTGGTATAGTGGTTTTGATATCAAGCAATTTAGAGCAGTTCGTGGATAGAGAAAGCCAGACCGCGGATAGCGAAACCGAGTACGCGGATATCGAGACCCACTAGCCAGAATGTCAAACTAATTATGGAAAAGCAAAATCTTCTGGCAGTATTCCGGTACTGTTGCATTAGAATATTGAAAGAGAGCCAGTGTGGTATGGTGGTCTTGATATCAAGCAATTTAGAGCAGTTTGCGGATAGTGAAATCCAGATCGCGGATAGCGGATACCGAGACCCACTAGCCAGAATGTCAAACTAATTATGGAAAAGCCAAAACTTTTAGCAGTATTCCGGTACCGTTGCATTAGAATATGCAAAGAGAGCCAGTGTGGTATAGTGGTTTTGATATCAAGCAATTTAGAGCAGTCTGCGGATAGTGACATCCGGACCGCGGATAGGGAAACCCAGTATGCGGATACCGAGACCCACTAGCCAGAATGTCAAACTAATTATGGAAAAGCCAAATCTTCTGGCAGTATTCCGGTACCATTGCATTAGAATATGCAAAGAGAGCCAGTGTGATATAGTGGTTTTGATATCAAGCAATTTAGAGCAGTTCGCGGATAGAGAAATCCAGACCGCGGATATTGAAACCCAGTACGCGGATACCGAGACCCACTAGCCAGAGTGTCAAACTAAGTATGGAAAAGCCAAAAAGGATGACAGCCAGTGCTAAGTCCTGGGACCTGTGAGGCAGCCATTCCTATTGTCATTGAGCGGCTGCAATAAACATTGATGTTTGGCGATCCTGCCAAGATCTGGATTTTTGGGAACAATGGGGGACTTTGGCTGAAGTCTTTAGTGAAAGAAAAGTTGAATGGGTGACAGATTAGGATGAGGTGCGGCTTTCCGAAGGCCTCCTCCATCCTATTGAGATATGATCATAGTTGCCAAATGACCGCTTCCTCTGGGGGGACCAACTCCGAGCCCAGAGATCACAGTCCTTTGTTATTGTATATGCAAGAAATGTCTTTTGATAAGGTTCTTTTTCAACTGGAGATTTCCTTCTTTCCAGGGTCACGCAGGGGTGGCTGCCTTGTATTTTTATACATTTTTCAATAAAAGGGGAAATTGGGCAAAACGGTCAGGAAAAGGTCAGATACACAGGGAGGAATATAGAAATATAGAAATCATGTTATAGAAAACATATCCACTTATCCCTCCCACTAGAGTCCCATAGAAGTTCAAGAGAGCACATAAGTGTAAAGGGAGGTGGTTTCTCAGTAATAAATGTGCTACCTTCTGCTATATATGAAATCTAGGGTGTAGGGAATTTGTTGATCTATGTTAATTTTTTGATGTATAGCTCTATGTTGCAATGTGGCAGGGTAGGGTAGCAACAGTAGAGGCAAGATTAATTTGCATACGTGCGGCCAATTGGTCGTATGCAGATGAGTGTAGGCCAGAATTTGAAAAGGCCACTGAGCCAGAATGGCAGTTGGGGGGCAAGAGAGCCGAACATTCTAAAGGGGTGGAGTTAAGTTTAAAAATAGGCAGTTAGAGAGTAATAAAAGATTCAGTTAGGGATTCCTGTTTGTCAGGTACAGTTAGGAACTTCTGTGAGAGAAAAACAGTTAGGAAAATGGAGCTTCTAAGGAAAATAAAGACATGCCAGTGTGGTTTAAGGCGGAATATAGTTCTATCAAGAGTATATGAAAAGTAACGTATTTGTGGATGTGAAACAGTTGAAGTTTGTGAGGAAAAGTTAACCAAGTGAATGATATTGAATGTAAGACTCAAGACTGTAACAGAACACACAAATGTAACCATAAGTGTTGGAGCCAGAAGCTATAAATAAACTTTGTTACTTCGTTTACTACAAGAGTGTCTCAAGCCTGTGATATAAAAGCCTCAAGGTAAACGCTCACAAGAAAGTCCCAGCCAATTTAAAAGGGGAAACTACATCAGTACAAGGCAGTAAAAAGATTTAAAAGAAAATATTTTCCCCCCACATCGACACACATAAAAGGCACCTGTAAAAGGACTGAAGTAATGATACGTCGTCCCATAGGGCATAAAACCTTGATTAAATGTACACACTATCTGACATGGGGTCCTTGTTGTTGTTAGTGTCTTGGCAAATTGACCAAGGCTTAACCCTTATTATCCAGTCTGGTGTCCTTGTCCTTAGCAAAACTATATGTTACTATATGTTACTAACAGTAAGAACTGACCACGGAACAACAGACTGGTTCAAGATTGGGAAAGGCGTACGGCAAGGCTGCATACTCTCACCCAACCTCTTTAACTTGTATGCAGAACACATCATGCGAGGATGTGCGGGGCTTGAGGAATGCAAAGCTGGGGTGAAAATGGCTGGAAGAAACATTAACAACCTCAGATATGCAGATGACACCACTCTGATGGCCGAAAGCGAGGAGGAGCTGAGGAGCCTTCTAATCAAGGTGAAAGAAGAAAGCGCAAAAGCCGGGTTGCAGCTAAACGTCAAAAAAACCAAGATTATGGCAACAAGAATGATTGACAACTTGGAAATAGAGGGAGAAAATGTGGAGGCCGTGACAGGGTTTGTATTTCTAGGTGGGAAGATGAATGCAGATGCAGACTGTGGCCAGGAAATCAGAAGACGCTTCCTTCTTGGGAGGAGAGCAAAGTCCAGTCTCGATAAAATAGTAAAGAGTAGAGACATCAGACTGGCAACAAAGACCCATTGCATAGTCCAAGCCATGGTCTTCCCAGTAGTAACCTACAGATGTGAGAGCTGGACTGTAGGGAAGGCCAAGCAAAGGAAGAGAGGTGCTTTTGAGCTGTGGTGCTGGAGGAAAGTTCTGAGAGTGCCTTGGACTGCGAGAAGATCCAACCACTCCATCCTCCAGGAAATAAAGCCCGGCTGCTCACTGGAAGGAAGGAGACTAGAGGGAAAGAGGAAGTCCTTTGAATGCCACATCATGAGGAGACAGCCAAGCCCAGAGAAGGGAATGATGCTGGGGAAAGTGGAAGGCAAAAGGAAGAGGGGCCGACCAAGGGCAAGATGGATGGATGGCATCCTTGAAGTGACTGGACTGACCTTGAAGGAGCTGGGGGTGGTGACAGCTGACAGGGAGCTCTGGCGTGGGCTGGTCCATGAGGTCACGAAGAGTCGGAGATGACTGAATGAATGAACAACAACAAAGCTCATTGGAGGGAAGGAGAGTAGAGACAAAGTGGAAGTCCTTTGGCCACATCATGAGGAGACAGCAAAGCCTGGAGAAGGAAATGATGCTGGGGAAGGTGGAAGGCAAAAGGAAGAGGGGCCGACCAAGGGCAAGATGGATGGATGGCATCCTTGAAGTGACTGGACTGACCTTGAGGGAGCTGGGGGTGGTGATGGCCGACAGGGAGCTCTGGCGTGGGCTGGTCCATGAGGTCACAAAGAGTCAGAAAAAGGAATAGGGACCGACCAAGGGCAAAGTGGATGGATGGCATCTTTGAAGTGACTTGATTGACCTTGAAGGAGCTGGGGGTGGTGACGGCCAACAGGGAGATCTGGCATGGGCTGGTCCATGAGGTCACGAAAGGTCGGAGACGACTGAATGAATGAATAAATCTGACATGGGGTCCTTGTTGTAGTTAGTGTCTTGGCAAATTGACCAAGGCTTAACCCTTATTATCCAGTCTGGTGTCCTTGTCCTTTGTTGTTGTTCATTCGTTCAGTCGTCTCCGACTCTTCGTGACTTCATGGACCAGCCCACGCCAGAGCTCCCTGTCGGCCGTCCCCACCCCCAGCTCCTTCAAGGTCAGTCCAGTCCCTTCAAGGATGCCATCCATCCATCTTGACAGATTAGAGAGATGGGCCAAAACTAACAAAATGAAGTTCAACAGTGACAAATGCAAGATACTCCACTTTGGCAGAAAAAATGAAATGCAGAGATACAGAATGGGGGACGCCTGGCTCGAGAGCAGTACGTGTGAAAAAGATCTTCGAGTCCTCGTGGACAACAAGTTAAACATGAGCCAGGAATGTGATGTGGCGGCAAAAAAAGCCAATGGGATTTTGGCCTGCATCAAGAGGAGCCTCGTGTCTAGATCTAAGGAAGTCATGCTACCCCTCTATTCTGCTTTGGTTAGACCACATCTGGAATATTGTGTCCAATTCTGGGCACCACAATTCAAGAGAGATATTGACAAGCTGGAATGTGTCCAGAGGAGGGCGACTCAAAGGATCAAGGGTCTGGAGAACAAGCCCTATGAGGAGCGGCTTAAGGAGCTGGGCATGTTTAGCCTGAAGAAGAGAAGGCTGAGAGGAGATATGATGAGAGCCATGTATAAATATGTGAGAGGAAGCCACAGGGAGGAGGAGGGAGCACACTTGTTTTCTGCTTCCCTGGAGACTAGGACGCAATGGAACAATGGCTTCAAACTACAAGAGAGGAGCTTCCATCTGAACATGAGGAAGAACTTCCTGACTGTGAGAGCCGTTCAGCAGTGGAACTCTCTGCCCCGGAGTGTGGTGGAGGCTCCTTCTTTGGAAGCTTTTAAGCAGAGGCTGGATGGCCATCTGTCAGGGGTGATTTGAATGCAATATTCCTGCTTCTTGGCAGAATGGGGTTGGACTGGATGATGGCCCAGGAGGTCTCTTCCAACTCTTTGATTCTATGATTCTATGATTCTATGATCTTGTCCTTGGTCGGCCCCTCTTAGTTTTGCCTTCCACTTTCTCCTTGTCCTTAGCAAAACTATAAGTTACTATCTTTTATTGGAGGGGGGGGGGTTCATGTTCAACTTCAGTAACGCTTCCATGCTGGTTCACCACCGCCGTGCGATAAAGTCCCCTTAAAACATGGACCAACCCTCCATTTCATAGAATCATAGAATCATAGAATCATAGAATCAAAGAATTGGAAGAGACCTCATGGGCCATCCAGTCCAACCCCATTCTGCCAAGAAGCAGGGATATTGCATTCAAATCACCCCTGACAGATGGCCATCCAGCCTCTGCTTAAAAGCTTCCAAAGAAGGAGCCTCCACCACACTCCGGGGCAGAGAGTTCCACTGCTGAACGGCTCTCACAGTCAGGAAGTTCTTCCTAATGTTCAGATGGAATCTCCTCTCTTGTAGTTTCTCCATTGTCTCTCTTCCTGTGGATGTGTGGCACCCCCTCCTTCTTTCCCTCGGCTCAATTTGCAGACTTGAGTCTGGCTTTAGTCTTGCGCGCAGCCTTAAAATAACACTTCCTCCCTCATTGATGCGCCACCTCTCTTTGTTGACTCGGTGGCCCCTTTCCATCGGCTCCTTTTCCATAATGATATACAAGAGAATGCCTTCTCCCCAGTCGTAATTTGCAGTTGCAGATAATGAGCAGTGAAGTGTTTCGCTACGAGTGTCCGGGGAGGGCTGATGATAGCTTTGCTCAGGTAAAGAAAAAGGCAGTTAAATATATCACATAAAATACAATGGATTACCCAGGCGGTGCGGTAATCTTCAGAAGATGATACTCTTTTCGAAAAGGGGAGATAGCCTTTCGGAGGAATTATGAACTCAGATCTTTTAAAAAAAAACAACAACGTGAGTTTCGCTGACCAAAAATACAGAAAGGGAAAACCACAGGCATATAGAAGCAAGCGAACTCATGGAGACATCTAGGGCATGATGCATTGTAGGTTGTAGGGATGTGCGATCCATCAAAAAATGGTTCAAAACTGGGGGACACTGGTGCTTCACCAGCAATGATAAGATCTACCAAACAAAAGGTTGCCAGTTCGAAGCCCCAGGTCGGCATGAGCACCCAAATGTCAGCCCAGCTCACTGTTTACCTAAGCAGTTTGATAACAGCTTAGAGCTGTAAGTAGAGAAATTAGGTACCACTCAAAAAATGGTCCAAAAGTAGTTACAAAACTTCACCAGCAATGATAAGATCTACCAAACAAAAGGTTGCCAGTTCGAAGCCCCAGGTCAGCATGAGCACCCAAATGTCAGCCCAGCTCACTGTTTACCTAAGCAGTTTGAAAACAGATTAGAGCTGTAATTAGAAATTAGGTACCACTCAAAAAATGGTCCAAAAGTAATTACAAAACTTCACCAGCAATGATAAGATCTACCAAACAAAAGGTTGCCAGTTCGAAGCCCCAGGTCGGCATGAGCACCCAGCTTTCAGCCCAGCTCTCTGTTTACCTAAGCAGTTTGAAAGCAGCTTAGAGCTGTAAGTAGAGAAATTAGGTACCACTTAAAAAATGGTCCAAAAGTAATTACAAAACTTCACCAGCAATGATAAGATCTACCAAACAAAAGGTTGCCAGTTCGAAGCCCCAGGTCGGCATGAACACCCAGCTTTCAGCCCACCTCACTCTTTACCTAAGCAGTTTGAAAACAGCTTAGAGTTGTAAGTAGAGAAATTAGGTACCACTCAAAAAATGGTCCAAAAGTAATTTCAAAACTTCACCAGCAATGATAAGATCTACCAAACAAAAGGTTGCCAATTCGAAGCCCCAGGTCGGCATGAGCACCCAGCTTTCAGCCCAGCTCACTGTTTACCTAAGCAGTTTGAAAACAGCTTAGAGCTGTAAGTAGAGAAATTAAGTACCACTCAAAAATGGTCCAAAAGTAATTACAAAACTGGGCAACGCTGGCGCTTCATTTCTGAAGTTTTTCTAAAGTGTACTTACTGAAAAAATTGTTACTGTTAACGGGAGTAATAAAATTTCGTTACTATTTCATTACTATAGTTTGGGCCGGGCTACAGCACAGCTGGTAAATCACCAGCAATGACAAGATCTACCAACCAAAACGTTGCCAGTTTGAAGCCCCTGGTCGGCATGAACACCCAATTGTCAGCCCAGCTCACTGTTTACCTAAGCAGTTTGAAAACAGCTTAGAGCTGTAAATAGAAATTAGGTATCCCTAAAACAAGAGGTACCACTTCCAGCAGTAAGGTAACGGCGCTCCATGGAGTCATGCCGGCCACATGATCTTGGAGGTGTCAACGGACAAAGGCGGCTCTAGGCACTGTCAGGCCATTATATGCTAATCTAGGTGGTCAGTTGAAACATTCACACTTAGATCCAGCAGACAAGAGTCCTTTGTCCCACCCTGGTCATTCCACAGATATACTATAAACCCTTTTTCCTAGTTCCAAAAGACCTCACTACCTCTGAGGATGCTTGCCATAGATGCAGGCGAAACGTCAGGAGAGAATGCCTCTAGACCATGGCCATGTAGCCCGAAAAAACTTACAACAACCCGGATCTGACTGTGTTTCTATATCCCTCTGAATTGAGAACAGGATTTATTTCCTCAACGCTTATAGTAAACATTGCATTACCTTTAGGGTGAAGTATTTCATATGGCAGGACTTTTAAAATGTGCTTTTCCTATTACGTTTATTTTATGGCATGGTAATAAAAACAACAAAAGACGTTGCACAATAGTTTTGTCATTACATAAATCTAAGGTTTTCTAAGATAGCTACTTAGATATATAGATAGCTAGATGGATGGATGGATACTGATATGTTCCTGGTTTGATTCAGGGCCTCATTCAGCAATACAGATCATGCCTCACATTGATCCAAATCCATTTAGACCCGCGTCAATCTGAAAAAGAATGGAAAAAAATCAACTTATATCCCCATACCAAAAAAAGGAAATGTGAAAGACTGCTCAAACGTCCGTACAGTGGCCCTTATTTCTCATCATGCCAGGAAGGGAATGCTCAAGATCTTGCAAGGAAGAAGACTCCAGCAAGACATGGAGCGAGAGTTGCCAGATGTTCAAGCTGGGTTTAGAAAAGGCAGAGGAACGAGAGACCAGATTGCCAATATCTGCTGGAGAATGGAGAAAGGCAGGGAGTGTCAGAAAAACATCTACTTCTGCTTCATTGACTACTCTAAAGCCTTTGACTGTGTGGATCATCATAAATGGTGGCAAGTTCTGGGTGGGATGGGCATCCCAAGCCCCCTTCCCTCTCTCCTGAGGAATCTGGACAAGGACCAAGGAGCAACAGTCAGAACTGACCACGGAACAGGAGACGGGGTCAAGATTGGGAAAGGCGTCCGGCAAGGCTGCATCCTCTCACCCAACCTTTTTAACTTGTATGCAGAACACATCATGCGAGGATGTGCGGGGCTTGAGGAATGCAAAGCTGGGGTGGAAATGGCTGGAAGAAACATCAACAACCTCAGATATGCAGATGACACCACTCTGATGGCCGAAAGCGAGGAGGAGCTGAGGAGCCTTCTAATCAAGGTGAAAGAAGAAAGCGCAAAAGCCGGGTTGCAGCTAAACGTCAAAAAAACCAAGATTATGGCAACAAGAATGATTGACAACTGGGAAATAGAGGGAGAAAATGTGGAGGCCGTGACAGACTTTGTATTTCTAGGCGCAAAGATGAGTGCAGATGCAGACTGTGGCCAGGAAATCAGGAGACGCTTCCTTCTTGGGAGGAGAGCCATGTCCAGTCTCGATAAAATAGTGAAGAGTAGAGACATCAGACTGGCAACCAAGATCCATTGCCTAGTCCAAGCCATGGTCTTCCCTGTAGTCACCTATGGATGTGAGAGCTGGACCTCAGGGAAGGCTGAGCGAAGGAAGAGAGATGCTTTTGAGCTGTGGTGCTGGAGGAAAGTGCTGAGAGTGCCTTGGACTGCGAGAAGATCCAACCAGTCCATCCTCCAGGAAGTAAAGCCCAACTAAAGCTCATTGGAGGGAAGGAGACTAGAGACAAAGTGGAAGTCCTTTGAATGCCACATCATGAGGAGACAGGAATGCCTAGAGAAGACAATGATGCTGGGGAAAGTGGAAGGCAAAAGGAAGAGGGGCCGACCAAGGGCAAGATGGATGGATGAGATCCTTGAAGTGACTGGACTGACCTTGAAGGAGCTGGGGGTGGTGACGGCCGACAGGGAGCTCTGGCGTGGGCTGGTCCATGAGGTCACGAAGAGTCGGAGACGACTGAATGAATGAACAACAATCTGAAAAGTTAAATTGCAGTTCAAGAATCTAGGTTGCAGCTGCCTCCATTCATTTTCTGCTGAGAAAACTAAATTACTAAAGTGGCTGAAGGGGGAAAGGAAGGGGCCTCAGCTCGGGGTGTGAGGAATTGTGGGAGTTGAAGTCCAAAACACCTGGAGGGAAGGCCCAAGTTTGCCTCCAGAGTCCCCGGCGGTGTAGCTAGTTAAATTTGCTGACTGAAAGGTCAGCGGTTCAAATCCAGGGAGCAGGTGTCACAAAAACTTAATGTGCAGATTTTATCAATGTGATTTTAATACGATGTGTGGGAGTGAATGGAAGAATGGAAGGTGAATGTATGGATGGCTAATAATTTTGGAAACACCAGTCAAAGACCCAGACCTGCAATGACTAACTACCTGCTTACTTATTTATTTCTCGTGTCAGGGCAGCCAGTCAATTATATTACATTTCTAACAGAACAAAGCAAACTACCTGCTTGCTGGACTGTAATTAAAAGTTGCTAATGAGAAATGAAGAGTAAACTCTGATAAGAATTGGGACAGTGGCAACAGAAATGTTTACAATGTTAAGAAGGAAGTCAACATAAGATCAACACCAATCAAGAAGATCAACATCTGGCCAGGAAACTGAGATGGAGCCAGGATAGAAGATGTTGTCTATCATTAATTAACTTTGGGATGACATCAGCAGAATCTATATAAATAAAAATGTAATGTTTGTTTGTGGGAGTAACAGCACTCAAAAACCACTGGGTAAATTCCCACCAAATTTGGCCACAAGACACCTACTAAGCCAAGGAGTGACCATCAATGGCTTCAAACTAGAAGAGAGGAGATTCCATCTGAACATGAGGAAGAACTTCCTGACTGTGAGAGCCGTTCAGCAGTGGAACTCTCTGCCCCGGAGTGTGGTGGAGGCTCTTTCTTTGGAAGCTTTGAAACAGGGGCTGGATGGCCATCTGCCAGGGATGATTTGAATGCAATATTCCTGCTTCTTGGCAGAATGGGGTTGGACTGGATGGCCCAGGAGGTCTCTTCCAACTCTTGGATTCTAGGATTCTAGGATTCTATCACTCAAAATAATTGATTTTGTCATTTGGGAGTTGTAGTTGCTGGGATTTATAGTTCACCTACAATCAAAGACCATTCTGAAACACAACCAATGATGGAATTGAACCAAATATGGCACACAGGATTTCCATGACCAACAGAAAACCCTAGAAGGGTTTGGTGGGCATTATCCTTGAGTGTGGGAGTTGTAGTTCACCTACAACTAGAGAGCACTGTGGACTCAAACAATGATGGATCTGGACCAAACTTGGCATGAATATTCCATATGCCCAAATATGAATACAGATGGGGTTTGGGGGAAATAGACCTTGACATTTGGGAGTTGTCATTACTGGGATTTATACTTCACCTATAATCAAAGTGCATTCTGAACCCCATCAATGACAGAATTGGGGCAAACTTCCCACACAGAACCCCCATGATCAACAGAAAATCCTTAAGGCCATCCAGTCCAACTCCCGTCACCAGGGCAAGAAAACGTAATTAAAGCCCTCCTGACAAAGAGCCATCCGGCCATAGATATTGATAGAAATATATGATTCACACACACACAGATATAGTATCATAGATTTGAAAGGGACCCCTAAAGAAGGACAATGATATGTTGTCCTTCTTTAGAGTAGGCAAACCAGACACTCTCCACATCAACACTGACAAAAAAACAGCAAGAAATACTGTTTACCCACAAGCAGAAAGAAATTACATATATTAGAAACCAACACTTTCTCAGTACTTTATTTTCCAGATCACCAGACTGGGCCACAGCAACACCTGGCAGGGAACAGCTAGTATTCTTATAAAAGACTCAGTCTAATAATGCTCAAGGTGTGGCAGACCTGAGGAGTCTGGTTCACCAGCTATGCTCTGCTCCATGGGAAGGAGAGACATTGCGTACCTATGAAGAGTGGCAGACTTGCACGAAAGCAGTCTAGTCACTTTGGGGCTTCTTCCTCAAGGGAAGAGGAAGAAGGAGTGAACTTTTGGAGTCTTGGATTTTGTGAAGGGAGTCAGGTTCTGCTGTATGGAAAACAGAGATCTGGTCCTTGGCATTGTGCTTAGGGAAAGAAGTTTTGGCATGTCGGCATTTTGAATTTATGGCGTTATGGAACTATGCATTGACAGGCTGCAGGAAAGCAGGGTTTGGGCTAACAGGTGCTTCTCCAAGGAGGGAGAAAAGGATATGGTCATATTTGGATGCATGAGGGTGAATGTGTGTACATGTGGGTGAATGTGGAGTGAAAATGTAACTCCCCTTTGTTTGTTTGTTAATCAATGTAATTGTTCATCTATACGGTTCTGGCCCAGATTACTTGTCTGAATGTATCTCCTTCTACATTCCACATCATAGTTTTAGATCTGCTGGGGAGGCCCTGCTCTCCACCAGCCTTGCAAACGCGTCTGGTGGGGATGAGACAGGACCTTCTCGGTGGTTACTTCCTGCCTGTTGAATTTGCTCACCAGCGAGATTAGATCAGCATCCTCCCTCCTTTCCTTCAGGAAAAAAACTAAAATTGTGGTTATGGAACCAGGCTTTTGGCTAGTGGGCACAGTAGCACTTTGACCATGGAACTGGACTGAACGACTATTACGTTAATTGGAAACAGCTATGTGACTATGTTATTATTTAATTAATGTTACTGTTTTTAATCTTTTATGCATTTTTTGGTTTTATACTGTTGTTTATTGATTTGTGGCATCAAATTGTTGACTATGTTAGCTGCTCTAAGTCCCCCCCCCCGAAGGTTGAGAAGGGTGGGGTATAAATTAAATAAATAAATGTAGTTGCATAGAATCTGTATGTCTGTCTGTCCAATGTCATTCTTTGTCTAAATGCTTTTGTGTAATCTGATGCACCCTCTCACACTGGAAATTGCAACAAAAGAACCTATGCTTTAAAGTTGTTGAAAAGTCATTCATGACACAGGGTGAGCTCCCATTGTTAGCCCCAGCTTCTGTCAACCTAGTGAAAGGGTCTTTGAGTGAAATTTGAAAATGCTAAGCAAGGGGCTTTGAATGAAATTAACAGCGAAAGAGAAATATACCCTTCCTCTGTAGAAAAAGAGCAACACGGAAGAAATTTTTTTAAAGAAACAAGATGTGTTGGAAGTTGTGTTGTGGTTAAGTTCAAAGGTTGTGGTTAAGTGCAGAGTCTGCAGGTACAAGAAGGTACTTTCCATCAAAAGGTCAAGGGAGGGGGCTGGAAAAAGAGTACTTTCCATGACAAAAAAAATGTTCTTGTTTACTTGAGGTTATATATTGGTGGTAAAAAGCCAAGAAGACGTGGCAGTCACTTGAAGGGTTGCTGCCAGGCTGTCCGTCTTCTTCATGAAGAAACTAAAATAAACCTTGTTTTTTGATCTTTTTTTGGGACTGTCTCCGTCCTTTCGTGCTCCCGCGATGTGGACCAAAGAAAACCCAATTTAGGGTCTCTAATACTAGCAGTTCGAAAACATGCAAATGTGATTAGATCAATAGGTACCCTTTGGCAGGAAGGTAAAGGCCGTCCATGCAGTCATGCTGGCCACATGACCTTGGAGACGTCTATGGACAATGCCAGCTCTTCAGCTTAGAAATGGAGAAGAGCACCAAAGTCCCAGAGTCGGACACAACTAGACTGAATGTCAAAGGGAAACCTTGACCTTTCACCGTCCTAGCCCCTCACCTTTATTGCCATCCTTCAGTGTTATTCTGGATGTCCATCTCAAACCTTTTACTGAAAGGCAGCCATGTCCTCCATGCCAGGCGTATCTCTTGGGGAGAACAGATACACAACATTCTTGGCAGTCCTTCACAGCCTTTTCCCTCTGCCTTTCTTCCCGTGTGTGTGTTTTGTTTACCTTCCAGAGCTCTTGTGTTTCATGAATGCAGAATGCCCTTACATTTGGCAGAGGAGAAGCCGGAAAGGTCCTGCCAACACATTCTGAATTCCTGGTTGTCACCCAAAGCACATGCTGAGGATATTAACCTGTCCTTGTGCCTTGGAAACCAGGTGTGATCGGTGACTGTGGTTGTTCCAATCCAGCTATTAAGTCAACTTTCCTGACCGCAACAGCTGGAGATTTTGGCATGTATCAATGTGGGGGCGGGGGGGGGGGATGCGTGTGCCATAGTTCCCTTTCTACAGAATCTGGTTTTGTACTCCAGAGAAGTTTTGTCAGTCAAGGTTAGGGTCTTGCTTCCGATACAAACTTCACACTTTCTCCCTTCCGTCTCTCTTCTGCTTTTCTGGTCTTTGGGGAAAAACACAAAGTACAGGCCTGTCTCAGCTAATAAAACAAGGCAGTGTTTCTCAACCTGGGGGTTGGGACCCCTGGGGGGGGTCGCAAGGAGATGTCAGAGGGGTCACCAAAGACCATCAGAAGGCACAGTATTTTCTGTTGGTCATGAAGATTCCATATGGGAAGTTTGGCCCAATTCTGGTTCAGAATGCTCCCAAATGTCAAGGTCTATTTCCCCCCAAACTCTACCAGTGTTCACATTTGGGCACATTGAGTATCTGTGCCATTGAGTATCTGTGCCAAGTCCACAATGCTCTCTGAGTGTAGGTGAACTACAACTCCAAAACTCAAAGTTAATGCCCACCAAACCCGTCTAGTATTTTCTCTTGGTCGTAGGAGTTCTGTGTGCCAAGTTTGGTTGAATTCCATCATTGGTGGAGTTCAGAATGCTCATTGATTGGAGGTGAACTATAAATCCCAGCAACTACAACTCCCAAATCACAGCATCAATCCCCTCCCCCAAGTCCACCTGGATTCAAATTTGGGTGCATCGGGTACGCACGCCAAATTTGGTCCAATGAATGAAAATACATCTTGCGTATCAGATATTGACATGACGACTCATAACAGTAGCAAAATTACAGTTGTGGAGTAACAACAAAAATAATATTATGGTTGAGGGTCACCATAACATGAGGAACTATATTAAGGGGTCATGGCATTAGGAAGGTTGAGAAACACTGATATAAGGGAATAACATTTTGGACAGAAAAAAAATAGTGCCAAAGGCTGTAATAAGATGGGAGCGAGAGGAATAGGTTCCTACACTGAAGACAAGAAGAGGAGCTCAACCTGGGATCCTGATGGTCCCCCATCTCAACAACAAGAGACTCTCCCCCTCACGGATATATTTCCCTTTATGGACACTGGGGGGAAGGTAGTTGGGTTTACTCTCTGTATTATGATTTCTATATTTTCATATTTTCTCCTGTATTTCTATATTTCCCTTCCTGTATTTGACCTTGCCCTGACTATTTTGCCCTTTTCCCACCTCCTTGAGGAAAATGTGTAAGGAAGTTGCCCTGATCCTGTAGGGGCAGAGATTAGCCATCACCAAGAACTCTTATCTAGAGACATCCCTTGCATGGACAGTGACAAAAGGTGATATTCTTTGGCTTCGGAGGTACTTGACCACCAAGGGAGTCACCAATTAGCAAACTCTTAAGCATATCTCCATGGGATAAGGGGAAACCCTTGAAAAGTTTTCCCCTCCCAACCTGTCACCCATTCAGCCTCTCACTAAAGACATCCACTAAGTTTGCCCCCATTGTTGCCCTGTCTGTGCTGTTAAAGAAAACCAGATTATGTTTATTGCTACCCATCACAGGACAATAGACTAGCCTGGCTCGCAGGCCTTTCTAGGACTCGCCAGGCATTTGGACATTTCCTGAGTTTCCATAATCCACTCAAGAATGCATTGTATTCCCTTGTCCCGCCTCCCTCCCTCCTGATTCGCCAACGTGTCGAAGTGGCAGGAGCCTTCTGATTGGCCCACACACTCAGAGGGCAGCCGAGCCTCCTCCCAGCTGTTGGGGCATCAGCCAATCACCTTTCAGTCAGGTGGAGGGCAGGGAGCAGGGAGAATTGAAACCCACAACTCTGTATTTTCTATAAAAATGCCATTTATTTCTGTAACCACATGCTCTGCTTGACGAATGATGGCTGCTTTGCATCTTTTTCAGCTGAATTGCTAATAAACCTCGGTGGCACTTCCTTCCACTTGATGAGACAGTGATCCACGCTCTTGTCACATCCCGAATAGACTACTGCAACTTCAACTGGTCCAGTGAGCGGCAGCCAGGTTGCTCACCGGAGCGACATACAGAGAGCATACCACCCCCCTTGCTGTGTCAGCTCCACTGGCTGCTGGTTCAGTTCTGAGTCCAATTCAAGGTGCTGGTTTTGACCTACAAAACCCTGTACGGTTCCGGTCCAGTGTATCTGTCCGAATGTATCTCCCTCTACGTCCCACCACGGAATCTAATATCATTTGAAGGGGCCCTGCTCTCGACCCCACCACTTTCCCAAGTGAGGCTGGTGGGGACGAGGAGCAGGGCCTTCTCAGTGGTGGCCCCTCACCTGTGGAACTCACTCCCGGCGGATATCAGGACATCGACATCACTCCTGTCCTTCAGGAGGAAGGTAAAGACATGGTTGTGGGACCAGGCCTTCGGGCAATCTGCCAACTAAGTAAGGACAACCAGACAAACAGGACCGGCAGGACTGATAAATGTGGAATGAAACTCTGAACTATGAGATAGCGAATATTGATCGGCAATAAGGAGTAATTGGGTTGTATCGGTTTGTATGAAATTTTTATGGGTTTTATTGGTATTATTATTATTATTATTATTATTATTATTATTATTAACTTTATTTGTACCCCGCTAGCATCTCCCGAAGGACTCGATGCGGCTTACACGGGCCGAAGCCTCAAAACACAATACAATAAAAAACGTAACACAACAATAAACAAAGCAAATCAAAACAATTAAGCAAAACAACAACAATGGCAATACATCAAGACATTATTTAAAACTGGCTCGGCCGGTGCAATGGGGTACAGGGTTAAAAGTGCTGAAATGGTAGGAGGAACGTAGGATAAAAGTGCGGTGTGCAGCGACATTAGTTGTGCTAAAGTGCTACTATGGCTTGGGATGGGGGTTCCTATTCTGAGAAGGCACAGCGGAACAGCCAAGTTTTTAAATTCCTTCTGAAAACTGCTAAGGTAGGGGCCTGTCGGAGATCTTTTGGAAGGGCGTTCCAAATTCGGGGGGCCGCCACAGAGAAAGCCCTGTCCCGTGTCCCCACGAAGCGCGCTTGCGACGTGGATGGGATCACGAGCAGAGCCTCCCCAGATGATCGAAGTGAGCGTGTGGGTTCGTAGATGGAGATGCGGTCGCGCAGGTAGGGTGGTCCCAAACCGTTTAGGGCTTTGTAGGTGAGCACCTGCACCTTGAATTGGGCTCGGAAAATAAATGGCAGCCAGTGGAGCTCCTTGAACAAGAGGGTTGACCTCTCTTGATAATGAGCCCCAGTTAGCATCCTAGCTGCTGCCCGCTGGACCAATTGAAGTTTCCGAGCCGTCTTCAAGGGCAGCCCCAAGTAGAGCGCATTGCAGTAGTCCATTCTAGAGGTGACCAAGGCTTGGACCATCCCAGCCAGATCAGCCTTCACGAGGTATGGTCGCAGTTGGCGCACAAGTCTCAGTTGCGCAAAGGCCCTCCCGGATACCGCCGACACCTGAGCCTCAAGTGTGAGAGAGGAATCCAAGAGGACACCCAAACTGCGGACCTGTGGCTTCAGGGGGAGTGTAACCCCGTCCAGCACAGGTAACCACCCTATACCCCGATCCGGTTTACAATCGACCAGGAGGACCTTTTATTGGGTATAGATATGATGTATTGTTGTTGTCTGCTATTTTGTGCTATTGTGTTTTATTGCTGTTGTATGTTACGGGCATCGAATTGTGCCTTGGATGTGTAAGCTGCCCTGAGTCCCCTTCGGGATGAGAAGGGCGGGGGTAAAAGTAAACCAAATAAATAAATAAATAAATATTGGGAAAAATCAGGGAAAAATATTGGGTGCTTCTCTGTCTCGCCAGGGCAACGGACTCTTTGATGAGTCTGATTGCTCTCTGCCTCCTGGCAAAGACTCCTAAATTCCAGCTCTATAACATTTCCGCAAGGCGTCTCAGAAGGATACCGTGGTCGACGGTATCGAAGGCCGCTGAGAGGTCCAGTAGAATGCTACTCTTTATGATTGTCTGTTGCTTTCTGCATTTTCTGTCTGCATTTTCCCTCTAAAATATGCATTCCTACAAATATTGAAATTAGGTCTTCTTTCACTATTTTAAAATACCCCCCATACAATGGATTTAAACTTAATACCCTCCATTCGTGCCTCTTCAAATCCTGCAGCACTGCTGGTCACAGCTGACCTCCAGCTGGAGCGCTCAAGGGCCAGGGCTTCCCAGTTCTCAGTGTCTATGCCAGAGTTTTGAAGGTTGGCTTTGAGCCCGTCTTTCAATCTCTTTTCCTGCCTGCCAACATTCTGTTTCCCATTCTTGAGTTCGGAGTAGAGCAACTGCTTTGGGAGATGGTGGTCGGGCATCCGGACAATATGGCCGGTCCAGCAGAGTTGATGGCGGAGGATCATCGCTTCAATGCTGGTGGTCTTTGCTTCTTCCAGCACGCTGACAATGGTCCGCTTGTCTTCTCAAGAGACAACAGAAGCCCCCAAAAGCTAAATGACAAAAAGCTAAATGACAATACAGAAAAAAGGAAGAAAGGGGGAGGTAAGGGGAGAAGAAAGAAAGAAAGAAAAGAAAAGAAAGAGGGAGGGAAAGAAAGAAGGAAAGGGAGAAAGAAGCAAAGAGAGAAGGAAGGAAAGAGGTAGAGAAGGAATAAAGGAGAGAAAGGGGGAGGGAAAGAAAAAGGGGTAAGGAAGAAAAGTTAGAGAAGGAAGGAAGGAGAGAAGGAAAGAACAAAGGGAAAAAAGGAAGGAAAGAAGGAGCGAAGGAAGGGGGAAGATGTAGAGAAAGAGGGAGGGAAAGAAGGAAAGAGAGAAGGAAGAAAAGAGAGACAGCAGAAGAGAAAGAAAAGGGGGGAAAGAAGGAAAGAGATAGAGAAGGAAGGAAAAGGAGAAGGAAAGACGAGAAGGAAGGAAAGAGGGGGTGAAGGAAGGAGGGAAAGAAGGAGAGAAAGAGGGAAGGTTGGCCACAGCAACGCGTGGCGGGTACAGCTAGTAGCTTTATAAACAAGCCCCTTGGTCTTCCTACGGATGTTGTTGGGGTTCAGCCTGAGTTTGGACTTGAACCTGATTCTCTGTTTGTTCCTCCTGATGCTAATGAAAGTATATTTACTGATGCTAATGGAAATGTACCTTTTGATGCCAATGCTCCTGAAATTAGTGAGGAAGGAACTTTTGTAGATTTGGAAAATGAAAGTACCAGTGTTCATGAGAATGTTTCAGAGGGAGGCCTTGACCTTTCCCTCCCTTCTGCACCTGTTAACTGTAATGACAACAGAAGGGGCCAAATTTGGGAAGACAGAAGTAAATCACTCAGTTTGCGTCGATCCTCCCGAATTCAGGAATTAAAAACATTGGCTTCAAAACAGAAGGGCGGTTCACGGAACCCATTCTTGAGTTTTAATTGCAATACGCCAGGCTGATTCCCTCAGTTCAGGCATTGTTTCAGAATTGATGAAGACCTTGGCAGTTCTCCCGGTTCCCTGGCCATAGTCTGGGAAGATTTCTAGGATATCAAGTACGGTTAGTGGATTGCTAACAGGTTCCAGTATTTCCCAGTGAGGCTTTTGGTTTTGCTTTGTCCATTTAAATTCATGTTTGCTGATTTTGCTGTGGCTTTTGACTTGCATTTTCCCTTTATTTTGTAACCATTTTTCTTCAATAAAAAAGGATTGTTTTTCACAGCCAAGTGTGGTGGAGAGTTATCTTAGGGCCTCGTTCCCCGCTCTGGATTGCAACAGATGTCCCGGTCCTCAAACACTCTCTGCTTCATTCGGAAAAATGTTGCACTTGCAGAGCTCAGGCGGTGTTGCATTTCAGTTACGATGTTGACTTTGGTGGAGAGGTGAGTCAGCCACCCTATGCCCCAATCAGTCCCACGACTGGCCAGGAGGACTACTCCTTTTTTTAAAAAAAAATATTTTTTATTGAGCATTTTAAACACCAACACAAGGAAAGAGGGAGAACAATAATAAAGAATATAGAAAAGTAGGAAACCCAGTTACCCCTCAAAAGCAAAAAAGAAGACCAAAAAAGCCAAAAAGCCCAAAAATGAAAAAGATGAAAAAATAAAAAGGAAAAAAAGAAAGAAAAAAAAACCCCAAAAAGACAAAAACACACACCATTCTAAAATGACTTCCACTCCAGCCTCAGGATCTTCTCTCGACACTTCTTAAACCAACTTGTATATTCTTATCCTCTAATGCTTTTCTGTATTTTTCTTTTCATAGTCATAAAAAAGGGTCCAATCTGTCTTCTTCAACGATTTTCCGGTATTTTTTCTCATCAAAAAAGTTAATTCATCCATATCCCTTATTTCTTTAACCTTATCCATCCATTTGTCAATAATAGGAATCTGTTCATTTTTCCAATGTTTGGCAAAAATAATCCTCGCTGCTGTAGTAAAATATGTCAAAAGTTTGTCTCCATTCTCTTCAAGTTTTAAGTCTGAGTCTGTAAAACCTAATAAGTAATACTCCGGCTTCTTCTTAAACTTCCTTTTCAATATTTTTTGTATTTCCTCATGTATCAGTGACCAGTACTTAGACTGGAGTAGAATGCTACTCTTTATGATTGTCGGTGGCTTTCTGCATCCCCCCCCCCCAAAAAAAATACGCCTTCCTACAAATATTGAATTTGTAGAATGATTGACAACTGGAAAATAGAGGGAGAAACCGTGGAGGCCGTGACAGACTTGGTATTTCTAGGCGCAAAGATGAGTGCAGATGCAGACTGTGGCCAGGAAATCAGAAGACGCTTACTTCTTGGGAGGAGAGCAAGGTCCAGTCTCGATCAAATAGTGAAGAGTAGAGACATCAGACTGGCAACCAAGATCCATTGCCTAGTCCAAGCCATGGTCTTCCCTGTAGTCACCTACGGATGTGAGAGCTGGACCTTAGCGAAGGCTGAGCGAAGGAAGAGAGATGCTTTTGAGCTGTGGTGTTGGAGGAAAGTGCTGAGAGTGCCTTGGACTGCGAGAAGATCCAACCAGTCCATCCTCCAGGAAAGAAAGCCCGGCTGCTCACTGGAGGGAAGGAGACGAGAGGGAAAGTGGAAGTCCTTTGGCCACATCAGGAGGAGACAGCAAAGCCTAGAGAAGACAATTATGCTGGGGAAAGTGGAAGGCAAAAGGAAGAGGGGCCGACCAAGGGCAAGATGGATGGATGGCATCCTTGAAGGGACTGGACTGACCTTGAGGGAGCTGGGGGTGGTAACAGCCGACAGGGAGCTCTGGCGTAGGCTGGTCCATGAGGTCACAAAGAGTCGGAGACGACTGAACGAATGAACAACAACAAATATTGAAATTAGGTCTTCATTCACTATTTTAAAATATCCCCCCATCCAATGGATTTAAACTTAATAGCATATGTAGAGATTATTTGCACCAGGCAATTAGTTCTCCTTCTGTTTCTTGGGATAATACTAATTTCTAAATTGACATTTATGGGACTTGAGCTTTTCCTACTGAGAAGAGGGAGGGGGGGAATATATGCAAAGCAATGCCATTTTTGGGGTGGGGAGGGGAACATCTGCTGAGATAAATGCTACCTGGGCTTAAGAGGTGTTTCTGATTCTCGAATTAAGAATATCAAGGTGGGAAAGGACAAAGGAAATACGTTCAACGTTGTGAGCTAATGGCTGATTTCCTTGAAGGAGAAGAGCAAAGGAGCGGAGGGGAAACACCCACTTGCCAAGCAATTTCCTCCATTCCCAATGGGCCGGTCCCTTATTTTCTTCCTTTTTTTCCCCTCAAATGTATTTCATGCTTTTGATAAATTGTAAGGATTTTAATTTTCTTTTCCATTACTGCCTGAATTATAAATACAAGGCTAAGCCCGACTTCAGAGGATTGCACGTCTGACGGAGGAGAACACGAATCCTGTATTTCATTATTAATCATTCTAAATAGTTTGGCGATAAGGAAAGCTCGGGAAGCGTCGGGAGAGCGGTTGGCACCCTCAACGCACACCGAAGGCAGCCGGACTCGGTGAAATGTCACTCGCTAATTCCCTCTGGTTTGTTGGAAGGCTCGGAGCCTACAGATAATAAATTATTTAGAGTATTTTGAAGCTTCTGGAAAAGAGCGGATTCAGGCTTGGTTGGCTTATGTGTTTTCTCGCTCACGGAGGTTGCGATTTTTACGCAGCACAAGAACTGGTTCTTGGGTCCTCAACGACCTATACACCCAGTTTCATACTGGTAACACAGGACATTTGAAATTCCTGCCATGCTCCAATCACGTGGATGTATTTTATCTTCATTTTCTTTATTTTTATCCTTCTATTCTCTCAAAATAGCAGGGATACTCACACTTTTAATTGGAAAGAGCAATCTTCTACAAGCCTCCTATACTACTTATTTGTTATGCACATAATTTAGATCACTTACTATATTGTATGTATGTATATATTGGTATGCAGTTTTTTCCTTAACTCTAGGTTGTTAGAGCAGTGGTTCCCAACCTTTTTGACCAGGGACCAGTTTGACCAGGGGCCACTTGACCAGGGACCACATTAACCAGGGACCACTTTGACTTGGGACCACTTTGACCAGAGACCACATGACCAGGGACCACTTTCACCAGAGACCTCTTTGATCAGAGACCACTTGACCAGGGACCACTTTGATCAGAGACCACTTGACCAGGGACCACTTTGACCAGGGACCACTTTGATCAGAGACCACTTGACCAGGGACCACTTTCACCAGGGACCACTTTGATCAGAGACCACTTGACCAGGGACCACTTTCACCAGAGACCTCTTTGATCAGAGACCACTTGACCAGGGACCACTTTGATCAGAGACCACTTGACCAGGGACCACTTTGACCAGGGACCACTTTGATCAGAGACCACTTGACCAGGGACCACTTTCACCAGGGACCACTTTGATCAGAGACCACTTGACCAGGGACCACTTTCACCAGAGACCTCTTTGATCAGAGACCACTTGACCAGGGACCACTTTGACCAGGGACCACTTTGATCAGAGACCACTTGACCAGGGACCACTTTCACCAGAGATCTCTTTGACCAGGGACCACTTTGACCAGAGACCACATGACCAGGGACCACATTGACCAGGGGCCATTTTGACCAGAGACCACTTGACCAGTGACCAGTTTGACCAGGGACTACTTTGACCTGAGATCACTTGACGATGGACCACATTGACCAGGGACCATTTTGACCAGAAACCACTTTGACCAGAGACCACATTGACCTGAGATCACTTTGACTAGAGACCACTTGACCAGGGACCAGTTTGACCAGGGACCACTTTGACCAGAGACCACTCTGACCTGAAACCACTTTGACTAGAGACCACTTGACCAGACACCATTTTGACCAGGGACCACTTTGACCAGAGACCACTTGTCCAGGGGCTACATTGACCAGGGACCAGACCCATAAGGCTCTGTACAGTTCAGGTCCAAACAGTCTGAAAGACTGCATTTTCCTACATAGGTTGAGCATCCTTTCTCCAGCATGCCAAATCTGAACGATCCCACAATGGTCTACTTGGGTGTCAGAGAGAGTGACATTGTTTTTACACTAACAGCCTTTATTGGCATACACCAACAAAAACACACCTAAGACGTGTATAACAACAGAAGTTACAGAGAACATCAATAAAAAATTTATTTCCAACCCTGCTATGCGCCTGCGAAACGTGGACAGTCTACAGACGTCACATGCAACTCCTGGAATGATTCCATCAGTGTTGTCTCCAAAAAATCCTGCAAATCTCTTGGGAAGACAAGTGGACAAATGTCAGCATGCTGGAAAAAGAAGCAAAGACCACCAGCATTGAAGCGATGGTCCTCCGCCATCAACCCCACTGGACTGGCCACGTTGTCCGGATGCCCGACCACCATTTCCCAAAGCAGTTGCTCTATTCGGAAATCAAGAACAGAAAGCGGAATGTTGGAGGACAGGAAAAGAGATTGAAAGATGGGCTCAAAGCCAACCTTCAAAACTCTGGCATAGACACTGAGAACTGGGAAGCCCTGGCCCTTGAGTGCTCCAGCTAGAGGTCAGCTGTGACCAGCAGTGCTGCAGAATTTGAAGAGGTACGAATGGAGGGCGAAAGGGAGAAGCGTGCCAAGAGGAAGGCGCGTCAAGCCAACCCTGACCGAGACCGCCTTCCACCTGGAAACCGATGCCCTCACTGCGAGAGAACATGCCGGTCAAGGATAGGGCTCCTACGGACTCAGCTACACTTGAAGGACAATCATCCTCGGACTACGAGGGATCACCTAAGTAGGTTAAATTAAAAATTACTAGTCTCAAGAATAAAACTTGCAGCAATCTTGGAAAAATTACATTAGAGTTGTTCATAAGGTATGGAATTGTGTAACACTTGTCACTGAGAACACTGCAAAAAATGGAATTCCTATCTATCATCCATATTTTTTCATCTTTGGAGCATTCAAACCAAGGATGGTTTTGACAGAAACCAAGTCACAAGAACAAACCTTTTGAGAGCACTTCATATTTTTGTATCTCTCATCCAAAAGAGCTGATGGCAACACAGGACGTCTAATCGTAGCCAAGGTCCTCCTTTGGGTGGCATTCATCACAATGCGAAGACGACAAACTGCCATAACTCCAAGCTCACGCGGAATTAATAACGTGGTCGGGGAACAAGTTGTCTTTGCTGCAAGAGTCAAACTATGGAAGTCAAGTTCTTGATTAACCTTCAAGCTTCCACATTTGTGAGCATTAAGAGTGCTTCCAAAGATCTGGCACAGTCTGGCTTTAGACCGGGACATGGAACCGAGACAACCTTGGTCGCCTTAATGACGATCTATGCCGGGAGCTAGACAGGGGGAGTGTGTCCCTGTTGGTTCTGCTGGACCTCTCAGTGGTCTTCGATACCATCGACCACGGTATCCTTTGGGGATGCCTTGTCAGAATGGGCCTGGGGGGCACTGTTTTGCGGTGACTCCGGTTCTTTCTGAAGGGTCGTACCCAGATGGTGTTACTGGGAGACACCTGTTCAGCCCCACAACCATTGTCTTGTGGGGGTTCCTCAGGGTTCAGTACTGTCTCCCATGTTGTTCAACATCTATATGAAATGCAAAGATACAGAATGGGGGATAATGCCTGGCTCAAGAGCAGTACGTGTGAAAAAGATCTTGGAGTCCTCGTGGACAACAAGTTAAACATGAGCCAGGAATGTGATGTGGCGGCAAAAAAAGCCAATGGGATTTTGGCCTGCATCAAGAGGAGTTTCTAGATCTAGGGATCTAGATCTAGTGTCTAGATCTAGGGAAGTCATGCTCCCCATGCTCTATTCTGCTTTGGTTAGACCACGTTACCTGGAATATTGTGTCCAATTCTGGGCACCACAATTCAAGAGAGATATTGACTCTAAGCTGGAATGTGTTCAGATGAGGGTGACTAAAATGATAAAGGGTCTGGAGAACAAGCCCTATGAGGAGCGGCTTAAGGAGCTGGGCATTTTTAGCCTGAAGAAGAGAAGGCTGAGAGGAGATATTATAGCCAGGTATAAATAGGTGAGAGGAAGCCACAGGGAGGAGGAGGGAGCAAGCTTCCTTTCTGCTTCCCTGGAGACTAGGATGCAATGGAAGAATGGCTTCAAACTACAAGAGAGGAGATTCCACCTGAACATTATTAGGAAGAAGTTCCTGACTGTGAGAGCCGTTCAGCAGTGGAACTCTCTGCCCCGGAGGGAGTGTGGTGGAGGCGCCTTCTTTGGAAGCTTTTAAACAGAGGCTGAGTGGCCATCTGTCAGGGGTGATTTGAATGCAATATTCCTGCTTCTTGGCAGAATGGGGTTGGACTGGATGATGGCCCAGGAGGTCTCTTCCAACTCTAGGATTCTAGGATTCTAGGATTCTAGGATTCTATGAAGCCTCTGAGGGGCGATGATCCGGAATTTCAGGTGATGTTGCAGATTATGTCCAACTCTATCACTCCTTCCCACCTGCTACTAAGGAGGCTGTCCAGGTCCTGAATGAGTGCTTGGCCGCTGTAATGGTCTGGATGAGGGCGAACAAATTGAAATTGAATCCAGACAATACAGAGGTCCTCCTGGTCAGTCGCAAGGCCAAACAGGGCATAGGGTCACAGCCTGTGTTGGATGGGGTCACACTCTCTCTTAAGGTGGAGGTTCACAGCTTGGGAGTGATCCTGGACTCATCGCTGAGCCTGCAACCCCAGGTTTTGGCGGTGACCAGGGGAGCATTTGCACAGCTAAAGCTTGTGCACCAGCTGCATCCGTAACTTGGGAAGTCTGACTTGACCACAGTAGTCCACGCTCTAGTTACATCCTGTATAGACTACTGCAACACTCTTCACATGGGGTTGCGTTTGAAGACTGTCTGGAAGCTTCAACTAGTCTGGAAGCTTCAACACATTAAGTACAAAAATAAAAAAAAAGCTTCAGCAATTCTTCCACAACCTGAATCATAGAATCATAGAATCATAGAATCCTAGAGTTGGAAGAGACCTCCTGGGCCATCATCCAGTCCAACCCCATTCTGCCAAGAAGCAGGAATGTTGCATTCAAATCACCCCCGACAGATGGCCATCCAGCCTCTGCTTAAAAGCTTCCAAAGAAGGAGCCTCCACCACACTCCCTCCGGGGCAGAGAGTTCCACTGCTGAACGGCTCCCACAGTCAGGAAGTGAAACAGGTCTTGGTTTATTGTCACACATAGATTCCAACCCAAAGCAGTAAGAAGAGTACGCCAAAGCCCATAAAGAGTGAAGCCACCAGAGAGATGAGTAGTTCCTTGTAAATATCCCTATGGCAGCTAGGTTGCTAACTGGAGCGGCTCTCAGAGAGCATACAACCCACTGTTACACCAGCTCCACTGGCTGCCAGTCTGCTACTGGACACAATTTAAAGTGCTGGCTTTGTCCTATAAAGCCCTGAACGGTTCTGGCCCATCTGGCCCAACTTACCTGTCCAAGCGCATCTCCCCTTTCGAACCATCAAGGACTTTAAGATCATCCAAACAGACCCTGCTCTCAATCCCACCATCATCACAAGCACGGCTGGTGGGGACGAGAGACAGGGCCTTCTCAGTGGTGGCCCCTCGGCTATGGAACGCCCTTCCTAGGGAGATTAGATCAACTTCTTTGCTTTTAGCATTTCGGAAAAACTCAAGACATGGCTATTCGAGCAGGCATTTGCGAATACTGAGTAACGGACATAAGAACGGAATCAACTACAAGATGGGATTGGACATTGTTTGAATGAGTATTTACTGAATTAGGTTTTATTACAGCTGTTATTATTATTTTTTTTAATGTCAACGTTTTTATGTTGTAACTGTGTTTTTGGTGGCATTGAATTTTGCCTTGTAAACCGCCTCGAGTCGCCGGAAATAAATAATAAATAATAAATAATAAATAATAAATAATAAATAATAAATAATAAATAATAAATAATAAATAATAAATAATAAATAATAAATAATAAATAATAAATAATAAATAATAAATAATAAATAATAAATAATAAATAATAAATAATAAATAATAAATAATAAATAAATAATGAATAATGAATAATGAATAATAAAAAATAAAAAATAAAAAATAAAAAATAAAAAATAAAAAATAAAAAATAAAAAATAAAAAATAAAAAAATAAAAAATAAAAAATAAAAGATAAATGATAAATGATAAATGATAAATGATAAATGATAAATGATAAATAATGGCAGGCCAATTGGTTTGATCTTTCTGAGAACCAAAGTACAGGCCGTCCCTAAGTTACAAACAAGATAGGTTCTGTAGGTTTCATACTTATGTTGCATTTGCATGTAAATCGGAACATTTCTTAAGTGTAACTCCATATAACGTAGGGAAGGGTTAACTCAACACTCCTGTGGTGTTTGTTTTGCTGTCTATGTTGTCATTCGGTTAATATACCCATCTGAACATGAGGAAGAACTTCCTGACTGTGAGAGCCGTTCAGCAGTGGAACTCTCTGCCCCGGAGTGTGGTGGAGGCTCCTTCTTTGGAGGCTTTTAAACAGAGGCTGGATGGCCATCTGTCAGGGGTGATTTGAATGCAATATTCCTGCTTCTTGGCAGAATGGGGTTGGACTGGATGATGGCCCAGGAGGTCTCTTCCTACTCTAGGATTCTAGGATTCTATGATTCAGTCAGAGCAGACCTATAGAATCAATGCAAACGTACATTAGTTTTGACTTACGATGCTATCATGAGCTCAATGGATCTACTGCATTTGGAACCAATAATTGGATTCAGGAATCCCTGTTTTCTTCTCTGGCTGAAATTGCTGTGATTTCCTTTAAAACCCATTTTCTTCGTTTGCATCGTTACTTGACAAATTTACCTAATTCACACAACTTCCCTCCACTGGAGAAAGCATGTTTCTACACATTTCCTTTCAAGTATGCACGTTTCAGCCATTAGCATTTTGAAATACATTTATTGTTTTGGTTCCGAAAGAAAGCCAGTGGCAAGCCTCAGAAAGGCTGGAATAAATATTCAAGGCGGTCTCATATTCTTGCAGCAGGAAGGCTCTGCTTTCATAGAATCCTAGAATCAAAGAGTGGGAAGAGACCTCCTGGGCCATCCAGTCCAACCCCATTCTGCCAAGAAGCAGGAATATTGCATTCAAATCACCCCCCACAGATGGCCATCCAGCCTCTGTTTACAAGCTTCCAAAGAAGGAGCCTCCACCACACTCCGGGGCAGAGAGTTCCACTGCTGAACGGCTCTCACAGTCAGGAAGTTCTTCCTCATGTTCAGATGGAATCCATTGTTCCGCGTCCTAGTCTGCAAGGAAGCAGAAAGGAAGCTTGCTCCCTCCTCCCTGTGGCTTCCTCTCACATATTTATACATGGCTATCATATTTCCTCTCATCCTTCTCTTCTTCAGGCTAAACATGCCCAGCTCCTTAAGCCGCTCCTCATAGGGCTTGTTCTCCAGACCCTTGATCATTTGAGTCTCCCTCTTTCTCTGGACACATTCCAGCTTAGAGTCAATATCTCTCTTGAGTTGTGGTGCCCAGAATTGGACACAATGTGATTCCAGGTGTGGTCTAACCAAAGCGGAACAGAGCATGGGGAGCAGGACTTCCCTAGATCTAGGCACTATGCTCCTCTTGATGCAGGCCAAAATCCCATTGGCTTTTTTTGCCGCCACATCACATTGTTGGCTCATGTTCCCCTTCCTCCCCACGAGGACTCCAAGATCTTTTCCACACGTCCTGCTCTCCAGCCAGGCCTCATCGTCCCCCATTCTGTCTCTTTGCATGTCGTTCTTTCTGCCTAAGTTGAGTCTCTTGCATTTGTCCCTGTTGAACTTCATTTTGTTAGTTTTGGCCCTTCATCTCTCTAATCTGTCCAGATCCCTTTGAGTCCTGCTCCTGTCCTCTGGAGTCTTGGCTCTCCCTCCCAATTTGGTCCTGTCTGCAAACTTGATGATCCTGCCTTCTCGCCCTTCATCTAAGTCATTAATAAAGATGTTGAACAGGACTGGGCCCAGGACGGAACATTCTTTGAGTTCACTGCATCTCATGAAATGTCTTTCTGTTCTCACTTCCAGGATAGCAGTCAATTTATACAGGAACAGTAATCTACTTTTAATATAATAGGAGCCTAGTGTCTGGATCCAGGGAAGTCCTGCTCCCCATGCTCTCTTCTGCCTTGGTCAGACCACACCTGGAATCACACTGTGTCCAATTCTGGGGACCACAATTGAAGGGAGATGTTGACAAGCTGGAATGTGTCCAGAGAAGGGCAACTCAAATAATCAAGGGTCTGGAGAACAAACCCTATGAGGAGTGGCTTAAGGAGCTGGACATGTTTAGCCTGAAGAAGAGAAGGAAGAGAGGACACCACAACTGAAGAGAGATATTGACAAGCTGGAATGTGTCTAAAGGAGGGCGACCAAAATGATCAAGGGTCTGGAGAAGAAGCCCTATGAGGAGCGGCTTAAGGAGCTGGGCATGTTTAGCCTGAAGAAGAGAAGGCTGAGAGGAGACATGATAGCCATGTATAAATATGTGAGAGGAAACCACAAGGAGGAGGAGGGAGCAAGTTTGTTTTCTGCTTCCTTGGAGACTAGGACGCAATGGAACAATGGCTTCAAACTACAAGAGAGGAGATTCCATCTGAACATGAGGAAGAACTTCCTGACTGTGAGAGCCGTTCAGCAGTGGAACTCTCTGCCCCGGAGTGTGGTGGAGGCTCCTTCTTTGGAAGCTTTGAAACAGAGGCTGGATGGCCATCTGTCAGGGGTGATTTGAATGCAATATTCCTGCTTCTTGGCAGAATGGGGATGCTTGCCATAGATGCGGGCGAAACGTCAGGAGAGAATGCCTCCAGACCATGGCCATATAGCCCGAAAAAACCTACAACAACACAAATTAGATATTCTCAGAGGATCCGAAATAAGATCCTGAAGTCGAAATGTGTCAGCCATGATGCCATGGGTGTCTTAGAGGGCTTAAATTAAGTGGTTTGGTTTCAGGCCTTTCAGAGGAGACAACTTTGCTATAGGGGATCCGTCTCCTGTTCATGATTCCAAGTTCATGTTTCCTACATTGTCAAGATTCCTGTTTCATGTCTCTGTTTCTTTGGAGAATTTACCTTAGTGAAATTCCTGTTTACATGTTCATGGATTAATTCTGTGTTTGTGGGTTTCCTTGGCTTTGTGTTCTATCCTGGCCTTTTTGGATTTGTTTATGTATTTATTTACTAGCCTTCCCCTGCCAGGCGTTGCTGTGGCCCAGTCTGGTGATCTGGAAAATAAAGTAATGAGAAAGTGTTGGTTTCTAATCTATGTCATGTCTTTATGCTTGTGGGTAAACAATATTTCTTGTTGTTTCTTTGTCAGTGTGGATGTGGAGATTGTTAGGTTTGCCCACTCTGAAACAGGCAACATTCCATTGTCCCTTTCAAATCTATGATACTCTATCTGTGTGTTTGTGAATCATATATTCTATATCTATGACTGGATGGCTCATAGATGTCTTTGATTATGTTTTCTTGCCCTGGTGAAGGGAGTTGGACTGGATGGCCTTAAGTATTTTCTGTTGGTCATGGGAGTTCTGTGTGGGAAGTTTGCAATTCTGTCATTCATGGGGTTCAAAATGCTTTTTGAATGTAGATGAACTATAAATCCCAGTAACTACAAAACCCAAATGTCAACATCTATTTTCCCCAAACTCCATCTGTGTTCATATTCGGGCATATGGAATATTCATGCCAAGTTTGGTCCATATCCATCATTGTTTGAGTCCACAGTGCTCTCTGGATGGAGGTGAACTACAACTCCAAAACTCAAGGTCAATACCCACCAAACCCTGCTACTGTTTTCTATTGGTCTTGGAAGTCTTGTGTGCCAAGTTTGGTTCAATTCCATTGTTAGTGAAGTTAAGAATGCTCTTTGATTGTAGGTGAACTATAAATCCCAGCAACTACAACTCCAAAATGACAAAAATCAGTAGTGCCTTTCTTTGCTGCAGAGATACAAGCAATATATTCATTTCAAATCAAAGCTGGCTTGTGAGTGATCATTTAATATTGCTATATAAAACCTACAGTCTTACAGAGTGATGGTTACTCCTTGGGTTAGTAGGTGTCTTGTGGCCAAATTTGGCGGCAATTTTCCAGTGGTGTTTGAGTTATATCAATCCCACAAATGAACATTACATTTTTATTTATATAGATACTGGATCTCTGATCTCTGGTGTTGTGTTGGGTGAGAGGGTGTTCCAGTGTGAGGGTGCAACGTATTGGAGAGTATGTAATTCTCCTGTGAAAAAGGAGAAGAGTTTTGTCATGCACGTGTACAGGAGTTGATTATAAATTGTATGATTTTAACTGTATTTGTGTTTAGATTGGCTGCAGTAATGCTGGAGTGGCCTAAGAGGAGTCCTCCATGTGCGTTGCCATGGAGACCGATGCAGGAGAGAGGGAAGTGGGAGGAGCTTAGAGGGGAGAGTTTGAAAAAATGACAGTTAAAAATCAGTTAGGGTTTAGGTTTAGAGGAGTGAGCAGTCCGGGTTTAGGTTCAGAGGAGTCAGGAGTTAGGTTCAGAGGAGTGAGGAGTTAGGAGTTGGGAGAGAAGGAAAGGAAAAGGTGGTGGAGTGACTTGTGAAGCAAAGCTTTGAGGCTTTGAAAAGCTGGGTTTGGCTATTGGAAGTTTCTCAGGCTAGTGCAGCTGAATGGTGAAACATAGCTGGTATTCTTTTAGTCTAAGGAGAGGCTAAAGAATAGTTTACTTAGTATTTGATCTAGGGAGGGTCAACTAAGGGAAACATCCCTGTATGGAAACTTTGTCTGAAACAAGTGCTCTACGTCAGAAAGATACTGTGTTACTTGAAAGAATGAACTGTTAAAGTTACAAGTATTATTCCAAGTGCAACAAGGAAAAGTGACGTCCAGCAACCACACGCTGTGTACTTAATAAAATTGTTAACTTTTATTTGAAGATTGCCTCAGCTCCGTCTATTCTGTGTCTAAAGTGCCATTTCTCACAATATTACAACTTACCTCACATGGTGGCAGAAACGCAGGGAAAAGTAACCAAATAAATCTACATTCTTCTTTCCAGTCACGCTACAGTATATACAGTGTAATTGCTACTAAGTTATTACTTTCTTAATAAAGGAGGAGGTGCAATTGAACAGCCTCCCTTCCAACTTGATGGTAAATTTGGTTCCTAATTGGCAACCTCCATTGCAAATCGGCTAGTTCTTTTTAAAATTGGGAACTGGGGTAAAATCTCCTGAATACTGGTTCCTTTCAAATTGGTGGCAACAATAAACCATCCCTCCACTTCCCTGCTTCTTTTCACACGCATCATGAAGTTTCTAACATTGCAAAGAGCGAGGCACTTACCATAAGTTCATTGCTGCCTATCTCACATTTTTGTTATATTTGCATTCCCTTTGCCACTTTCCTTGCTCTCTTGAATGCCTAAACTATAAATTAAAAATGAAGTTTTCAGATAGAGCAATGCTAGAAGATGTTGTAGAGGAAAGGCAAGTTTCACCTGGGAGTACAAATTCTTATTTGGGGATGACCGTTGCCCTCGTTGTGCTCCCTCGTAGTTACCTATCCAAAGGCTGCTGTACCAATTATGCTCTGTTGTGCGTCGATGCCAGATCGAGGAGAGAAAAAAGAAGTTTTTCCAATTATCCCCAAATCCCAGTTTCTTCTCGATTTACATTCCTCTCTGTCAATGCTTGCTGAATACAATGCATCAAAATAAAAAGCATGCATTCAGACTTGAAAATAAAATGGTGGGAATCAAATGACAGATACATATACACACACAGTTAATAAATATTTTACATTTCCATACGAAATAATGGGCTCCGTTTGGATCCTGAGCTGCGAAAGATGGTCAACAAGGAGAGGAAAAGAGATTCTATTTTCCAAACAAATACAAGTCATATATATTGTTTGTGGCGCGGATCCAAAGTCTGTCTGAGCCCCATCAGCTGTGGCATTTCTCCTGTCAAGTGCCATAATGACACGTACCGCTTTTCGCTCCACAATCTGCCATTATTATTACTTTGAGATGAAATCCTATTTTTTTTCTCATGTGGAGAACTAAATTGGCTGATATTTTGGTTTTCTCGTCACATAGACCCCCGTCATATAGAGTGTTTTGTTGCAGCGTTCCAAACGATCCAGCCCAATCCTTCTCCTTCTCCATCCCTCCCTCTTTTCATGTTTCATGGAGACTATAGCATTTGAGTTTCTTTCCAAAACAGTAGCAAAAGGCACCATCCAAGAGACTCCACTTAGGCAGAAAAAACGAAATGCAAAGATACAGAATGGGGGACGATGAGGCCTGGCTCGAGATCAGTATGTGTGGAAAAGATCTTGGAGTCCACGTGGGGAGGAAGGTAAACATGAGCCAGGAAAGTGATGTGGCAGCAAAAAAAGCCAATGGGATTTTGGCCTGATTCAATAGGAGCATAGTGTCTAGATCTAGGGAAGTCATGCTCCACATGCTCTATTCTACTTTGGTTAGACCACACCTGGAATATTGTGTCCAATGCTGGGCACCACAATTCAAGAGAGATATTGACTCTAAGCTGGAATGTGTCCAGAGGAGGGCGACTAAAATGATCAAGGGTCTGGAGAACAAGCCCTATGAGGAGCGGCTTAAGGAGCTGGGCATGTTTAGCCTGAAGAAGAGAAGGCTGAGAGGAGACATGATAGCCATGTATAAATATGTGAGAGGAAGCCACAGGGAGGAGGAGGGAGCAAGCTTGTTTTCTGCTGCCCTGGAGACTAGGACGCAATGGAGGAATGGCTTCAAACTCCAAGAGAAGAGATTCCATCTGAACATGAGGAAGAACTTCCTGACTGTGAGCGCCATTCAGCAGTGGAACTCTCTGCCCTGGAGTGTGGTGGAGGCTCCTTCTTTGGAAGCTTTGAAACAGAGGCTGGATGGCCATCTGTCAGGGGTGATTTGAATGCAATATTCCTGCTTCTTGGCAGAATGGGGTTGGACTGGATGATGGCCCAGGAGGTCTCTTCCAACTCTTTGATTCTATGAGTCTATGAATCTATGAGATTCCACCTGAACATGAGGAAGAACGTCCTGACTGTGAGCGCCATTCAGCAGTGGAACTCTCTGCCCTGGAGTGTGGTGGAGGCTCCTTCTTTGGAAGCTTTGAAACAGAGGCTGGATGGCCATCTGTCAGGGGTGCTTTGAATGCAATATTCCTGCTTCTTGACACAATGGGTTTGGACTGGATGATGGTCCATGAGATCTCTTCCAACCCTTTGATTCTATGATTCTAAGTCCATTGCGTATGTGTATTTTAATTTCTTATTCCAAATTATTTCCCATTCTCTCAAGTGGATTCGTCTTCTTATGTTTTCTGGCCATCTAATCATATGATTTTTATTAGTTCAGTTTCAATTGACCATTCTAATATATTTATCATAATTTTTTGTTATTAGTTTTTTCTCTCTGGTGGGAGGATTTTGTCCCAAGTTGAAATTTTCCAGTTGAAGCCTACTTTATTGTCTTGTTTATAATACTCATTTATTTTCATATAATGTAACCAATAGGGCTGGGCAACCACGGAAAAATTTGTTTCTATACTCAATTCGTTTTTAGGGGGTTTTTGCGTTTTGTTTTTTAAAAGAATTCCGAAATTTTTCTTTAAAAAAGTTCAAAATTTACGAAACAATTACGAAACAATTACGAATCGATTCGTTAATGGCGGACGCGATTGCGCAATATGCAAAAAAAACCCTGTCCAAATGGGACAGGGGGAACTTCTGAAGCTTCCCTCTCCCTCTGTTGTTGACTGTTGATGTGATAATTTATTAATTTTTCACTGATAAAACAAACAACAACCCTAAAACTTGCACCAGACATGCGGAAATAATAACGAAACGATTTCGAATCAATTACGAAACGATTTTGAAACAATTACGAAACAATTCTGAAACTAATTGAAAAAAATCATTTCATTTTTTAGTTGCTCCTGAATGGTTCAATATCGCTTCGTTATCAAAAAAAATAACAAATTAATAACGAATTACGAAATTAACGAACGAAATCGCCCAGCCCTAATAGCTGCATTCTCTGATGAATCTCCTTTGGAACGACACCTTCTGCTGTCAAGAATTCAATAACTGCACATTGCTTAAGTCGCATTGACCGACTGTCTGCGCAGGCTTCCATAGTTCGCATGTTAACAGCACAACTGTTCAATGCTAAGGCTTCTCGCCAAAATGGAACTGTAGAGGAGAGTCTACTGAACAAGCCAGTACCTACCACATACGTTGCTTAAGTCGCATTGACCAACCATCTGCGCAGGGTTCCCTACTTTGCACTTTAACAACACAACCAGTCAATGCTAAGGCTTCCAGCCAAAATGGAATGGTAGAGGAGAGTCTACTGAACAAGCCAGTACCTGCCACATACCTTGCTTAAGTCGCATTGACCGACCGTCTGCGCAGGGTTCCATACTTTGCACTTTAACAACACAACCGGTCAATACTAAGGCTTCCAGCCAAAATGGAATGGTAGAGGAGAGTCTACTGAACAAGCCAGTACCTACCACATACGTTGCTTAAGTCGCATTGACCAACCATCTGCGCAGGGTTCCCTACTTTGCACTTTAACAACACAACCAGTCAATGCTAAGGCTTCCAGCCAAAATGGAATGGTAGAGGAGAGTCTACTGAACAAGCCAGTACCTGCCGCATACCTTGCTTAAGTCGCATTGACCGACCGTCTGCGCAGGGTTCCATACTTTGCACTTTAACAACACAACCGGTCAATACTAAGGCTTCCAGCCAAAATGGAATGGTAGAGGAGAGTCTACTGAACAAGCCAGTACCTACCACATACGTTGCTTAAGTCGCATTGACCAACCATCTGCGCAGGGTTCCCTACTTTGCACTTTAACAACACAACCAGTCAATGCTAAGGCTTCCAGCCAAAATGGAATGGTAGAGGAGAGTCTACTGAACAAGCCAGTACCTGCCGCATACCTTGCTTAAGTCGCATTGACCGACCGTCTGCGCAGGGTTCCATACTTTGCACTTTAACAACACAACCGGTCAATACTAAGGCTTCCAGCCAAAATGGAATGGTAGAGGAGAGTCTACTGAACAAGCCAATACCTACCACATACGTTGCTTAAGTCGCATTGACCAACCATCTGCGCAGGGTTCCCTACTTTGCACTTTAACAACACAACCAGTCAATGCTAAGGCTTCCAGCCAAAATGGAATGGTAGAGGAGAGTCTACTGAACAAGCCAGTACCTGCCACATACCTTGCTTAAGTCGCATTGACCGACCGTCTGCGCAGGGTTCCATACTTCACATTTTAACAACACAACAATTCAATGCTAAGGCTTCCTTCCAAAATGAAACTGTAGAGGAGAGTCTACTGAACAAGCCAGTACCTACCGCATACATTGCTTAAGTCCCATTGACCGACCATCTGCGCAGGGTTCCCTACTTTGCACTTTAGCAACAAAACCATTCAATGCTAAGGCTTCCCGCCAAAATGGAACTGTAGAGGAGAGTCTACTGAACAAGCCAGTACCGTACCTGCCACATACCTTGCTTAAGTCGCATTGACCGACCGTCTGCGCAGGGTTCCATACTTTGCACTTTAACAACACAACCGGTCAATGCTAAGGCTTCCTGCCAAATGGAACTGTAGAGGAGAGTCTACTGAACAAGCCAGTACCTACCACATACGTTGCTTAAGTCGCATTGACCGACCATCTGCGCAGGGTTCCCTACTTTGCACTTTAACAACACAACCGGTCAATGCTAAGGCTTCCTGCCAAATGGAACTGTAGAGGAGAGTCTACTGAACAAGCCAGTACCTACCACATACGTTGCTTAAGTCGCATTGACCGACCATCTGCGCAGGGTTCCCTACTTTGCACTTTAACAACACAACCATTCAATGCAAAGGCTTCCCACCGAAATGGAGCTGTAGAGCGGAGTCTACTGAACAAGCCAGTACCTGCCGCATACCAGTACTGCCATCGGTTGAGGAGTTAGGAAGGTGGAGGCATTACTTTTCATTCAACCCTCGTATTCTCAAAACTGCCTAGTTTCAGCCTTCTCCTCAACCCGCTTTAAGGTTGCTAGAAGGTTTCCTTGAGCTGAATTCTTGGGGATGGATGGCGAGGCTCTTGCCAATCCCAGCGGACTCGGGAGGAGAGCATGCCGCCCTCGTCTAATTCATCCACGGTAAATAATTGATAACCCAAGAAGCGAGGTGAGACAGGATGGGAAGCGGTGTTTTGTTTACCACAGTGCTCTCTCTCTCTTTCCCTCTCCCTCTCCCTCCTTCCTTCCTTTCCTTTCTGCTGTCTGAAGTTCTTGGAGTAAGTGAATCAATTTCACCTTTGCGGATCGGCTTCCCTTTTTGTGCACTTGTCAAAGCGGTTGACCTTTCGCAAACACCAACCCAGCCCGGCTTGTGGGGAACGATGCCTGCAGGGATCTCAGACAAATGGAAGTGGCCATCAGCCAACTCCACGTGCCTCTCTCTCTCTCTCTCTCTCTCTTTCTGTGCCTGGCTCACTCGGGCCCATTAATTTAAGCGTGCCTCATTAGTAAATGTCCACAGGAGGAAGTTGCCCTCCGAAGTCCTGGAGGAGTTTCCTCAAGACCGCGCTGTCCATGCATCATTAATAAAGAGCCAAGTGCTGAAGGACTTTCCACAACCTGCGTGGTGAACTATTTCAAGTCAGGTAGAATATCCTCCAAGGAAGCACATGGAAATGCATCTGAGCCATACATGGGAAGGTTGCAAGGCTCAACCTGATGATGTCTTCCATTGAACAGCACAGTTCAGAATGCTCTTTGATTGCAGGTGAACTAGAAATCCCAGCAACGACAATTCCCAAATGACAAAATCAATTTTTTGAGTGGAGGACATACATTGGGTTGTTAAGTGTCTTTTGTCCAAATTTGGTGTCAATTCCCCCAGTGGTTTTTGAGTTCTGATGGTAGCACAAACGAACATTACAATTTTATTTACATAGATGAGAAAAAGCTCAAATAAAAAGGATTAATAAAAAAAAAATCTGGGCAATGTCCCCTGGGCAACATCCTTGCAGACGGCCAATGATCTCACAACAGAAGTGACTTGCAGTTTCTCACGTTGCTTCTGAAACAGAAAAAAAAAATCCTCTCTGAATCTTAGTCCAAACTGTAGAAGAAACTAACCAAGCTGCTGAATCTTTTAATTCTTTTTGCTTGGCATGACTAAATACTAGCTCTGAATTTTAGCCTACATTTGCTGTTTGCTTTTGGGTTTCAGCACCTTAGACAGCTCTTCTAAACACTCAGCAGAAACTGGGTTGCTGTGAGTTTTCTGGCTTGTCTGGCCATGTTCCAGGAGCATTCTCTTCTGATGTTTCGCCCACATCTATGGCAGGCATCCTCGGAGGTTGTGAGGTCTGTTGGAAACTAGGAAAGTAAGGAAACATTCACGCCCACCTCCAACAGACAAGAGTTCTTTCTCCCACCCTGGGCATCATTCCAAAGGGATATAAACTCTCCTACTTTTCATCATTCTGGGCATCCTTCCACAGATATGTAAACTCTCCTACTTACTCTCCTACTTTTCAACAGACTTCACAACTTCTGAGGATGCCTGCCATAGATGTGGGTGAAACGTCAGAAGAGAATGCTTCTGGAACATGGCCAGACAAGCCAGAAAACTCACAGCAACCCAGGGATTCTGGCCATGAAAGCCTTCAACGACACTCAGAATAAAGTTAAGAAGCACGTTGATTCCCACCTCTCTCAAAGGAAGTCAACAATGTTCAAAATGCTTGGGACCGCAAACATTTTGGATCTGGGATAGGAGAGCTGGGTCAATCTTTTGTGGTATTCAAGGGCTAGAGGAATTCGCCAGGAATGCTGACAGTGGGAACAGGACCTTGCTTATGATCTGTTTCTTTTATTACTGAGGAAGGCTAGGCCAAGATTGTTTGGCTAGATTCCAGGAAGTGGGAATTTGGTTTGGAATTATCATCAGAGATTAGTTTCCTGAGATAATGTCCTGCTTGCTAACTCTAGATTTGAACCCAGTACTCATCTAAGAATTGTACATCAAACGTAACCAAAAGCTTTTGTGCCATTAACTTACAGAAACCATTACGCATTTGTACCAGAAACGTTTGAACCTGTTAAATAAACGTTTTATTATAGGTTCTTGTGGGGTTTTTTCGGGCTATAGAGCCATGTTCTAGAGCAGGGGTCAGGAACCTTCGGCCCTCCAGGTGTGGTGGACTTCAACTCCCACAATTCCTTGAGGCTCGGTAAGCCTTTGGGGCGAATGCCGAGCCTCAAGGAATTGTGGGAGTTGAAGTCCACCACACCTGGAGGGCCAAAGGTTCCCCATGCCTGTTCTAGAGGCATTTCTCCTGACCTCACTCCCTCTGAGGATGCTTGCCATAGATGCAGGCAAAACGTCAGGAGAAATGCCTCTAGAACATGGCTCTATAGCCCGAAAAAACCCACAAGAACCTAGTGATTCCAGCCATGAAAGCCTTCGACAATACATTGAACATCTCTACGGGGAGAAACTGTTCCAAGACACAAGGAAATTGGAGAAACTAAGGACCAGGAAAGCACATCTACTGTGCTCCCTGACTTTCCTTCTACGCTGCAGAGACACAGATACCATCCCACAATTTCTCGCAGCCAAAAGGACTTTCAAAACACAACAGCCTCATCGGATCTATGACCACCTAGAACGCAACCTCTTACGAGAGAGAATTCACACCATCCGCAAAGAACTCGCAAAAACTCACTACCTCTGAGGATGCTTGCCATAGATGCAGGCGAAACGTCAGGAGAAATGCCTCTAGAACATGGCCATATAGCCCGAAAAAACCCACAAGAACCTAGTGATTCCAGCCTTCGACAATACGTTTTATTATAGTTAACACTTTACAACAGCCTGTGTGTGAACGTCATTGGAATTTAAACCCTCTGAAGAAAATAGAATCATAGAATCATAGAATCAAAGAGTTGGAAGAGACCTCCTGGGTCATCCAGTCCAACCCCCTGCCAAGAAGCAGGAATATTGCAGTCAAATCACCCCTGACAGATGGCCATCCAGCCTAATAAATAAACACTATTGTAACACAAAAGGGTGTTACTAAGTATCCTCTCCACACATATAACTCAGCCTGAATACTAAACAATAAGGTGGCAGCATACCCAATTGTAGATGGCTTTTAAAACCCTCGCAGTCCAGACGTCATTCAAATATATCTATACACAGTTATATCTTTCCCTGTTTTATCAGTTTCCCTCCTGTGATATTCCTTGTAATTGGTAGCACAGCGATGTGATCCTTAGTGTGAAGTTCCTTATCATTGCTGGTAGCTTGTGGGATTCACTATTTCAGAATTCCCTGTTCCTTCTACCTGCTAAAAGAAGCTCCTTGGTGCGAATGTGTCCAGAGGAGGGCGACTAAAATGATCAAGGGTCTGGAGAACAAGCTCTATGAGGAGCGGCTTAGGGAACTGGGCATGTTTAGCCTCAAGAAGAGAAGGCTGAGAGGAGATATGATAAGAGCCATGTATAAATATGTGAGAGGAAGCCACAGGGAGGAGGAGGGAGCAAGCTTGTTTCCTGCTTCCTTGGAGACTAGGACGCAATGGAACAATGGCTTCAAACTACAAGAGAGGAGATTCCATCTGAACATGAGGAAGAACTTCCTGACTGTGAGAGCCGTTCAACAGTGGAACTCTCTGCCCCGGAGTGTGGTGGAGGCTCCTTCTTTGGAAGCTTTGAATCAGAGGCTAGATGGCCATCTGTCAGGGGTGCTTTGAATGCAATTTTCCTGCTTCTTGGCAGAATGGGGTTGGACTAGATGGCCCATGAGGTCTCTTCCAACTCTTTGATTCTATGATTCTATGATTCTATGATATGTTCGTTATACCATCCTTTGTTGGAAACCGCCCTAAGTCCCCATTGGGGAGATAGGCCGAGTTATAAATCAAGTTGTTGCTGTTGTTGTTGTTGTTGTTGTTGTTAATTACTCTCCGATTCTGTGTTCCCTCTTAGCTAAATTGCAATATTATCCACAACTGAGATATCTCTTACAATCCCGATTTGGTTCTGTAGCTTTAAGTGCATCTGAGGCTCCCTTCATGTTAGAGACATTAATTGATGCCAACGCAAGTATCCACACCAAGCATTTAGGTATATACTAGGCCTGGGTAACAACGCAAAAATTTGTTTCTAAAATCGATTTGTAATTGGGGTTTTTTTTTTGTTTCGATATTTAAAATAATTACAAAACTTTCCCAAAAAAAAGTTTCGGTATTTACGAAATTTCGTAAATATTTACAAAACATTTTGTAAAGATGGCGCCCTTTTTTTTCCAATATTTTTTAAATATTTTTTAAATTTAATTATTAATTTAGTAGAATAGGGATTAATTATTATTAATTATTATTAAGGAGGGAAGGCAGGCACTCACTCTGGCGGGCCCTCTTGCTCGCCGCTCGCTCGCCCCTCTCGCTCGCCGCTCGCTATTATTATTAATAGGCAATGCTAAGCAAGCTGGCCAATTGCAACATTCAGGCAGGAAGCAGCCAGATCATGAAGCTGCAAGGCCATTCGATGCTCATCAAGCTGGCCAGCTGCAACATTCACGCTTGCCTCCAGCAGACAAGAGTTCTTCCTCCCACCCTGAACATTATTCCACAGATATATCAACCCCACTTGCCTAGTTTCCAACAGACCTCACAACCTCTGAGGATGCCTGCCATAGATGTGGGTGAAATGTCAGGAGAGAGTGCTTCCGCCCCTCTCGCTCGCCGCTCGCTCGCCCCTCTCGCTCGCCGCTCGCTCGCCCCTCTCGCTCGCCCCTCTCAGCAAGCATCGGCAGGCGGCCATCTTACGTATTTCCGAAATGGACGGAAATACAAAATTTTTTGGCGCTGCCGTTTCGATATTTAAAAACACTTCCAGGTTAAAAAAATGTTTTGTAATCGTTTCGTAATTCAAAAAATAACGA
Source organism: Anolis sagrei (assembly GCF_037176765.1). Lineage (NCBI taxonomy): Eukaryota > Metazoa > Chordata > Lepidosauria > Squamata > Anolidae > Anolis > Anolis sagrei. Next base: position 1,483,843 of record NC_090035.1, read on the forward strand.
ATTTTTTAACGAATTACGAATTAACGAAACAAATTGACCAGCCCTAGTATATACATTGATGTTCCCTATAAATAAATACGACATGCGAGGTTTGCAACAATAATGGGATACAGAAGACTTGGAATATCCCATTTCAGTTTCAAGATCTATATTTAGTATGGCTATTGATCTCTGACTCGACCTCACGCAGCTGAAATCTTTCTTTTGAGTATATTGGTCGCCACAATGTCAGTTCAAGAAAGGCTTTCTAAATCAGCAAAAGGTTGGAAATCTGATACGGTTAATGATTCCTTAATGCACATACTTTTGAGTTGCCACACAGTACTTATTAGGGTTGTGCATAGCTTCATTTTTAATTCGTATTTCGGATCAAATTTGTTAACCAATCAATATTAGAAACAGGAAAGAGGGCTTGTCCTCCAGACCCTTGACCATTTTAGTCGCTCTCCTCTGGACACATTCCAGCTTAGAGTCAATATCTCTCTTGAATTGCGGTGCACAGAATTGGACACAATATTCCAAGTGTGGCTAACCAAAGCAGAATAGAGCATGGGGAGCATGACTTCCCTAGATCTAGACACTAGGCTCCTATTGATGCAGGCCAACATCCCATTGGCTTTTTTTGCCGCCACATCATGTTTAACTTGTTGTCCACAAGGACTCCAAGATCTTTTCCACACGTCCTGCTCTCAAACCAGGTCTCATCGTCCCCCATTCTGTCTCTTTGCATTTCGTTTTTTCTGCCTAAGTGGAGTATCTTGCATTTGTCCCTGTTGAACTTCATTGTGTTGGTTTTGGCCATTCATCTCTCTAATCTGTCAAGGACTCCAAGATAGTTTCCCTGCGTCCTGCTCTCGAGCCAGGCCTCATTGTCCCCCATTCTGTCTCTTTGCATTTCGTTTTTTCTGCCAAAGTGGAGTATCTTGCATTTGTCCCTGTTGAATTTCATTGTGTTGGTTTTGGCCATTCATCTCTCTAATCTGTCAAGGACTCCAAGATATTTTCCCCACGTCCTGCTCTCGAGCCAGGCCTCATCGTCCCCCATTCTGTCTCTTTGCATTTCGTTTTTTCTGCCAAAGTGGAGTATCTTGCATTTTTCCCTGTTGAACTTCATTGTCTTGGTTTTGGCCATTCATCTCTCTAATCTGTCAAGGACTCCAAGATCTTTTCCCCACGTCCTGCTCTTGAACCAGGCCTCATCGTCCCCCATTCTGTCTCTTTGCATTTCGTTTTTTCTGCCTAAGTGGAGTATCTTGCATTTGTCCCTGTTGAACTTCATTGTGTTGGTTTTGGCCATTCATCTCTCTAATCTGTCAAGGACTCCAAGATCTTTTCCCCACGTCCTGCTCTTGAACCAGGCCTCATCGTCCCTCATTCTGTCTCTTTGCATTTCGTTTTTTCTGCCTAAGTGGAGTATCTTGCATTTGTCCCTGTTGAACTTCATTGTGTTGGTTTTGGCCATTCATCTCTCTAATCTGTCAAGGACTCCAAGATCTTTTCCCCACGTCCTGCTCTTGAACCAGGCCTCATCGTCCCCCATTCTGTCTCTTTGCATTTCGTTTTTTCTGCCTAAGTGGAGTATCTTGCATTTGTCCCTGTTGAACTTCATTTTGTTAGTTTTGCATGGGGCAACCCATTAAGCTGAAAAGAAAACCAGAGTATTTTGCTATTAAAAACTGATATGGTGAACCCTGAAGTCGAAAGGGGAGCAACCCATGCACAGAAACAGACTTTCCTTCTGAAATAAATGGTTGAAGTGTGGAAGGATGATGTGTGTTGGGGAAAGCATTTCCCTTGAACAATGTACATACCGTAACCATAAAGGTATCTTATCTTTCTAAAAGAAATCTCCTCTCAGAGCATGATGGGAGCTTTCTGCTCTTTGTTTGTTTCTCGGCCAGTGAAAAGCCTGATTGGCTGAGAATAGACAGAACCGACGACTACCATTCCCAGAACCGTCTCTTGTGGTTTGTCTTATTTGTCAAATGTTATGTTTAAAACTTAAAATAATTCTAAAAAATCTGTAGATTGGCAAATTGTTCTGAAAATTGGCATGCCTACAGTTTTCAATGGGTTCTAAAACTGAGATAGGTTTCATACAGATAGACATTAAAATGTCTGAGGAGTGAGCCTATATCGTTTCCCATTGTAGCCAATGGGCTGAATCTTTGCTGAATGAAAACAGCAACATCCTTGCCTTTTGAGTAACTTCACGGTAAACAGAATGAGGAGATTAGCCAACAATGGACCCCAAAATGGCATGCCTTTTGATCAAATTGCACACCTATACTATTCTGGGAATGCCGTGGGTGGAGCGTACCTGGATTTCAGGAAGGCCTTCTTTGACAAGGTCCCCGATGACCTTCTGGCAAGGAAACTAGTCCAATGTGGGTGAGGCAAAACTACGGTGAGGTGGATCTGGAATTGGTTAAATGGACGAACACAGAGGGTGATTCTCCCCAAGGCTTCCTCCTCTTCATCCTGGAAAGAAGTGACGAGTGGGGTGCCACAAGCAGGGTTCCATCCTTGGCCCGGTCATGTTCAGGATCTCCATTAATGACTTAGATGAAGGGTTGGAAGGCATGATCATCAAGTTTGCAGACGGGACCAAATTGGGAGGGAGAGCCAAGACTCCAGAGGACAGGAGCAGGATTCAAAACGATCTTGACAGACTAGAGAGATGACGGGCCAAAACTAACACAATGAAGTTCAACAGAGACAAATGCAAGATACTCCACTTTGGCAGGAAAAACGAAATGCAAAGACACAGAATGGGGGACAATGAGGCCTGGCTCGAGAGCAGTACGTGTGGAAAAGATCTTGGAGTCCTCGTGGGGAGGAAGGGGAACATGAGCCAACAATGTGATGTGGTGGCAAAAAAAGCCAATGGGATTTTGGCCTGCATCAAGAGGAGCCTAGTGTCTAGGTCCAGGGAAGTCATGCTCCCCATGCTCTATTCCGCTTTGGTTAGACCACTTTACCTGGAATATTGTGTCCAATTCTGGGCACCACAATTCAAGAGAGATATTGACAAGCTGGAATGTGTCCAAAGAAAGAGGGCGACTCAAATGATCCAGGCTCTGGAGAACAAGCCCTATGAGGAGCAGCTTATGGAGCTGGACATGTTTAGCCTGAAGAAGAGAAGGCTGAGAGGAGACATGATGATAGCCATGTATAAATACGTGAGAGGAAGCCACAGGGAGGAGGGAGCAAACTTCCTTTCTGCATCCCTGGAGACTAGGATGCAATGGAGCCATGGCTTCAAACTCCAAGAGAGGAGATTCCATCTGAACATGAGGAAGAACTTCCTGACTGTGAGAGCTGTTCAGCAGTGGAACTCTCTGCCACAGAGTGTGGTGGAGGCTCCTTCTTTGGAAGCTTTTAAACAGAGGCTGGATGACCATCTGTCAGGGGTGCTTTAAATGCAATATCCTTGGCAGAATGGGGTTGGACTGGATGGCCCAGGAGGTCTCTTCCAACTCTTTGATTCTATGATTCTATGAGAGGCTGGCTGGCCATCTGTCAGGGGTGCTTTGTATGCAATTTATTCCTGCTTCTTGGCAGAATGGGGTTGGACTGGATGATGGCCCAGGAGGTCTCTTCCAACTCTTTGATTCTATGATTTTGTGGGAGTGGTTTTTGTGCAAAAAAAGTATTTTCTGGACAGAATAAACTGTTCAAAATATTTCATTTATTTTTGTTTTCTGAACAAAACAACCACATGCCAATGTGGCATCAAATCGATCTCCAACTGCAAAAGTTTTCCTCCATCCAGTGTTTGTCAAGGTTTCACAACATAAGAAGCACTGCTCTCCCCGTCTCCTGATATTTTCAAATATTCTCCCTTGCTGTCATTCCGTAAAGTGTGTTACCTTTGTGGAGTTGTCAGTGGTAATAATGTGATTGCACAAAAGCTAAGGGCATATTTGGATCCACCAAAATGTTCTTTGCGGAGCATCTTTTTTGCATCCTGAGCCTTTTAAGTGGGAGAAGGGCTTTGTGTTGGAACATAATGCATGGCGTTCCATTCAGACAGATAAACCAAGCCATTACAACAAATATACATTAGCAAAGACGGCATTGCCTTCTCCCAGGACCTCAGGTGACACCAGGCAGCCTGTCAATCCACTCTAAGTGCTGGCTGTTTCCACTTGGAAGCGAGGAAAAGAATTAATGAAAGTGGCAAACTTTCCTACCATAAAATAAATAAATACATACATACATAAATGGAGACTGGGCTAGGAGGATTTTTTGCCAGCTTCCAACTTACTTTAATGAATTGTATTGTTGTATTGTGCATCAAGCCTAGGTTTCCCCACCTCTCCACAAAAGTCAACACTGACACTGAAATTCAATACCGCCGAAGCTCTGCGAGTGCAGCATTGTTCCAAATGAAGCAGAGAGTGTTTGAGGAGACTGGGTTTACTGCTTCTTAAAGCTGTTGTTCTGGAGAGGAGAGGTAGGTACACGCTTTCTTCTCTCCAGCACCAGAAGCTTTCCATGATATTTTAAGGAGGCCCAGGGAAAGAAGAGCATTGACCTGGAGTTCAGTGGAGCTATCCTCCCTGGACTACCTTAAAAATCCCCTCTCTCTTGCTTGCAAGGCTGCAATCTCCTTTTTGCTTGGGATTTTGCTTCCTTAAAACTGTTTCTACTTTCTACTCTAGAGGAGGGGTAGGTTTTTGTTTGCTGGGATTACTATCATTAATAACAATCTTTTAGAAGTATTTCCTGAAGGAGAGGAAGGAGAAACAGAAAGTAAAAGGGTTCAAGCCTCCAAACGCATGTGTGCATACTCCACCCACCGTCACTCAGGTCCCCAACTCCCAGTCAATCCCACTACATAAAAAGAATCAGGAAAATAGAGGAAACTCAAAAAGATTCAACCATGATGCCAAATAGGGGAGGAGGAGCTGAGACCTTCTCCCACTTGCTTTCGTGTCGGTGGGTTTTCGTACCAGGAGGGCCCTTACCGTTATGTGAGCTGAGACCTGCTCCCAGTTGCTTTTGTGTCGGTGGGTTTTCATACCGGGACGGCCCTTACCGTTATGGGAGCTGAGACCTGCTCCCAGTTGCTTTCGTGTCGATTGGTTTTCGTACCGGGAGGGCCCTTACCGTTATGGGAGCCGAGACCTGCTCCCACTTGCTTTCGTGTCGGTTGGTTTTCATACCGGGAGGGCCCTTACCATTATGGGAGCCGAGATCTGCTCCCACTTGCTTTCGTGTCGGTGGGTTTTTGTACCGGGAGGGCCCTTACCATTATGGGAGCCGGGACCTGCTCCCACTTTCTTTCATGTTGGTTGGTTTTCATACCGGGAGGGCCCTTACCGTCATGGGAGCCGAGACCTGCTCCCACTTGCTTTTATGTGGGTGGGTTTTCGTACCAGGAGGGCCCTTACCGTTATGGGAGCCGAGACCTGCTCCCACTTTCTTTCATGTTGGTTGGTTTTCATACCGGGAGGGCCCTTACCGTTATGGGAGCCGAGACCTGCTCCCACTTAATTTTATGTGGGTGGGTTTTCATACCGGGAGGGCCCTTACCGTTATGGGAGCCGAGACCTGCTCCCACTTAATTTTATGTGGGTGGGTTTTCATACCGGGAGGGCCCTTACCATTATGGGAGCCGAGATCTGCTCCCACTTGCTTTCGTGTCGGTGGGTTTTTGTACCGGGAGGGCCCTTACCATTATGGGAGCCGGGACCTGCTCCCACTTTCTTTCATGTTGGTTGGTTTTCATACCGGGAGGGCCCTTACCGTCATGGGAGCCGAGATCTGCTCCCACTTGCTTTCGTGTCGGTGGGTTTTTGTACCGGGAGGGCCCTTACCATTATGGGAGCCGGGACCTGCTCCCACTTTCTTTCATGTTGGTTGGTTTTCATACCGGGAGGGCCCTTACCGTCATGGGAGCCGAGACCTGCTCCCACTTGCTTTTATGTGGGTGGGTTTTCGTACCAGGAGGGCCCTTACCGTTATGGGAGCCGAGACCTGCTCCCACTTAATTTTATGTGGGTGGGTTTTCATACCGGGAGGGCCCTTACCGTCATGGGAGCCGAGACCTGCTCCCACTTGCTTTTATGTGGGTGGGTTTTCGTACCAGGAGGGCCCTTACCGTTATGGGAGCCGGGACCTGCTCCCACTTTCTTTCATGTTGGTTGGTTTTCATACCGGGAGGGCCCTTACCGTTATGGGAGCCGAGACCTGCTCCCACTTAATTTTATGTGGGTGGGTTTTCATACCGGGAGGGCCCTTACCGTTATGGGAGCCGAGACCTGCTCCCACTTAATTTTATGTGGGTGGGTTTTCATACCGGGAGGGCCCTTACCATTATGGGAGCCGAGATCTGCTCCCACTTGCTTTCGTGTCGGTGGGTTTTTGTACCGGGAGGGCCCTTACCATTATGGGAGCCGGGACCTGCTCCCACTTTCTTTCATGTTGGTTGGTTTTCATACCGGGAGGGCCCTTACCGTCATGGGAGCCGAGACCTGCTCCCACTTGCTTTTATGTGGGTGGGTTTTCGTACCAGGAGGGCCCTTACCGTTATGGGAGCCGAGACCTGCTCCCACTTAATTTTATGTGGGTGGGTTTTCATACCGGGAGGGCCCTTACCATTATGGGAGCCGAGACCTGCTCCCACTTGCTTTTATGTGGGTGGGTTTTCATACCGGGAGGGCCCTTACCGTTATGGGAGCCGAGACCTGCTCCCACTTAATTTTATGTGGGTGGGTTTTCGTACCAGGAGGGCCCTTACCATTATGTGAGCCGAGACCTGCTCCCACTTGCTTTCATGTTGGTTGGTTTTCATACCGGGAGGGCCCTTACTGTTATGGGAGCCGAGACCTGCTCCCACTTGCTTTTGTGGCAGTGGGTTTTCATACTGGGAGGGTCCTTACCATTATGGGAGCTGAGACCTTCTCCCACTTGCTTTCGTGTCGGTGGGTTTTCGTACCAGGAGGGCCCTTACCATTATGTGAGCTGAGACCTGCTCCCACTTGCTTTTGTGTCGGTGGGTTTTCATACCGGGAGGGCCCTTACCGTTATGGGAGCCGAGACCTGCTCCCACTTGCTTTCGTGTCGGTGGGTGTTCGTACTGGGAGGGCCCTTACCATTATGGGAGCCGAGACCTGCTCCCACTTGCTTTTGTGTTGGTGGGTTTTCGTACCAGGAGAGCCCTTACCATTATGTGAGCCGAGACCTGCTCCCACTTGCTTTTATGTCGGTGGGTTTTCGTACCGGGAGGGCCCTTATCGTTATGGCAGCTGAAACCTGCTCCCACTTGCTTTTGTGTCGATGGGTTTTCATACCGGGAGGGCCCTTACCGTTATGGGAGCCGAGACCTGCTCCCACTTGCTTTCGTGTTGGTAGATTTTCGTACCGGGAGGGCCCTTACCGTTACGGGAGCCGAGACCTGCTCCCACTTGCTTTTGTGTCAGTGGGTTTTCGTACCGGGAGGGCCCTTATCGTTATGGGAGCTGAGACCTGCTCCCACTTGCTTTCGTGTCGGTGGGTTTTCATACCGGGAGGGCTCTTACCGTTGTGGGCTCCTGAAGATTCCAAAGGTACAGAAAGAACCAAAGGAAACAGAAGAATACAAATCTGTACACAAGTCTACTAGACATATTGGTATAATTATATTATATGTTCAATTGGTTGTACATAACAATTGTACATATCAATTGGCTGTACATGCTTCCGCTTGCTTTCATGTCAGGCAGGTTTTCTTACAGGAAGGGCAATTACGGTTATGAGCTCTTGGAGGTACCAAAGGCACTGAAAGAAACATAGGAAATGGGGAAAACAAAACCCACACACAACTCTAGTCCATGGATTCTCCATGCACACAGATGTATGTGTACTCTTAGGTTCCTTTCAAACCCATCGGAGGACAACAGCAAGACAGAAAAAGCATCTCTGCACCCTAAATTGCTAACCTTTAATGTTTTGAACTGTTTCGCACATCCATATTGTGTACCTTGCGGTTGTTGTGTTATCAGCTGGCTTATCATTCAGGAAGGTGTGCATGAAACTTACGGAAAATGGTCCAGCAATTACGTTCCCATGGAAACACATCTTGAGGCTATTCACTCTCTTTTGTCAAGTCCAAAGCTCTGGCCAGGTATCACTGTAGAAAAACTCTACACTGATAGCCCTATTCACAAAAATCAGATATCTGATATCTCATGAAAATATCACAATATATTGTTCCCGGGGGATGGGAGGGGGGTTAATGCCCAATATATACTACATTTTTTTCTGGCTCAGACATCAAAGTCTTAAAGGAAAATCCTGTTTCAGATCATTTTTGCTGCCGTGAGTTTTGGGAGAAAGGCAAGATAAAATAATAATAATAATAATAATAATAATAATAATAATAATTATTATTATTATTATTATTAATCTGGGACAAAATCACAGTATGTCACAGCAAACGAGATCTCTATGCTGGATTTCGTATCACAAAATCACAAGTCGAACCCTTCCCAAGTGTTTAGGACTGTGTGATGTATTTTCGAATGTATTTTCGAATGATGAGCGCAGATCCAAGTCAGGTGGCCTTTTGCAGTTGACAGGTCGTGATTTTGCCCATGTTTATTGTTTCCAAATGCCGGCTGAGATCTTTTGGCACGGCGTCCAGTGCGCCAATGACCACTGGGACCACCTGGACTGGTTTCTGCTGCCAGAGCCTTTGCTGTTCGATTTTGAGGTCTTGATAGCAGCTGAGTTTTTCCTCTTGTTTTTCCTCAATGCGACTGTCACCTGGAATGGCGACATCAATCATTCAGACTTTTTTTCTTTTCCACAATCGTGATGTCTGGCATATTGTGTTCCAAAACTTTTTCAGTCTGGATTCGAAAATCTCACAGTATTTTTGTGTGTTCATTTTCCTCTCCCTTTGCAGGTTTATGATCCCACCTGGCAGGTGGTTCTTGTGGCATACGTTTCAATGAATCATCTGGGCCACAGGGTTGTGCCTCTGTTTGTAGTCTACCCACCTAGAATTCTGGACATTTTCTCCACAACCAACGTCTCAGAGTTCTCTCATCCTGGGTACCCATCGTGCACAGATCTTCTGAAAGCAATAATGTGACCCACACGTTCTTGTGAAATGCCAATTATGCTTGAAATTTCCCTCTGAGTGATATGACGGTCATCCTAAATCAATCTGATATCAATCTGGGCACCACAATTGAAGAGAGATATTGACTCTAAGCTGGAATGTGTCCAGAGGAAGGTGACTAAAATGATCAAGGGTCTGGAGAACAAGCCCTATGAGGAGCGGCTTAAGAAGCTGGGCATGTTTAGCCTGAAGAAGAGAAGGCTGAGAGGAGATATGATAGCCATGTAGAAATATGTGAGAGGAAGCCACAGGGAGGAGGAGGGAGCAAGCTTTCTTTCTGCTTCCCTGGAGACTAGGACGCAATGGAACAATGGCTTCAAACTACAAGAGAGGAGATTCCATCTGAACATGAGGAAGAACTTCCTGACTGTGAGAGCCGTTCAGCAGTGGAACTCTCTGCCCCGGAGTGTGGTGGAGGCTCCTTCTTTGGAAGCTTTTAAACAGAGGCTGGATGGCCATCTGTCAGGGGTGCTTTGAATGCAATATTCCTGCTTCTTGGCAGAATGGGGTTGGACTAGATGGCCCATGAGGTCTCTTCCAACTCTAGGGTTCTATGATTCTATGATTCTATGATCTGTCAACCTTTTTCTTGTGAAACTTGGTGGTTGCCCTCACAGGACGTCCAACTCTTTGTTTGTCACGCAAGCCAGATGTTCCCACCTCAACATCTTTAAACTTACTTGCCCAACGACACACAGTCCTCACATCAACACAATCACCATAAAGAGCTTGCATTCTCTGATGAATCTCCTTTGGGGTGACACCTTCTGCTGTCAAGAATTCAATGACTGCACGTTGCTTAAGTCGCATTGACTGACCATCTGTGCAGGGTTCCATACTTTGCACTTTAACAACACAACTGTTCAATGCTAAGGCTTCCTGCCAAAATGGAACTGTAGAGGAGAGTGTGCTGGTACAGCTGTACCAGAAGCTCCAACTTCATTTCTTTCTATTGAGTGTTTGCATGTATTCCAAGGTTCCATGCATTTTGCAACAAGGAATTGTGGGAGTTGAAGTCCAAAACACCTGGAGGACCAAAGTTTTCCCATGCTTGGCCTATCGTAATGGCCAAGTCAGTCTTCTTTACATCAAATGTTGTGCTGGTACGGCTGTACCAGGAGCTCCAACTTCATTTCTTTCTATTGAGCGTTTGCATGCATTCCAAGGTTCCATGCATTTTGCAATAAGGTGGCTTCCCTTGGTTTGCAATAATAGGGCCAATGACCCATCAATCATTGTTAGGTTTTGGTTCCGCCCCTTTCCCCAGGTCTCTGGGAGGAGAGGGAGCCATTTTAGGTCAGTCTTGCATTGGAAAGCTTAGCTACAGGATGTGGATTAGCTCCACCTGTAGAGAAGCTTCGTTTCTCACAGCATCCGGGGGAAATTCCGAGGGGAAACAGTTCCAAAGGACTCGAGCTGGAGAATCTACAAAGCCTTGACTGGTAGGTCTACTCGGGACCCAAGAAGCAGTTTGGAGCCGGGAGTAGGGCCCACACCAGCAAAGTTTAGAAAGTAGATTGCCCAAGGAGGGGTTAAAAGGGGTTTTCCTCTTAAAGAAAAGAATTGTTCCTGAAGCCAGTTGCCTGTCCCTTGCAGACAAGATTAAGAAAGCCACCAGTTGATTCAAAGCCATGAAGCATTTGTTTAATTTGTTGAAGATCTAAGAAGTATTTGATTGTTTGTTGAAGACTTAAGCAATAATAAAGGACTTTGTTAAACCTTTCAAGCTTCTAAAGACTCTGTATAGGAAAATCCTTAGGGCCTCTCACTCGAGGCACCCTGGCTTCCCACTGGGCACAAAGAGCACATCCTGTTCAAAAAGCCAAATCCTATAGGCCCAGCGCTCGATAGCACAGAGAGTCTACTGAACAAGCCAGTACGTACCACATATGTTGCTTAAGTCACATTGACCAACCGTCTACACAGGGTTCCATTCTTCACACTTTAACAACGCAGCCATTCAATGCTAAGGCTTCCCACCAAAATGGAACTATAGAGGAGAGTCTACTGAACATGCCAGTACCTGCCGCATACCAGGAATGCCACCTGTTGAGGAGTTACGAAGGTGGAGGCACTACTTTTCATTCAACCCTCACATGAGGGTTACATAGAATTCTGGCCAACTTTTCCAAGTTTTGGAGAGATTGAGTTGTTGGCAGGAAATTAAACGGAGCGACAATTCAAATGTGGCGCATTCCGAATCCCCGGGATGTGTATCAGGCTCATCAAGAGCGCTCACGATCAATGCGCATTCCCCGGAGGCAGCCGCTACTATCTGAGAATTCAGCACATCTGTCAGCACTCATCTCTGGCCTTGAATATTTCTTTCATTCTCCCTCAAATCCCACAGGTAAAATATGATGTTGCCAACTCAATAAACACCAGTCAAATCACGGAAGTGCAATCTATCGTTTAAGGATAAATCCATGGCCTTTCATCTGTTCCCCTAAATCTTGATTGAAATGGAGTTATCCAATACACGATATAAAAGGATTTTCATTGAGCCGTACACGGTGACAGCACGGAGACGCCTCCCCGGAGTTCGGAACAGCACATTGAGGACGCAGGGCAATACATTAGATTATTCTCCCCAATGTATGTTGGTTGCCTTGTCTCTCTAGCAATACTAACCGTTCAGAAGGGAATTAGGCAAATTTATTAGTGACAAGATCCTCAATGGCTACCAGTTACGATGCCTGCATATTGCTTCCACTTCCACACGTAGCAGCTGCTGATGTTTGGAAGCATCCTGTTATGAGCCATCCAGAAGCATCTCAACTATATCAAGAGGCCTTTGGCCTGCTGTTCCATGGTGCTTCTTGTGGGGGGTTGTAAATGTAAACAAACAGAAGCTTTACCACTGTTTCCGAACCAAAATATACCCTGCAGTATAATAATAGGAGCATAGTGCCTAGATCTAAGGAAGTAATGCTACCCCTCTATTCCGCTTTGGTTAGACCACTTTACCTGGAATATTGTGTCCAATTCTGGGCACCACAACTCAAGAGAGATATTGACAAGCTGGAATGTGTCCAGAGGAAGAGGGCGACTAAAATGATCAAGGGTCTGGAGAACAAGCCCTATGAGGAGCGGCTTAGGGAACTGGGCATGTTTAGCCTGAAGAAGAGAAGGCTGAGAGGAGATATGATAGCCATGTATAAATATGTGAGAGGAAGCCACAGGGAGGAGGAGGGAGCAAGCTTGTTTTCTGCTTCCCTGGAGACTAGGACGCAAGGGAACAACGGCTTCAAACTACAAGAGAGGAGATTCCATCTGAACACGAGGAAGAACTTCCTGACTGTGAGAGCCGTTCAGAAGTGGAACTCTCTGCCCCGGAGGGAGTGTGGTGGAGGCTCCTTCATTGGAGGCTTTTAAAGAGGCTGGATGGCCATCTGTCAGGGGTGATTTGAATGCAATATTCCTGCTTCTTGGCAGAATGGGGTTGGACTGGATGGCCCAGGAGGTCACTTCCAACTCTTTGATTCTAGGATTCTATGATTCTAATGTGTCACCCAGATTTGTGTAACAAGTAACAGTAACTTTACTTAAGTTTAAAAGGCCAAGCAGAGCAACAATATATACAGCAGTCTCTCTGCATTCTTAGAGAACAGAGGGAGTGGTCAACCTGGCTCTGGGGTGCGAGGGGTAGGCTGAGACGCCGGAGGGGAGGGAAGTCCAACATCAAGAACTTGGAAGGGGAGAAGAAGGGGGAAAGGAAGGAAGGGAGGAAGGAAAATAGTCTTTAAAATATGCTTCATGCCTTAGAAATGATCAGGCTTCAGAGAGTTGGCAGCCATTTCCTTCCTGGCTGTTTCCAGTCAGCGCTCTCTTCACCCTCCAAGGAGAAAGTGGCCGTTAAAACCGTTTGTCTCAGCAGTAAGCTAGAGACAGTAGCCATCTAGGGAGGCCCTGCTCTCACTCCCACCAACTTCGCCAATGCGTTTGACAGGGATGAGAGACAGGGCCTTCTTGGCTGTGGCCCCACGCCTGTGGAACTTGCTTCCCAACAAGATAAGATCTTCTTCAGGCTAAACATGCCCAGCTCTTTAAGCCGCTCCTCATAGGGCTTGTTCTCCAGACCCGTGATAATTTGAGTCGCCCTCCTCTGCACACATTCCAGCTTAGAGTCAACATCTCCCTTCAATTGTGGTGCCCAGCATTGGACACAATATTCCAGGTGTGGTCTGACCGAGGCAGAATAGAGCATAGGGAGCAGGACTTTCCTGGACCTGGACCCTAGACTCCTATTGATGGGAGGCCAAAATCCCATTGGCTGTTTTGCATGGTATATTCTTGCATGGTAGAGGGTTGTGGCCAAGTCTGACTTGGTCACGGTGGTACATGCTCTTGTCACATCCCGCCTAGACTACTGCAACGCTCTCTACGTGGGGCTGCCCCTGAAGACGGCCCGGAAGCTGCAACTAGTCCAACGCGTGGCAGCCATGATTCTAACAGGAGCGGAGCGCAGGGAGCACACAACCCCCCTGTTGCACCAGCTCCACTGGCTGCCGATTTGCTACCGGGCCCAATTCAAGGTGTTGGTATTGGCCTATAAAGCCCTAAACGGTTCCGGCCCAAGATACCTATCTGACCGCATCTCGGCCTATGAACCCACCTGGACTTTGAGATCTTCCGGGGAGGCCCTGCTCTCGATCCCGCCAGCCTCTCAAGCACGGTTGGCGGGGACGAGAGATAGGGCCTTCTCGGTGGTGGCTCCTCGGCTGTGGAACGCCCTTCCTGTAGACGTTAGGCTGGCACCATCTCTCATGACATTCCGTAGAAAGTTGAAGACCTGGATGTTTGTGCAGGCGTTTGAGTAATTCAGTGCAATTTTGGTAATTTGAACATAGGAACGGAACAATGGACGACGAATTTGGATCACGCTTGGATGATGAGGCGATCGGGGGATGGGATTTGTGATAACTGTGTATTGATTATTGCTGTTTTTATTGTCTTCGTTGTTTGCTGTCTGGAAACCGCTGTGAGTCACCCTCGGGCTTGAGATACAGCGGTATACAAGAATAGTAAATAAATAAATAAATAAATTGTACCAAATGGCTCTTGTGACCCTTTTCAGTTGGAAGGTTCGATGATATGAATTAATAGTAATTCGATAAATGGACTGATCAACCAACCACCCCATCAAAGGTCTCCGCCAGATAGATTTGCATTGGATTTACTCACCTTGCAGTAGGTTTATTTATTTCCCACTGTGTCCCTTCCTTTGATCTGTTGGCCCCCCATTTTACCTTCCACCCTCGCTCCCCCTCCTTGCAATCTTCTAATTGGATTCTCATGTCCGAATCCTGTTCTCTTAATCAAAAGGCAAGCCAAATCAATTCTTTCCCTTCTTTCCTTCCTTCCTTTCTTCTTCTCCTTCTTGCTTTCCCAAATCCAAGCCACGCGTTGAGCCTGAAAGCAAAATGAAAGACTTATTCGGGAGAGCTGTGTCAGGGAGAGCGGCCCTGCTAAATTGGTTAACCTTTATCACCAAAAGCCGGCTGATGGCGCCTCAGATTGGCTCCCCTAATCTTCTTTTTTTTACGCTGTAAAAGGCTTTATTTCTCCCCCAACCGCTCCCAATCAATGCAATGGGTGGTAATGGAAATTGTTTTCCGAACCACCGGGGTCTCGTGTTCTCCTAAAGCGCGGCAATATTAGACAACGTTGGTTCTGAAAATAACATCTTGGAATGGAATGGGGGCTCAGAGGGATGGGTGGGTGAGGAGCGGCTCGATCTCCATATCATTAACATAACGCTGGGAAAATTCTTCGTACAACATCTCATATTGAGGTCGAGCCCCGCCCCCCCCCCCCCCCAAAGTAAGGGATAGTGACTTATAGTTCTGCAAAGGGCAAGGGCACCAGACTACACAACAAAGGTTAAGTCTTGGTCACATTGCCAAAGCACTGACAACAACAAGGACCCCACGAGGCTTTTTGGGAAATGGCTGGATCTTGGGACTTCTGCCCTTTTTTGAGAGTTGTAGTTTCCCGAGGGCCAAAGTGTGAATCAGTTGCAGCACAGCTGGGGTTTCATCTGCCAGCCTTCCCAATGATCATGGACTCTCTGCCTGCATGTCTTGGACTTCAGTACATACTATCTCCCTCATGAACTTTCCTCAAAGACCTTTTAAAACATTGGACTTCAGGCTTCTTCATGAAAATTAATCCTCTTATTAAATATACTTGGGAAGTGGGACAAAGATGGGGTTTTGTTGCTATGAAATGCTCATGATTTGAATGTATGTATCTTGCTATGAAACATTGCTTGTCCTCCTGTCTTTCCATTTGACCTTTTCCCTATAAAGAAGGCCAAGGATTGTTGAACTGCTCGAGGGAGAACCCCTGCCTCCCTTGAAACTTATCTTTTGATCAACTCATCTGTATGAACAATAGCCATTTATGATTTCTTTATCTTGTTTTCTGAGCATGTCTGGCAAGATGAGGAAGTCTATGAGACTTTGGAAAAAAAGATTGAAATTACAAAGGGCAGCATTGACCCCTCTGAGGTCCACCGCCTGATCCTGTTTGTTTTCTTCACCAAAACTCATCAAGGACAGGAAAGCCTTTATAATGGAGATCTCACCTTGCCAGCCAAGACAAAGCCTCACCTTCCAGCTGGCTGGCTATCTCTAATCCCATCATTTCCCCCATTGTCCGCGGTCGTCCCGCCTTGCCTGCTTCTGATTCGTCCATCCTCAGAAGCGAGGAAAGCCTGCTGATTGGCCCTCCAGAGGCAGAGGAACTTGCTGATTGGCCCAGGGCGAGGTGGGCCGCCAAGCCTCCTCCCAGCTGTTCGGGCTGTTAACCAATCAGCGCAAAGCCAAGCGGAGAGGGGCGGGCGGGAATTTCAAAAGGTTTTGCTGTATTTTCTCTATAAATATGCTTGTAAATTGTCTAGCGGTATGCTTGTAGTAGAACTATTCCTACAATTGCATCCAATCTCAGCTGAATCGCTAATAAAACGCCTTGGTCGCTGAACTTCTTTTTAAAATATTTAAAATAAAAATATTATTTTAAATATTTTTATAGCTGAAATTGGCTTTGCTGGCCTCACCAAGGTTTCAGGACTCTCTTTGGTGCGGTCCTTAGGGATCTCCTCAGCCGGGGAGACCCTCCTAAAAGGTAGCTCGATATCAATACAACACAGAATGCTTGAGGACATGATGGCAACAGTCTTGGACAGCAATAGCTCCCAAAGTGACCCAATTAAGGTGGAATCAGGTGTCAATTATCCATACCTTGCAAAGGTAATTGCAAAGGCATTCGACACAGTGAATCGCAGGACTCCAATATGAACTCCAATATGCTGATGACAACGTCATCTGTGCGCATTCAGAAGAAGATCTACAAGCCACTCCAAACGCCTTCGCAGAAGCATTCGAGAAGCTCGGCCTGTCATTGAACATCGAGAAAACCAAAGTTCTCTTCCAGCAGAAGTCACCAACCTATTTGTTTGTTTGTTTGTTTGTTTGTTTACTATGCATCTATACCGCCAATCTCAGCCCAAAGACAACTCATGGCAGTTTACAAAACGGCACAATTCGATGCCTACAACAGTACAAAAATAATTTAAACATTAAAAACATTTAACACAGGTAAAAAATTAATTACAATTAACATTAGAAACATAATAAAAACCCAATCCCTCTCCAATGCCAGAAATACAGCTTAATGGTGTAATATTAGAAAATGTGGACCATTTCCGCTCCCTTGGCAGCCACCTCTCCACCAAAGTCAACATCGACACCAAAATACAACACCGCCTGAGCTCTGCAAGTGCAGCATTCTTCCAAATGAAGCACAGAGTGCTTGAGGACATGATGGCAACAGTCTTGGACAGCAATGGCTCCCAAAGTGACCCAATTAAGGTGGAATCAGGTGTCAAACAGGGATGTGTTATTGCTCCAACCTTATTCTCCATCTTCATCGCTATGATACTTCATCTTGTTGACGGGAAGCTTCCCACCGGAGTGGAAGTCATCTATCAGACAGATGGCAAGCTGTTTAACCTCAGCAGACTGAAAGCCAAAATCAAGGTTACACCAACATCTGTTATAGAAACCCAGTATGCCAATGACAACGTCATCTGTGCGCATTCAGAAAAAGACCTACAAGCCACTCTAAACACCTTTGCAGAAGCATATGAGAAGCTCAGCCTGCCTTTGGGCTGATATGGGCAGGATAGAAATAATGTAAATAAATAAATAAATAAATACCGCCTTGGCGTGAAGGTAACAGCACTCCATGCAGTCATGCTGGCCACATGACTTTGGAGGTGTCTATGGAGAATGCCAGCTCAAATGAATTTGAATTGTGGTTTATATACATTTATGTTTATGTTTTTATGTTGCATGTAAGTTAATTGGCAGGTTATGTTATTATTTAATTTCTGGGTGATTAATATCATTTTGTGGGATCTGGTTGGTTCGTTATTTGTACTTGTTTTTATTCCTAGTTGGAAGAGACCACAAGGGTCATTCCTTCTGACCCCCTGCCATGCAGGAAAAGCACAATCAAAGCATCCCTGACAGATAGCCATCCAGCCTCTTCTTTAAAAACTCCGGGAATCTGGATTGATCTCTGTGTACTTTTTTGCGATGCCAAATTGTGCTCGATGCAGCCTATGCATACTGCACTGACCATCCAAGTATTCCTAGATGGATCCCATTTTTAGAAGACAGGGCTGGTTGAACTCCTGGCCGGATATGGAAATCACAACCTCTCAATCTTGGCATTCAAGACGGCCCATAAAATTAGGACATCAACAAGCCTATTAATCATCAGCTGCGAAAGACATCTCCGTCACTCTGGTGCTGTTTTTGTAAATGTGGTTCTATGGCCACCGAGCCATTGATATGCACAGCGCTTGCCAGAGATGCTCAGAACATGATTTGTGCATCGCCGGGGGGCCCATTCATTAGAGGGAGGCTTCTAACCCTTTGGAGCATCCAATTCCGTAAGAGCTTTGGCATCACTCGGGAGAGGAACGCAGGAAAGCGCCCTTCGGTTTCCTCCTATGATGAATACAAGCTGGGATCAATATTGCTGATGCACCTTGAAATGATGGAAACAACTCTAATTGCTATTGAAACTCGGCAAGGAAGTGGTGGCGGGGAAGGGGAAGGAGGACTTCTAATCAATTGTGATTAGCCCAGTCAATACTTAAGAGCTCTTGTCGGCTGATAGGATTTATCGGCCCTGTCTCCACGGTCTTCGACCCTTCTTTAACCGGGGGATTGATAGCATGTGGAGGGCCTCCTCCGCCATTTCATTTTAGGGCTCATTAAGCAACCATAGCAGAGAACCTTCCCTGCCTTGTTGGCGCAGGGAAATCTTCAAAAATGTGCTCCTAACGATGCCGAAATTAGCAAAGGCAAAGATTCAGCAGGCAAAGGTCAGGGCAAGAACTAACAGACTACTTATATTATCTGCGTTCAAACAAATCAGATTCCACAGGCTGGCAAAGAGGATAGAGTGATGGCAAAAAGAAAACAAGGGAGAACAAGGACTACCCTTGACGATGGCGTTAGGTAGAAATGGCATAAAATTTATAATCATGGAAAAAATACGTTTAATAAACGTGGAATTTTGATAGCACCTCGATATGTATTGTAGTATAGTCTGTTGGCAACGCTGCAACTGGTAGTAGGAGTGGTAGAGGAGGGAAACGAGGCGCCCATGTTGTGAGTCAGCATTCTGACACCATACCTACTACTAGTAGTAGGAGAAGAAGAAGGAGTGATGCAGAAACAGAGGAGAATCAGCGCCAGCTGAAACGCATTCATGACATCTTTCTGGCTTCCAGTGATGAAGAAGAGGATTCAGGCCAGAGGAGGCTATGGAAGCAGATTACAGGGGAGTGAAGAGAGTGGCTAGTGATTCTGGCAGTGAGAGTGACACCATGTCTAAGAGGCTTAGAGACACAGCAGATAACTCCAGTGACAGTGAGGATGAGATGGAGGAGGAGGCTGTAGACTGGACTCTGGTTCAGAACATTAGAGACATTTGCAATCAAGCAACCTCAAGTGATGATTTTGAGGGTTTTAAGGATAATGGGAATGAGGGAACTGATTGGCAGGATCAGGCACTGGAGCAAAGGTGGCAGGCTTGGCGTGGTGTAGATGCTTCAGCTGTGGGAGCAGAATCAGATGCAAGCAATGAATCTCATTCTTCTGATAGTGAATAAAATGAGGACTTTGGGACCCATTCCTTGGCAGACGACAAAGTGTTGTTACGTGTTGTTATTCTGCCTAATCTTGTTTTGGATTCCCAGTATCCTGTTTCCCTGCCGTGCCTTTTCGGACCTTGGAACCTTCGCTCGTGAGTGTACATCTGGCTTCTTGACCCTTGGAACTGACTGACTACGTGTTTGCCTACCGGACCTTGCTTCATGCCTTGTAATTCTTAAAGACTGTTTGTTTTGTATTTTGCTTCTAGTTCATCGTATCTCCTGTTATTTTTTGGCTGCAATTCAAGCCTGCTTATCTAGTGTTTTGTGTTCCTGTTTGAAAACATCCTTTGAACTGTTTGCACTGATTTTTAAAGTGCCTCATTAAGTTTGTTTTACATTAAAATACTATTACTTTGCACCTCAACTGCTGTTTAAGACAATCTGTGTTCTGTGGGTCACGACAGCCCAGGTGTTAGATGAGGAACAGCAAAGGAAGAGGATCTGTGCCGTCGCGCTTGGGGGCTATTAGTCTTAATGAAGGAGGGATGGATGTGGCACCTTTCCCCCAAGGGATTGCTTCTTGCCCTCCTATAGGAAACGGGAACTCCCAAAAACCCAAAACGATGTAAATTGCTCAAAATAAGTTTTATTTATCACAAAGTCATTTCTTCAAAGTAATGAACTGGAAAACTTTAGAGGGGTGAAAGAAAATATACGTTAAAGTCTCAATTAGTCCTGGGTCCAAGGGGTTTGAAGCTGAGAAGCCTCACCAAGTTTCCTCTTTCCTCAATGGCTGTGAATGCCGGAGCAAACCACAACCCCAGTTCAGATGGCCTATGTCTTGAAGATTCAGAATCTTCCTCTGGTGCCAAAAGAACCGGCTTGAAGGCGCATGGGTCTCCTCAATAATTGTCCAGGACAATCTGGACATAAAGCATGAGTCCCAGGAGTAAAAACCCTCAGAACTGGTGCTAAGAGGTAACTTAAATCAGGGCCCTTTAGAATCAAGTCTTTTACTCACATCCATGTGGTATGCCCTCTGAAGGCAGAATGAAGAGAAAGGAAGTTCTCCCCTCTTGCAGGAAGAGGTGGAGCCAAAAAGTACTGATTGACAGCTACAAGCAACCAATCCATACAACTGTACATAAACACGGTAAAAGGGGCAGGATTAAGCATAATACAACAGTTTAAGTCTTACAACTAACAGTTCTATACATAGGTGGCCGTCACAGGATCCGGGAGATACTTATGTCACCCACTGATGAAGAATCCTTTGAGGGTTTCTCTGAGAGTGAAATGAGTGAGGAGGAGGAAAGAGATTCAGATGGGAATAGAGGGACTAAGAGGATTACTCGAGAGCAGGAGTCAGACGAGGAGTGTCAGAGAAAGAAGATCCGGGACGTACTTACTGCTCCCACAGAGGAAGAGGATTTCATGGGCTTTTCTGGAAATGATGGGTCTAGGAGTAGTGGGGATGAAGAGGAGCCACTGGATTGGACCAAGTTACAGGAGATCAGGAATGTGTGTACTCAACTAATGTCCAGTGACACTTTTGAGGGGTTTTCTGGTGTTGGGGATTGGCAATCTGGTGATACCATGGAATCATGGGGAGACCTAAGTCTTGACAAGAGGTGGAAGAGTTGGAGGGATGGGCGTTGGCGTTCAGCTGTAGAGGCTAAGCCAGCTGAGAGTGATGAGGATGGGGTGGAGGGCAACTCATCAACAGATGATGAGTTGTAAGATAAATGAAGGCACTGGAGTGAAAGAACTTTGCAGTAGGCAAAGTGTTGGTTTCGTGCCTTGGGTCTTGTCGCTGCGCTTTCTTGTTGGGTTTGGGTCCTGGATCTGCAGGTTGCTGCTTACTTCGTGTACTGACTGGCTTGGATTCTCGTAAGTGCGGATTTCCCCTCTCCTTGACTTTGGACTGTTTTTGACGACGACGCTGCCTCTTGTACTTTGGAACTTTCAACTGGGATTACTTTGACTTTGGACTGCTTCTGGACGATAGCACAAGGAAAGTGGATCTGTGTATCCTGATTGTACATTTGTATGTATTGCAACTGTGAATATTAAAGTATCCAAGGGGGATGATAGAATCCATCTTCTTCTCGACTACCTGGACCAGTCACAGTCTGGCTTTAGGCCTAGTCATGGTACCGAGATGGCTTTGGTCACCTTGGTGGATGACCATCGCAGACTGTGACTGGTCTAGGAAAGCAGAATCGTCTAGGAATCCCTGGAGCTGAGAGGCGACCACCTGCTCCAGCAGCTTGCCCAAAAAAGGGAGGTTAGAGATTGGCCTGTAGTTGTTCACAGCAGTAGGGTAAAGGGAGGTTGTCTTCCAAATTGGTCTTACTACTACCTACTGGGCAAAATGGAAGGAAAAAGGAAGAGGGGCCGACCAAGTGCAAAATAATAGAATCATAGAATCATAGAGTTGGAAGAGACCTCATGGGTCATCCAGTCCATCCAGTGGATGGATGGTATCCTAGAAGTGACTGGCTTGACCTTGAAGGAGCTGGGGGTGGTGACGGCCAATGGAGCTCTGGCTTGGGCTGTTTCACAAGGTCACAAAGAGTCGAAAGAGACTGAACAAATGAGCAACACCTGCTTAAGGCAGGACGGGAATTTTCCCTGAGCCAATGAGGCATTAGTTATAGACACATACCCATCTGATAAGCCACCTCTGGCCAGTTTAACTAGCCAAGAAGGGCAAGGGTCCAGAGCGCAAGTGGTTGCCCTCAACCCCCAAGGATCCCATCCACGTCGTTAGGTCAAACAAGTTGAAATGAATCCCATAAGATCGAACTGACAGATGCCTTGGTTACCTCCTCTGGTATTGCATTGAAGGTGAGCATGACCACCAACATGCCAGATCCAGGACCAGATCCATCCATAATGTTTGGGGCTGGCCTTGGATTAAGAAACTTATTTATTTATCGTGTCAGGCAACCGAACAGTTGTATTACATCTTTGACAGAACAAACAAACAAACATACAAAAGACACAGAGTGTGTAAGCTTGGTAGTTGATTAAATGTCCTTTGACCAGTATCTGGCCACTTGGAGTGCCTCTGGTGTTGCCACAAGAAGGTCCTCCCTTGTGCATCATGTGGCAGGGCTCAGGGTGCATGGCAGCCGGTGGTCAGTGGGTTGCTCTTCTCCACACTCGCATGTCGTGGACTCCATTTCTTGAGGTTGGCTATGCATCTCATGGTGCCAGAGCACAGCCTTCCAAGTCGCCCTGTCTTCTGTGTGCCCAGGGGGGAGTCTCTCATTTGGTATCAGCCATTGATTGAGGCTCTGGGTTTGTGCCTGCCACTTTTGGACTCTCGCTTGCTGATGTGTTCCAGCAAGTGTCTCTGTAGATCTTAGAAAACTATTCCTAGATTTAAGTCATTGACGTGCTGGCTGATACCCAAAAAGGGGATGAGTTGGAGATGTCACTGCCTTGGTCCTTTCACTATTCACTTCTCAGCGGATGTTAGGCAATACCGGCTGGACAGTGTAATTTCTCCCGTGGTGTAGGGCGCAGACACCCCGTGATAATGCGGCATGTCTCATTAAGAGCCACATCCACTGTTTGAGCGTGGTGAGATGTGTTCCACACTGGGCATGCGTACTCAGCAGCAGAGTAGCATAGCGCAAGGGCAGATGTCTTCACTGTGTCTGGTTGTGATCCCCAGGTTGTGCCAGTCAGCTTTCGTATGATATTGTTTCTAGCGCCCACTTTTTGCTTGATGTTCAGGCAGTGCTTCTTGTAGGTCAGAGCACGGTCCAGAGTGACTCCTCCCAGGTATTTGGGTGCGCTGCAATGCTCCCGTGGGATTCTTTCCCAGGTAATCATCCTCAGAGCTTGGGGTGCTTGTCTGTTCTTGAGATGAAAAGCACACGTTTGTGTTTTGGATGGGTTGATCATCCAGGATCAGCTGGATTTCCCTGCAATAGGCAGTAAGAGCACCTAGAGCTTCGGACAGCTTCTGTTCAACCATCTCAAAGCTCCCTGCTTGAGCAGTAATGGCACAGTCATCAGCAGCTGGAATACACACAGTCCTTGTTGTCAATGCCTCTGACAATAGGAACATTGATTCCCCTTCCTCAGATCTCAAGAGCCCCCCTGTTCCTCCCCCTTTCTGCTGCCTATCCAACTGACCAGGAAACATGCCTCTTCAGCTGCCAGCGCTGATCCATCTGGTTTTGGAGCCGACACCCGAGCCATTGTGTCTCTGCTGAAATGCATCTTTACAGGATCTAAGATGGCCAGCTGTGTGCTCTAATCGGCCGGCAGATTACAGCTCCCGACTGGAGACAGGCTTGTGTGAGGTGGTTGCCGCCGTTGTTTGGGCCACTTGGGTTGGCTGAAGTCCCTGCCTTTTGAAGTCGGATTTTCTCTGTGCCTCAGTCATTCAGGAGGCACTTACGGCAATCATTGATATGCCTCTCAGATGTCAATCTGCAAGGAATTTCAAGACAGGCAGCTCGAACAAAGAAAGCTTTGTTTTCCGAATTTTTGCTATCAGGAGCCCGGGCCTTTCTCGGCTTCTGGGTTAATGTTGGAAACACATCTCACTCTTGCTTTCAGAGAGACGCCTCTGCGTTTTCTTACTCATCTTCTGTGATAAAGAGCCACGCTCCTTTCTTGAAACCTCAGTGGGACGCTGATAATAATAATAATAATAATAATAATAATAATAATAATAATAATAATAATGGAGACAGAGGAAGGCCTGATTCTGGCAGCCCAAGTACAAGCTATTAGGACCAAGGCCATCCAAGCCAGAATTGAAAAGTTGACGACAGATCCTAAGTGTAGACTCTGCGAGGAAGCAGGTGAAACAATAGATCCCATCATCAGCTGCTGCAAGAAGGTCGCACAGACAGATTGCAAGCAGAGGCACAACACCCTTGCTCAGGTGATTCATTGGAACTTGTGCCACAAACACCATTTGCCTGCGACAAAGAACTGGTGGGATGCCTGGCTTGAGAGCAGTACGTGTGAAAAAGATCTTGGAGTCCTCGTGGACAACAAGTTAAACATGAGCCAACAATGTGATGTGGCGGCAAAAAAAGCCAATGGGATTTTGGCCTGCATCAAGAGGAGCCTCGTGTCTAGTAGGCTTGGATGGTTTCGTTCGTTAATTTCGTAATTCATTATTAATTCGTATTAAATTAGCTTACGATCCAATATTGAGCCATGCAGGAATAGTGTGAGGAGTAATTAAGATTCGAAACATTTTTTTCAATTTATTTCGTAATTATTTTGAAATTATTTCGTAATTATTTCGTAATTATTTTCACATGTCTGGTGCAAGTTTTATAGTAGTTGTGTGTTTTGTCACACCAACAGTCAACAACAGAGGGAGAGGGAAGCTTCAGAAGTTCCTCCTGTCCCATTTGGAGGGTTTTTTTTTAGCATATTGCGCAATCTCGTCTGCCATTAACGAATCGATTAGTAATTTTACGAAATTACGTAAAATTCGAAATTTTTAAAAGGAAAATTTCAGAATTATTAAAAAAACGAAACGGAAGGGACCCCTAAAAACAAAATGAGTTTAGAACCAATTTTTTCCATGCTTATCCAAGCCTAGTGCCTAGATCCAGGGAAGTCCTGCTCCCCATGCTCTATTCCGCTTTGGTTAGACCACGTTACCTGGAATATTGTGTCCAATTCTGGGCACCACAATTCAAGAGAGAGATTGACACGCTGGAATGTGTCCAGAGAAAGAGGGCGACTAAAATGATCAAGGGTCTGGAGAACAAGCCCTATGAGGAGCAGCTTAAAGAGCTAGGCATGTTTAGCCTGAAGAAGAGAAGGCTGAGAGGAGATATGAGAGCCATGTATAAATATGTGAGAGGAAGCCACAGGGAGGAGGAGGGAGCAAGCTTCCTTTCTGCTTCCCTGGAGACTAGGACGCAATGGAGCAATGGCTTCAAATTACAAGAGAGGAGATTCCATCTGAACATGAGGAAGAACTTCCTGACTGTGAGAGCCGTTCAGCAGTGGAACTCTCTGCCCCGGAGTGAGTGTGGTGGAGGCTCCTTCTTTGGAAGCTTTTAAACAGGGGCTGGATGGCCATCTGTCAGGGGTGATTTGAATGCAATATTCCTGCTTCTTGGCAGAATGGGGTTGGACTGGATAGCCCAGGAGGTCTCTTCCAACTCTTTGATTCTATGATAATATGACTGTAAGAGCCATTCAGCAGTGGAACTCTCTGCCCCGGAGTGTGGTGGAGGCTCCTTCTTTAGAAGCTTTTAAACGGAGGCTGGATGGCCATCTGTCAGGGGTGATTTGAATGCAATATTCCTGCTTCTTGGCAGAATGGGGTTGGACTGGATGGCCCAGGAGGTCTCTTCCAACTCTAGGATTCTATTATTATTATTATTATTATTATTATTATTATTATTAAGAGGCTGGATGGCCATCTGTCAGGGGTGATCTGAATGCAATATTCCTGCTTCTTGGCAGAATGGGGTTGGACTGGATGGCCCAGGAGGTCTCTTCCAACTCTAGGATTCTATTATTATTATTATTATTATTATTATTATTATTATTATTATTAAGAGGCTGGATGGCCATCTGTCAGGGGTGATCTGAATGCAATATTCCTGCTTCTTGGCAGAATGGGGTTGGACTGGATGGCCCAGGAGGTCTCTTCCAACTCTAGGATTCTATTATTATTATTATTATTATTATTATTATTATTATTATTAAGAGGCTGGATGGCCATCTGTCAGGGGTGATCTGAATGCAATATTCCTGCTTCTTGGCAGAATGGGGTTGGACTGGATGGCCCAGGAGGTCTCTTCCAACTCTAGGATTCCAGGATTCTTTTGATTCTATGATTCTTTTCTCCCTTGCCAAGCATGTCGACTTTAGCAAGAGATTGTGGTTTGACATTCGTACCAGTTGGGACGAAATAAAGACAACTCGGTGGCTTTTCTTCAACTTGGTGAGAGTTTTATTGGGAGAAATTAGGAAAAATCTTGGGTGCTTTCTTTGTCTCGCCAGGGCTCCGGACCCTCGTTAGTGAGCCTGATTGGTCCTTGCCTCCTGGCAAAGACCCCTCAATTCTTGCTCGATATCACTGTCCTGATTCTTTCCATATTATTTTGGCCTCTGGTACCAAATCTGCATTGAAAGAAGAGATCTATTTCTATCACAAAGGGTTTTGAATGCGAGATAGATAACAAACTTTGCGCCCCCTCCCCCTATAATGCAGGTGCACACCAAGAGCATGTGCGGATGGAAAATGTAGCTATTAACCTTTATGCCGGGCGTGTTCCCAAACACTCAGAGATAACATGCTCCCCTTGCACGCTGCTTACGATATGCAAGTAATTCCAATTAATGGTAATGGCAGTTCTGCGAACATTCGGTGCAATGATATGGCCCTTAAACTCCTGGTACAACAACCTTCATTGTCTACTCTCCCGAATTTGCATAAGCAATTAACATCTCATTAATGCCTCATTAGGAAGGCGGCAGCATGTCTGTTAAGAGAAAGGGAGAGGGTGGGGGAGGCAAGCCCACCCCTTCCCTGGAAAGCCACCAGATCTGGGTTGTTGTAGGTTTTTTTGGGCTATAGGGCCATGGTCTAGAGGCATTCTCTCCTGACGTTTCGCCTGCATCTATGGCAAGCATCCTCAGAGGTAGTGAGGTCTGTTGGAATGAGGACAATTGGTTTATATATCTGTGGAATGACCAGGGTGGGACAAAGGACTCTTGTCTGCTGGAGCTAGGTGTGAATGTTTCAACTGACCAACCTGATTAGCATTTGATTGCCTGGCAGTGCTTGGGGCAATCTTTTGTTGAGAGGTGATTAGATGTCCTTCTTTGTTTACTCTCTGTTGTTGTGCTGTTGTAATTTTTGAGTTTTTTTAATACTGGTAGCCAGATTTTGCTCATTTTCATGGTTTCCTCCTTTCTGTTGAAATTGAAAGGCACTGCAGACTCCTTCAACCAAAGAAGTCGACTATAGCAGAGCACCTGAGGAACCAACCTGGACACAGTGTATTATTTGAGAACACAGCAATGCTGGACCACTCTCACAACCACCATGTCAGGCTACACAGAGAAGTCATTGAAATCCACAAGCATGTGGACAATTTCAACAGAAAGGAGGAAACCATGAAAATGAACAAAATCTGGCTATCAGTATTAAAAAAACTCAAAAATTACAACAGCAAAACAGCAGAGAGGAGGGAGCAAGCTTCCTTTCTGCTTCATAGAATCATAGAATCAAAGAGTTGGAAGAGACCTCATGGGCCATCCAGTCCAACCCCCTGCCAAGAAGCAGGAATATTGCATTCAAATCACCCCTGACAGATGGCCATCCAGCCTCTGTTTCAAAGCTTCCAAGGAAGGAGCCTCCACCACACTCCGAGGCAGAGAGTTCCACTGCTGAACGGCTCTCACAGTCAGGAAGTTCTTCCTAATGTTCAGATGGAATCTCCTTTCTTGTAGTTTGAAGCCATTGTTCCGTGTCCTAGTCTCCAAGGAAGCAGAAAACAAGCTAGCTCCCTCCTCCCTGTGGCTTCCTCTCACATATTTATACATGGCTATCATATCTCCTCTCAGCCTTCTCTTCTTCAGGCTAAACATGCCCAGTTCCCTAAGCCGCTCCTCATAGGGCTTGTTCTCCAGACCCTTGATCATTTTAGTCGCCCTCCTCTGGACACTTTCCAGCTTGTCAATATCTCTCTTGAATTGTGGTGCCCAGAATTGGACACAGTATTCCAGATGTGGTCTAACCAAAGCAGAATAGAGGGGTAGCATTACTTCCTTAGATCTAGACACTATGCTCCTCTTGATGCAGGCCAAAATCCCATTGGCTTTTTTTGCCGCCACATCACATTGTTGGCTCATGTTCACCTTCCTGTCCACGAGGACTCCAAGATCTTTTTCACACGTACTGCTCTCGAGCCAGGCGTCCCCCATTCTGTATCTTTGCATCTCATTTTTTCTGCCAAAGTGGAGTATCTTGCATTTGTCACTGTTGAACTTCATTTTGTTAGTTTTGGCCCATCTCTCTAATCTGTCAAGATCGTTTTGAATCCTGCTCCTGTCCTCTGGAGTATTGGCTCTCCCTCCCCATTTGGTGTCGTCTGCAAACTTGATGATCATGCCTTCCAGCCCTTCATCTAAGTCATTAATAAAGATGTTGAACAGGACCGGGCCCAGGACGGAACCCTGCGGCACTCCACTTGTCACTTCTTTCCAAGATGAAGAGGAAGCATTAGTGAGCACTCTCTGTGTTCGTCCACTTAACCAATTCCAGATCCACCTCACCGTAGTTTTGCCTCGCCCACATTGGACTAGTTTCCTTGCCAGAAGGTCATGGGGGACCTTGTCGAAGGCCTTCCTGAAATCCAGGTACGCTACATCCACGGCATTCCCCGCATCTACCCAGCTTGTAGCTCTATCGAAGAAAGAGATCAGATTAGTCTGGCATGACTTGTTTTTTGATAAATCCATGTTGACTATTAGCGATGACTGCATTTGTTTCTAAGTGTTTGCAGACCACTTCCTTGGAGACTAGGACGCAATGGAACAATGGCTTCAAACTACTAGAGAGGAGATTCCATCTGAACATGAGGAAGAACTTCCTGACTGTGAGAGCCGTTCAGCAGTGGAACTCTCTGCCCCAGAGTGTGGTGGAGGCTCCTTCCTTGGAAGCTTTTAAGCAGAGGCTGGATGGCCATCTGTCAGGGTGATTTGAATGCAATATTCCTGCTTCTTGGCAGAATGGGGTTGGACTGGATGGCCCATGAGGTCTCTTCCAACTCTTTGATTCTATGATTCTATGATTCTATGAAACAAGGACATCCAATCACCTCTCAACAAAAGATTACTCCAGGAACTGCCAGGCAATCAAATGCTAATCAAGGTGGTCAGTTGAAACATTCACACTTAGCTCCAGCAGACAAGAGTTCTTTGTCCCACCCTTGCCATTCCACAGATATACTATCAACCCTTTTTCCTAGTCCCAACAGACCTCACTACCTCTGAGGATGCTTGCCATAGATGCAGGCGAAACGTCAGGAGAGAATGCCTCTAGAACATGGCCACATAGCTCGAAAAAACCTACAACAACCCAATGATTCCGGCCATGAAAGCCTTCGACAATACATTAGCCATCAGATCATCCAAGCCAATGGTTGACTTGCATCTGGCAGGCAATACAGCCATGCGGCACCCGCGCAGGGAGAGAGAGAGGCACACTAGGATATCAAGCAACCCATTCCCACCTAGCTCCAGCAGACAAGAGTCCTTTGTCCCATCCTGGTCATTCCACAGATATATAAACCCATTGTCCTCATTCCAACAGACCTCACTACCTCTGAGGATGCTTGCCATAGATGCAGGCGAAACGTCAGGAGAGAATGCCTCTAGACCATGGCCATATAGCCCGATTCCAGGGTGGAATCAATGAGCTGCCTTTTGCTCCGGCATCATTCCGAGCACGGAAAGGATGTGGAGTCTTTCCAATTAAGAATTAGGTACCTTGGCAAAGCCGGGTTGGGGGGAAGAAAAGTTCGACCCGACACCTGCCCATCATAAGAAGCTTGGCAGGAGTTTTTGGCTTTTCTCGTGAAAAATACAGTCAAATTAACCAAGCACACAGGTAATCCTCAGCATATGCGCGGCCCTCATTTTAAGTCACTTTTAAGCACAGCCCTTAAGGTGTTTCTGGATCGGGGCCACCATGGGATGCCATTCTTTGGGCCATGTTGCATTCTTTTTCGTGAGTATTGAGGGATTTTCACTGCTTTTGTTTGTAATCATGCATGTTCTAGGATCCTCCATTATCAACCACATGTTACTGCACAGTGCCTCCCCAAACTACAAGTCCCAGGATTTAATAGAACGGAATCATGTAAGTTAAAGGGGATTGTGCACTAATGTAGCTTTCCTTCTTTTGGAGCCCCTGGTGGCACAGCATGTTAAACTGCTGAGCTGATGAACTTGCTGACCAAAAGGTCAGCAGTTCAAATCTAGAGAGTGGGGTGAGCTCCTGCTGTTAGCCCCAGCTCCTGCCAACCTAGCAACTCACATGCAAATGTGAGTAGATCAATAGGTACTGCTATGGCAGGAAGGAAATGGCGTTCCATGCAGTCAAGCGGGCCACATGACCTTGGAGGTGTCAAAGCTCTTTTACCCAGAAGCAGGCAAAAGCAAGCGGAGGAAATTCCTTCGTTCTCTGGTTTAAAATTGGCTTCTCTGGCTTGAGCCGAGGCCAGGAAATTCCTTCCTTCTCTGATTTAAAACTGGCTTCTCTGGCTTGAACCGAGGCCAGTAAATTCCTTCCTTCTCTGGTTTAAAACTGGCTTCTCTGGCTTGAACCGATGCCAAAAAATTTCTTCCTTCTTTGGTTTAAAGCTGGCTCATCTGGCTTGAGCCAAGGCCAGGAAATTCCTTCCTTCTCTGATTTAAAACTGGATTCTCTGGCTTGAACCGATGCCAGGAAATTCCTTCCTTCTCTGGTTGGAAACTGGCTTCTCTGGCTTGAGCCGAGGCCAGGAAATTCCTTCCTTCTCTGGTTTGAAACTGGATTCTCTGGCTTGAACCGAGGCCAGGAAATTCCTTCCTTCTCTGGTTTAAAGCTGGCTCTTCTGGCTTGAGCTGAGGCCAGGAAATTCCTTCCTTCTCTGATTTAAAACTGGATTCTCTGGCTTGAGCCGAGGCCAAGAAATTTCTTCCTTCTCTGGTTTAAAACCAGCTTCTCTGGCTTGAGCCAAGGTCAAGAAATTCCTACCTTCTCTGGTTTAAAACTGGCTTCTCTGACTTGAGCCAATGCCAGGAAATTCCTTCCTTCTCTGGTTTAAAACTGGCTTCTCTGACTTGAGCTGAAGCCAGGGAAAAATCACAGGGAAAAATCGCAGAAAAGGCTTGGAAGGGCAAAAGGACTTCTGGTTTTTTAAAAAAGCTTCGAAAACGCTTCAAAAAGGTAAGTTTAGCAAAAATTTTATGAGCAACGAGTTATCCAAGCAACTCTATCCATGCCTATTTGTCAGTGTTGCTTTCAAAAGCCGTGACAGAGATGTGTGCACATTGGCTGGTTGATCTAATAAACGGTCCAAATGCAACCGTATTTCCAAACTGGCCTGTCTCAAGACAAATCCTAGCAATTGCGGAGCTTTCTTTCCCTCCACAGAGCTCATAAGGAGCCCTGCTTAGAGCTGCTCAACAAAGTCTGGAGCCTTCTTTTATTAGATAGTGCCCGGGATAAATGGCCGGCTTCATGGCGATCAGAGGACTGGGGAGGAGAGGGAAGGGCCATGGAAGACGGGGCTTCCAAGCTGTTCAGGCCCTCAACACGAATCAATGAAAATACACCTAACCTCCGTTAAGGAGAAAAGTGCTGGTTGTGGTGGGGTTGATTTTGATCAGGTGAAGGATGGGAATGTTAAATGACCTTTCCCTATCACCCCCTTTCTTGTGCCATAGAATCATAGAATCCTAGAATCCTAGAGTTGGAAGAGACCTCCTGGGCCATCATCCAGACCAACCCCATTCTGCCAAGAAGCAGGAATATTGCATTCAAATCACCCCTGACAGATGGCCATCCAGCTCTCACAGTCAGGAAGTTCTTCCTCATGTTCAGATGGAATCTCCTCTCTTGTAGTTTGAAGCCATTGTTCCATTGCGTCCTAGTCTCCAGGGAAGCAAAAAGGAAGCTCCCTCCCTCCTCCTCCCTGTGGCTTCTTCTCACATATTTATACATGGCTATCATATCTCCTCTCAGCCTTCTCTTCTTCAGGCTAAACATGCACTGCTCCTTAAGCCGCTCCTCATAGGGCTTGTTCTCCAGACCCTTGATCTGCTCCCTCCTCCCTGTGGCTTCCTCTCACATATTTATACATGGCTATCATATCTCCTCTCAGCCTTCTCTTCTTCAGGCTAAACATGCCCAGCTCCTTAAGCCGCTCCTCATAGGGCTTGTTCTCCAGACCCTTGATCATTTGAGTCGCCCTCCTCTGGACACATTCCAGCTTGTCAATATCTCTCTTGAATTGTGGTGCCCAGAACTGGACACAATATTCCAAGTGTGGTCTAACCAAAGCGGAATAGAGGGGTAACAGGGGACTCAACCCATCCATTGAGTCTGAAGTGGGCCAGGCTGTATGCTACATCACTCCATTCTCTGTAGGCACTGAATTGCTGCTTTACTTACTTACTTACTTACTAACTTCGGTGATCCCTCGTTGTCTGAGTAGGATTGTCTTCCAAGGTTAGTGTCCTGGCGGTGGGTCCGTAGGTGACTGTGGAGCCCTATTCTTGATCTTTATCTTCTCTGCATCGGTTTCCAGATGGAAGGTAGTCCCAGTTGAGGTTGGCTTGGCACCTTCCTCTTGGCGCGTTTCTCTCTTTCCCCCTCCATTTGTGCCTCTTCAAATTCTGCAGCACTGCTGGTCACAGCTGACCTCCAGCTGGAGCGCTCAAGGGCCAGGGCTTCCCAGTTCTCAGTGTCTATGCCAGAGCTTTTAAGGTTGGCTTTGAGCCCATCATTAAATCAGAATGGGGGATGCCCGGCTTGAGAGCAGTACGTGTGAAAAAGATCTTGGAGTCCTCGTGGACAACAAGTTAAACATGAGACAGGAATGTGATGTGGCGGCAAAAAAAGCCAATGGGATTTTGGCCTGCATCAATAGGAGCCTAGTGTCTAGGTCCAGGGAAGTCCTGCTCCCCATGCTCTATTCCGCTTTGGTTAGGCCACACCTGGAATATCTGGGCACCACAATTCAAGGGAGATATTGACAAGCTGGAATGTGTCCAGAGGAGGGCGACTCAAAGGATCCAGGGTCTGGAGAACAAGCCTCATGAGGAGTGGCTTAAGAAGCTGGGCATGTTTAGCCTGAAGAAGAGAAGGCTGAGAGGAGACAAGATAAATATGTGAGAGGAAGCCACAGGGAGGAGGAGGGAGCAAGCTTGTGTTCTGCTTCCCTGGAGACTAGGACACAGAACAATGGCTTCAAACTACAAGAGAGGAGATTCCATCTGAACATGAAGAAGAACTTCCTGACTGTGAGAGCCGTTCAGCAGTGGAACTCTCTGCCCCGGAGTGTGGTGGAGGCTCCTTCTTTGGAAGCTTTGAAACAGAGGCTGGATGGCCATCTGTCAGGGGTGATTTGAATGCAGTATTCCTGCTTCTTGGCAGAATGGGGTTGAACTGGATGGCCCAGGAGGTCTCTTCCAACTCTAGGATTCTATGAAATCTCTTTTCCTGCCCACTGACATTCCATTTTCTATTCTTGAGTTCAGAGTAGAGCAACTGCTTTGGGAGACTGTGATTAGGCATTCGGACAATGTGAGGGGACCAGCGGAAGTGATGCTGGAGGACCATCGCTTCAATGCTGGTGGTCTTTGCTGCTTCTAGCATACTGACATTTGTCCACTTGTCTTCCCAAGAGATTTGCAGGATTTTCTGGAGGCAGCGCTGATGGAATCGTCCCAGGAGTTGCATGTGACGTCTGTAGACAGTCCACGTCTCGCAAGCATATAGCAAGGTTGGGAGGACAATAGCTCTATAAACAAGCACCTCGGTCTCACTACGGATATTCCGGTCCTCAAACACTCTCTGCTTCATTTGGAAAAATGCTGCACTCACAGAGCTCAGGCGGTTTTGTATTTCAGTCTCAATGTTGACGTCTGTAGACAGTCCACGTTTCACAGGCGTATAACAGGGTTGGGAGGAGAAGAGCTTTATAAACAAGCACCTTGGTCTCCCTACAGAGAGGGAGATGGTGGTCGGGCATTCGGACAACATGGCCTTCAGTCCAGCGGAGTTGATGGCAGAGGACCATTGCTTCAGTGATGGTGGTCTTTGCTTCTTCTCCCAGCCACTGACAGTTCCCCGACTGTCTTCCCAAGAGATTTGCAGGATTTTTCGAGGGCAGCACTGATGGAATCATTCCAGGAGTTGTATGTGACGTCTGTAGACAGTCCACGTTTCGCAGACGTATAGAAGGTTTGGGAAGACATTGGCTTTATAAACAAGCACCTTGCTCTCCCTGCTGATGTCTCGGTCCTCAAACACTCTCTGCGTAATTCGGAAGAATGCTGCACACACAGATCTCAGGCGGTGTTGCATTTTGGTGTCGATGTTGACTTTGGTGGAGAGGTGGCTGCCAAGGGAGCGGAAATGGTCCACATTTTGTCATGTGACACCATTAAGCTGTATCTCTGGCATTGGAGAGGGATTGGCCGGTGACTGCTGGAAGAACACTCTGGTTTTCTCAATGTTCAATGACAGGCTCGGTGTCAGAACCGAATTAGAGCAAGGCTGCACCTGCAGATGGGAGGGTGCTGTTGCATTTATATTTCATTGGTGTGTGTGTGTGTGTGCGGTACATGCAGCACAGGATATAAGCCAGCATTTTGGAGAAGAGTCAGGTTGTAAATTGGAAAATGTAATTATTCAATTTCAGCATCGTCTCTGAAAGGGGAATGTGTCATTCCAGCAAATTCTCTTGCTTATTTGAGCTATTATTTCGATTTGTAGCACACACTTTTTTCCCTGTGTGTGTCTCATTCTCTCTCTCTGCAAGAAATGAACAGCTGCACATGGAACGCAACTGCTCCAAAGGCCTCCCAAGAGAATGTGATAACAAGTTGTTCACAGACTTCCTTGCATTGTTTTTTATTCCATTATGTGTTGCAGAAGATACAATCCTGCTATTTATAAGCTGGCCTCTCTATTGCACGTGCATTGCTACCATCTTTTTTTCCTCCAAAACAAAGGGTTTTCTTTCTCATTCTCTTGGAATTTGGGAAGCTACTTCCCAGCCTAACCTGGTTTCTTCTATGACCATCGTGCTGGACCAAAGTGCGCAAAGGCATGGCTTTTTAGAGATCATAACCTTTTGGAAAACCAGATTCTCTATAACCTTTTGGAGAATGATGCCATTCACGACCATTTGGAAATCATAACCTTTTGTAAGGTGGGCAAAAGCACGGCCTTTTAAAGATCATAACCTTTTGGAAAACCAAATTCTCCATAAGGTTTTGGAGGTAAATGTCATTCACAACCATTTGGAAATCATAACCTTTTGTAAGGTGGGCAAAAGCACAACCTTTTAGAGATCATAATCTTTTGGAAAACCAGATTTTCCATAGCCTTTTGGAGAATGATGCCATTCACAACCATTTGGAAATCATTTGTAAGGTGGGCAAAGGCACGGCCTTTTAGAAATCATAAACTTTTGGAAAACCAGACTCTCCATAACCTTTTGGAGAATAATGCCATTCACAACCATTTTGAAATCATAACCTTTTGTAAGGTGGGCAAAGGCATGGCCTTTTAGAGATCATAACTTTTTGGAAACCCGGATTCTCCATAACCTTTTGGAGAATAATGCCATTCACAGCTATTTGGAAATCATAACCTTTTGTAAGGTGGGCAAAGGCACAGCCTTTTACAGATCATAACCTTTTGGAAAACCAGATTCTCCATAATCTTTTGGAGAAAAATGCAATTATTATTATTATTTATTTATTTCGGTCATTTCTATCCCGCCTTTCTCAGCCCCGAGGGGGGACTCAAGGTGGCTTACATCCGGCACAATTTGATGCCCACAATTACAATAAAATGCAATAACAACGACACAATAGATTAAAAACAGACAATTAATACAGTACAATATAACACAATACAATATCAACTAAAACCGCTCAATTCACAATCATTTGGAAATCATAACCTTTTGGAAAAGTTCTTCCAGAGAAGAGCCAAAAAACTCATTTGAATAAAATTTTCTCTTCAGTGGTATATATCCACATAATTTGGCTTTCAGTTGTCTTTGTGAGGAACAGAGATTATGCAAATGCACAAAATACAGTTCTTCAGAAGTGACCCTACCATCCGTCTCTTCCTCCCTTCCTCCCTTCCTTCCTTCCTTCCTTCCACCCTTCTCTCTTTCATCCCCCTTCCACTCCTTCCTTCCATCCTTCTCTTCCTCCCTACCTTCCTTCTCTTTTTCCTTCCCCTTTCCTTCCTTCCTTCCTTCCTTCCTTCCTTCCTTCCTTCCTTCCTTCCTTCCTTCCACTCTTTCATCCTTCTTTCCCTCTTTCCCCTTCCCTTCCTTCCCTCCATCCTTTCTTCCTTCCCTCTTTCCTTCCTCCTTCACTTCCTCCATTCCATCCTTCTCTTCCTCCCTCCCTCCCTCCCTCCCTTCCTTCCTTCTCTTTCCTTCCTCCTTACCTCCCTCCTCTACTTCCCTTTTTTCCTTCCACGTTTCCCTTCTTTCCTTCCATTCCACCCTATCGTCCTTCCTTCCCCCTTTCCTCCCTCCATTTTCCCTTCTTTCTCCTTCTATTCTTTCTTTTCTCCCTTCCGCCCTCCCTCCCTTCTCTCTTTCCTTCCTCCTTACCTCCTTCCCTTACCTCCCTCTTTCTCCTCCCTTCCATTCTTTCATTCCACCCTTTTGTCCTTCCTTCCTTCCCTCTTTCCCCCTCCTTCCGTCTTTCCCTCTTTCTCCTTCCATCCTTTCCTATCTCCCTTCCTTCCTTCCTTCTCTCTTTCCTTCCTCACCTCCCTCCCTTACCTCCCTCTTTCTCCTTCCTTCCATCCTTTCATTCCACCCTTTTGTCCTTCCTTCCTTCCCTCTTCCCTACCTCCTTCCCTCCTTCCCTCTTTCTCCTTCCATCCTTTCCTTTCCTTTCCCTTCCTTCCTTCCTTCCTTCCTTCCTTCCTTCCTTCCTTCTTACCTCCCTGCCTTACCTTCCTCTTTCTCCTTCCTTTCATCCTTTCATTCCACCCTTTTGTCCTTCTTTCCTTCCCTCTTTCCTACCCCCTTCCCTCCTTCCCTCTTTCTCCTTCCATCCTTTCCTTTCCCTTCCTTCCTTCCTTCCTTCTTTCCTTCCTTCCTTCCTTCCTTCTTACCTCCCTGCCTTACCTTCCTCTTTCTCCTTCCTTTCATCCTTTCATTCCACCGTTTTGTCCTTCCTTCCTTCCCTCTTTCCTACCTCCTTCTCTCCTTCCCTCTTTCTCCTCTCATCCTTTCCTTTCCCTTCCTTCCTTCCTTCCTTCCTTCCTTCCTTCCTTCCTTCCTTCCCTCTTTCCTACCTCCTTCCCTCCTTCCCTCTTTCTCCTTCCATCCTTTCCTTTCCCTTCCTTCCTTCCGCCTTACCTCCCTCTCTTACCTCCATCATTCTCCAGCCTTTCATCATTTCCTTCCACCCTTTTGTCCTTCCTTCCTTCCCTCTTTCCTCCCTCCTTCCTTCTCTCCCTCTTTCTCCTTCTAGTCTTCCCTTCCTCCCTTTCATCTCTCTCTTCTTCCTTCCTCCCATCACCGGGCAGTCAGTTCTCTTAGCAGGGAGTGTTAGCATGTGGCTCCCAAATTAGAACGTTTGCCCAGGCCTGATCGAGACACTAGAGCCTAAGTGATTCAACCCAAATGTCAAGGCACTGGGTCAATGACTCAACAGCGTAGGCCGGCAGACACAGAAATGAGATTTTAATTCCTTAGAGCAACAGGGAGTCCTGAGTTCTGTCTGAGTTCAATACAGGCAGCTCACCAACCTCTCCAAAAAAGGCAAGATACAAACATTAGTCAAAGCACAGGAACAGGCAAAACATGTCATCCAAGTATTTGGTCTGAGGTCAAAACACAGCTCACCAAAACTCCACATAGAATCCTAGAGTTGGAAGAGACCTCATAGGCCATTCAGTCCAACCCCATTCTGCCAAGAAGAAGGAAAATTGCATTCAAAGCTCCCCCGAGAGATGGCCATTCAGCCTCTGCTTAAAAGCCTTCAAAGAAGGAGCCTCCACCACACTCTGGGGCAGAGAGTTCCACTGCTGAACAGCTCTCACAGTCAGGAAGTTCTTCCTTATGTTCAGATGGAAGCTCCTCTCTTGTAGTTTGAAGCCATTGTTCCATTGCATCCTAGTCTCCAGCGCAGCAGAAAGGAAGCCTGCTCCCTCCTCCCTATGAGTTCCCCTCATGTATTTATACATGGCCCTCGTCATGTCTCCTCTCAGCCTTCTCTTCTTCATGCTAAACATGCCCAGCTCTTGAAGCCACTCCTCATAAGTCTTGTTCTCCAGACCCTTGATCTGCTCCCTCCTCCCTGTGGCTTCCTTTCACATATGTATACATGGCTATCATATCTCCTCTCAGCCTTCTCTTCTTCAGGCTAAACATGCCCAGCTCCTTAAGCCGCTCCTCATAGGGCTTGTTCTCCAGACTCTTGATCATTTGAGTCTCCCTCCTCTGGACACATTCTAGCTTGTCAACATCTCTCTCCAATTGTGGTGTCCTCTCATCCTTCTCTTCTTCAGGTTAAACATGCCCAGCTCCTTAAGCCGCTCCTCATAGGGCTTGTTCTCCAGACTCTTGATCATTTGAGTCTCCCTCCTCTGGACACATTCTAGCTTGTCAACATCTCTCTCCAATTGTGGTGTCCTCTCATCCTTCTCTTCTTCAGGCTAAACATGCTCAGCTCTTGAAGCCACTCCTCATAGGACTTGTTCTCCAGGCCCTTGAACATTTGAGTTGCCCTCTTCTGGACACATTCCAGCTTAGAGTCAACATCTCCCTTCCATTGTGGTGCCCAGAATTGGACACAGTGTTGTCAGGACTCGGTTTCCTGGCCTTGGATGTTGGCGCAAAAAACCGGATTCCTGACATGGAGGACTGATAAGGATTTGCAGCTGGTGGCCTTGGGAGGGGCAGTTAGTGGTTTGGCGGGGAAAATTGAGCGGGATCTTTGGTCGGCGGGAAGAGGGGATTCGAATGTGGGGGAGGGTATATAAGGGCTGACTTGCGTCTGTATGCCAATCCTGGCTTTCATTGTGTATATGCATCCAGTGGTAAAAGTTTCCTGATTGATTACGGATTGGCGTCCTGTGTCCTTTCTGGGAGCGGCTGCTGTGAGCTTACACAGTGTGCTTCCAGTTGTGGTCTAACCAAAGCGGAATAGAGCCTGGGGAGCATGACTTCCCTAGATCTAGACACTAGGCTCCTCTTGATGCAGACCAAAATCCCATTGGCTTTTTTTTGCCGCCACATCACATTCCAGGCTCATGTTTAACTTGCTGTCCACGAGGACTCCAAGAAGAATTTCATACAGTAATTCAGATCCACAAATCCAAATCACTTGACAGCACCCAGAATATCCATTCTTCCCAGCAATGCTCAGTTCTCAGCGGCGTCTCTAACCACTCAGCAGCTGGTCTTCCTTCTGTTGAGCCAATCTCTTTGACTGATACAGCTGGGTGGAGTCTACTCTCATCTGCAGCTGTATGGAGCGTGTCAACTCTTGCCTTCCCTCCTGAAGATCTTCATTCTGCTCTAATGTAAGCTGTAAGCTGTATGCTGCTCTTCAGAAAGAAATACACAGAGACATGCCTTTTGTATGTTGGAAGATAGAATTTGATATTCCTATGATGCTAAAGTGAGAATGATGTCAATGTATGTAGAAGCATGTTTTTTGTTTGCCTGCAATTGGAGGGTATAAAAGCCATATGGGGGCTCTGGATGCTTTTGGACACAGCTCCACTCCAGGGTCCCAGCTGGAAATAAAAGCCGTACTTTTCTGACCTCCCGAAAGGATCTCTCTTGATATAATCCCTCCTATAATATGCTGCAACAACATCAGTACCATTGTATTTGAGATAAATTGTGCACTGAATCACAATCTGCATAAGAACATCTTACGCATCACAACCATTGCAAAATAACCAAGGTCCTGGCTCTCCTTGCACACATACTTGCTTTCAATCCTAGAGTTGGAAGGGCCATCCAGTCCAACCCCATTCTGTCAAGAAGCAGGAAAATTGCATTCAAATCACCCCTGAAAGATGTGGGAGTTTTAGCATTCCCGGCCAGAGAGCAATCTACAACTCCCATGATTCAACCATGGCACTTAACAGGGTGTCAAGCCTTGTTGTTGTTGTTTTATTGATGTGTTGTTGGGCTTGGCCTCATGTAAGCCACCCCGAGTCCCCTTGGGGAGATGGTGGTGGGGTATAAATAAATTATTATTATTGTTATTATTAGCTACATTTATTCTGCAGTTTAGATGCATCCGTAGCCTTCTTATTTTTTGATGGCAGTCTCCATTGATTAACCGTTGAGTAATAGTATGGGAAATATCTTCCAATGTCTTCCTTGTCTACAAATCCTTTGTAGCCATTGTTTATTCATGTTCAACAGTACTCCTACTTTGCTATGCCTTCCTTGATTTTCTTTCATAACAATTCCAGGCCATATTTTCTGTTAGTAGTATGGTATCGTCTGCATATATTAAGTTGTCAATGTTCCTCCAATTTTCAGACCTTCTTCCGTCAAGCCTGATCCTTTATTCTGTTCAGCATATCATCAATTCAGTCTCACTCTCATAAATTCTAATACAGGCAAAGAACAATTACAAAGTTCATTAGGAAATAAGAGGAGGTTCAGTGTGGCAGAGTTCATATATTTAAGGTTACTTTCAATTTTCCCCTTTGTCTGCCTTATTGATTCTCCTGTGCACATTGTTAAAATAACTTTTACACAACCCAAGTTTGATGAAAGGATTCAGAAATAATGCTACAATGTTGTTGTTCATTCGTTCAGTCATTTCCAACTCTTTGTGACCTCCTGGACCAGCCCACGCCAGAGCTCCCTTTTGGCCATCACCTCCCCCAGCTCCTTCAAGGTCAATCCAGTCCCTTCAAGGATGCCATCCATCCACCTTGCCCTTGGTCGGCCCCTCTTCCTTTTTCCGACTCTTTGTGACTTCCTGGACCAGCCCACGCCAGAGCTCCCTGTCGGCCGTCACCACCCCCAGCTCCTTCAAGGTCAAGCCAGTCTCTTCAAGGATTCCATCCCTCCACCTTGCCCTTGGTCGGCCCCTCTTCCTTTTTCCGACTCTTTGTGACCTCCTGGACCAGCCCACACCAGAGTTCCTTGTTGGCCGTCACCACCCCCAGCTCCTTCAAGATCAATCCAGTCACTTCAAGGATGCCATCCCTCCATCTTGCCCTTGGTCGGCCCCTCTTCCTTTTTCCAACTCTTTGTGACCTCTTTGTGACCTCCACGCCAGAGCTCCCTGTCGGCCATCACCACCCCCAGCTCCTTCAAGGTCAATCCAGTCCCTTCAAGGATGCCATCCATCCACTTTGCCCTTGGTCAGCCCCTTTTCCTTTTTCCTTCCATTTTCCCCAGCATCATTATCTTCTCTAAGCTTTCCTGTCTTCTCATGATGTGGCCAAAGGACTTCCTCTTGGCCTCTACTATTCATCCCTCCAATGAGCAGTCAGGCTACAACAGGGATGGGTAAACTATAGCCTTTCAGAGGTTGTTGGAAATCCATCATTTCTGATGGGAGTGGGAGTGTACCTGTTTGGCCCAACGTGTTCCACTGTGACTCTTTCAGATGTGACAGACTGCAGATCAGCCAATACGGATGAAAGGTTGTGGGAATGTGAATCACCTCTGATGTATCTCCTTGCTTACATTAAAACCTTCTGAAATCCCTCCTTTCCCTCTGAAGCACTTCAAGGTCTGCCTGAGCTCAGCCAAAACTGCTGCAAAATGTTTATTTCACCTGTATTTTTTTAAGCAAATCGGGCCAATTCACATTTCCTGAGCTAATATGAAAATTGGAATGCAGTTATCCTTTGGACTCGGCAGCTCTTTGAAATTTGCAACTCAAACATTATGGGCATGAATGTGGCAAGTCCGGGAAAGAGGAATTCAAAATGTGCAAAATGCAGAGAGATGAATAATACAGAAGGGTGTTTGCAAGGGAAAGGAAGGAGTTCCACCAGCTTTTCTCCTTTACAGAAACTTGTAGAAACTGGACACAACAGACTTGTAGAGGACTGAATACACTTATTCATGATTATTGAGTTATGTTAATCCCACAAATGAAGAAGATATAGCTGTACCCGCCACATGTTGCTGTTGCCAACTTTCCCTCCCTCTTTCTCTCCTTCTTTCTCTCCTTCCTTCGCTCCCTCTTTCCTTCCTTTCCTTATTTCTTTCCTTCTTTCCTTCCTTCCTTCTCTACCTCTTTCTTTCCTTCCTCCTTTTTCTTTTCCTTCCACTTTCTCTCCATTCTTTCTTCTCTACCTCTTTCCTTCCTTGACTATTAGCGATGACCGCATTGGTTTCTAAGTGTTTGCAGACCACTTCCTTCACAATCTTTTCCAGAATCTTGCCCGGTATCGACATGAGGCTACCGGACATGGGTCATTGTTTGGGTCATCCTTTTTTCTCTTCTTGAAGATTGGGGTAACATTGGCCCTCCTCCAATCTGCTGGAACTTCTCCCGTTCTCCAAGAACTCTCAAAGATGATTGCCAATGGTTCTGAAATGACTTCCGCTCTTTCCTTCAATACTCTTGGGTGTAGTTGATCTGGCCCTGAAAGAGGACTTGAACTCATTGAGAGCGGCCAGATATTCCTGGACAACTTGTTTCCCAATTTCGGGTTGGATGTCCTCTAATCCCTCATCAACTCCATTTTGCTGAGGTTGAAGATGACTTTCTTTTTGTGAGAAGACCGAGGCAAAGAAGGCATTAAGTAGTTCTGCCTTTTCCCTAGCATCCGCTGTCAGCATTGCCCCATCGTCTCCTCGAAGAGGCCCTATCGCCTCCTCGTTTTTCCTTTTTCTACTGACATAAGAAAAGAAGCCCTTTTTATTGTTTTTAATGTCCCTGGCAAGCCTGAGCTTGTTTTGTGCTTTAGCCTTGCGGACCTTTTCCCTACAGGAGTCGGCTATTTGTTTGAATTCTTCTTTGGTGATTTCTCCCCTTTTCCACTTCTTGTGCATGTCTCTTTTGTGTCTTAGCACAGTTAGAAGTTCTTCGGACATCCATTCTGGCTTCTTTGCACTTGTCCTATTTTTTCACTTTGTTTGCACCATGTACAATTGCGCCTTGAGTATTTAACTCTTGAGAAACTCCCATCCATCCATCCGTAACTCCCTTGTCTTTTAGTATCTGTGTCCACGGAATGCTGCTCAGTGTTTCCTTCATTTTTTGGAAATCAGCATTCCTAAAGTCCAAAATGTTTCCTTGCCAGAAGGTCATGAGGGACCTTGTCAAAGAAGGCCTTACTGAAATCCAGGTACGCTACATCCACGGCATCCACGTCTTGTAACTCTACCAAAAAAAGAGATCAGATGAGTCTGGCATTACTTGTTTTTGATAAATCCTTGTTGACTCTTAGCGATGACCGCATTTGTTTCTAAGTGTTTGCAGACCACTTCCTTAACAATCTTTTCCCGAATCTTGCCTGGTATCGACGTGACAGTGACCAGACGGTAATTGTTTGGGTCATCCTTTGTTCCCTTCTTGAACATTGGGACCATATTGGCCCTCCTCCAGTCTGCTGGAACTTCTCCCGTTCCCCAAGAACTCTCAAAGATTATTGCCAATGGTTCCGAGATGTCTTCTGCTAGTTCCTTCAATTCCTTTTCCAGAATCTTGCCTGGTATCGACATGAGGCTGACCAGACAGTAGGAATCCTTCATTTCTACCTTCTGGGTCTGACCCTCCAGGAAAGCATGAAGCCAGTGCAGATCATTGCCTCCCAATCCCATCCTGGAGAGTGGCCCAGAAGTATACCATGATAGATGGCCTCCAACACCACTGAGAGGTCCAGGAGAACAAGCAAGGACATACATACTCTTGGTGGATGATCTTCATAGATCTTCCACCAAGATGGCCAGTGCCATCTCAGTTCCATAGCCTGGCCTGGAACCAGAAGGATACCATCTTCATAGATCATCCACCAAGGTGGCCAATGCCATCTCAGTTCCATCTCTACCTTCTGGGTCTGAACCTCCAGCAAAGCCTGGAGCCAGTGCAGAAGAGTGCCTCCCAGTCCCATCCTGGAGAGCGGCCCAGAAGGATACCATGATAGATGACCTCCAACACCACTGAGAGGTCCAGGAGAACAAGCAAGGACATACATGCTCTTGGTGGATGATCTTCATAGATCTTCCACCAAGGTGGCCAGTGCCATCTCAGTTCCATAGCCTGGCCTGGAACCAGAAGGATACCATCATGGATGGCAT
Source organism: Anolis sagrei (assembly GCF_037176765.1). Classification (NCBI taxonomy): domain Eukaryota; kingdom Metazoa; phylum Chordata; class Lepidosauria; order Squamata; family Anolidae; genus Anolis; species Anolis sagrei. Next base: position 1,528,145 of record NC_090035.1, read on the forward strand.
CCAACACTGCTGAGAGGTCCAGGAGAACAAGCAAGGACCTACTATTGGTCCAGAAGGATACCATGATAGATGGCCTCCAACACCACTGAGAGGTCCAGGAGAACAAGCAAGGACGTACATACTCTTGGTGGATGATCTTCATAGATCTTCCACCAAGGTGGCCAGTGCCATCTCAGTTCCATAGCCTGGCCTGGAACCAGAAGGATACCATCATGGATGGCATCCAACACCGCTGAGAGGTCCAGGAGAACAAGCAAGGACCTACTCTTGGTCCAGAAGGATACCATGATAGATGGCCTCCAACACCACTGAGAGGTCCAGGAGAACAAGCAAGGACGTACATACTCTTGGTGGATGATCTTCATAGATCTTCCACCAAGGTGGCCAGTGCCATCTCAGTTCCATAGCCTGGCCTGGAACCAGAAGGATACCATCATGGATGGCATCCAACACCGCTGAGAGGTCCAGGAGAACAAGCAAGGACCTACTCTTGGTCCAGAAGGATACCATGATAGATGGCCTCCAACACCACTGAGAGGTCCAGGAGAACAAGCAAGGACATACATACTCTTGGTGGATGATCTTCATAGGTGGCCAGTGCCATCTCAGTTCCATAGCCTGGCCTGGAACCAGAAGGATACCATCATGGATGGCATCCAACACCGCTGAGTGGTCCAGGAGAACAAGCAAGGACATACATACTCTTGGTGGATGATCTTCATAGATCTTCCAACAAGGTGGCCAGTGCCATCTCAGTTCCATAGCCTGGCCTGGAACCAGAAGGATACCATCATGGATGGCATCCAACACCGCTGAGAGGTCCAGGAGAACAAGCAAGGACCTACTCTTGGTCCAGAAGGATACCATGATAGATGGCCTCCAACACCACTGAGAGGTCCAGGAGAACAAGCAAGGACATACATACTCTTGGTGGATAATCTTCATAGGTGGCCAGTGCCATCTCAGTTCCATAGCCTGGCCTGGAACCAGAAGGATACCATCATGGATGGCATCCAACACCGCTGAGAGGTCCAGGAGAACAAGCAAGGACCTACTCTTGGTCCAGAAGGATACCATGATAGATGGCCTCCAACACCACTGAGAGGTCCAGGAGAACAAGCAAGGACATACATACTCTTGGTGGACGATCTTCATAGATCTTCCACCAAGGTGGCCAATGCCATCTCAGTTCCATCTCTACCTTCTGGGTCTGAACCTCCAGCAGAAGAGTGCCTCCCAGTTCCATCCTGGAGATTGGCCCAGAAGGATACCATCATGGATGGCCTCCAACACCGCTGAGAGGTCCAGGAGAACAAGCAAGGACCTACTCTTGGTGGATGATCTTCATAGATGTGCCATCTCAGGAGTGCCTCCCAGTCCCATCCTGGAGATTGGCCCAGAAGGATACCATGATGGATGGCCTCCAACACCGCTGAGAGGTCCAGGAGAACAAGCAAGGACCTACTCTTGGTGGATGATCTTCATAGATGTGCCATCTCAGGAGTGCCTCCCAGTCCCATCCTGGAGATTGGCCCAGAAGGATACCATCATGGATGGCATCCAACACCGCTGAGAGGTCCAGGAGAACAAGCAAGGACCTACTCTTGGTGGATGATCTTCATAGATCATCCACCAAGGTGGCCAATGCCATCTCAGTTCCATCTCTACCTTCTGGGTCTGCACCTCCAGCAGAAGAGTGCCTCCCAGTCCCATCCTGGAGATTGGCCCAGAAGGATACCATGCTGGATGGCCTCCAACACCACTGAGAGGTCCAGGAGAACAAGCAAGGACCTACTCTTGATGGATGATCTTCATAGATCATCCACCAAGGTGGCCAGTGCCATCTCAGTTCCATAGCCTGGCCTGGAACCAGATTGAAATGGATCCATTTCTGAACACTTTAGTAAGGGAACACCAGTACTCCCCAATTTTGCAATGACTTTTGAAACATTTTGTATGCCTCGTGGGGAACAATGCTCCGTTTGAGAGTGTGGGAAGGGATGAGGGGGAAATGTCATGTTGCAATAATGAATGGGTTGATTGATGAATCATGGCACAGATATGTCATGGATGATAATACTTGCGGGGTCGGGGGAGGGGGGACGGGGTGGGTAGGTTGTTGAAATTTGTACATAGGCCCATCTTTCATCATTATCCCAATAGCAAGGCAAAAAAAATTAAGCGTGGATTTTTGAGGAGCTGTGCTGAGAAATGTCAACGTCTTTCTCAATTTGTTTTCTTTTTCTCCCCTCTGATTGCAAAGCTAGATCACGAGCAAATAGATTTGCAGCACGAGAGATGTGTCAGCGCGCTTTACGGAGAAAACTCAATCACAATGCAAAGATGGAGCCATAACTGCCTCCCCGACGCAGCTGTTTCTCTGTTGCAGGAAAGCAGGGCAAAGAGCTGGGATTTATGCCGCTCCCTTCCTATAGCTGGATTCACTGTGACCATGCCCAGCTACAAGGGTTGAATGAAAAGTAATGCCTCCGCCTTCGTAACTCCTCAACAGATGGCAGTTCTGGTATGCAGCAGGTACTGGCTTGTTCAGTAGACTCTCCTCTACAGTTCCATTTTGATGGGAAGCCTTAGTATTGAAAGGACCTTCGTAACTCCTCAACAGATGGCAGTACTGGTATGCAGCAGGTACTGGCTTGTTCAGTAGACTCTCTTCTACAGTTCCATTCTGATGGGAAGCCTTAGTATTGAAAGGACCTTCGTAACTCCTCAACACATGGCAGTACTGGTATGCGGCAGGTACTGGTTTGTTCAGTAGTCTCTCCTCTACAGTTCCATTTTGATGGGAAGCCTTAATATTGAAAGGACCTTTGTAACTCCCGAACAGATGGCAGTACTGGTATGAGGCAGGTACTGGCTTGTTCAGTAGTCTCTCCTCTACAGTTCCATTTTGATGGGAAGCCTTAATATTGAAAGGACCTTTGTAACTCCTGAACAGATGGCAGTACTGGGATGAGGCGGGTACTGGCTTGTCCAGTAGACTCTCCTCTACAGTTCCATTTTGATGGCAAGCCTTAGTATTGAAAGGACCTTCATAACTCCTCAACACATGGCAGTACTGGTATGCGGCAGGTATTGGCTTGTTCAGTAGACTCTCCTCTACAGTTCCATTTTGATGGGAAGCCTTAGTATTGAAAGGACCTTCGTAACTCCTCAACAGATGTCAGTACTGGTATGCGGCAGGTACTGGCTTGTTCAGTAGACTCTGCTCTACAGCTCCATTTTGATGGGAAGCCTTAGTATTGAAAGGACCTTCGTAACTCCTCAACACATGGCAGTACTGGTATGCGGCAGGTACTGGTTTGTTCAGTAGACTCTCCTCTACAGTTCCATTTTGATGGGAAGCCTTAATATTGAAAGGACCTTCGTAACTCCTGAACAGATGGCAGTACTGGTATGAGGCAGGTACTGGCTTGTTCAGTAGACTCTCCTCTACAGTTTCATTTTGATGGGAAGCCTTAATATTGAAAGGACCTTCGTAACTTCTCAACAGATGGCAGTACTGGTATGCGGCAGGTATTGGCTTGTTCAGTAGACTCTCCTTACAGTTCCATTTTGGTGGGAAGCCTTAATACTGAATGGTTGTGTTGTTCAAGTGCGAAGTATGGAAGCCTGCACAGACGGTCGGTTAAGCAACATGCAGACATTGAATTCTTGACAGCAGAAGGTGTCACCCCAAAGGAGATTCATCAGAGAATGCAAGCTGTATAGGGTGATTGTGTTGATGTGAGTACTGTGCGTTGTAAGATATTGAGGTGGGAACATCTGACTTGCATGACAAACAAAGAGTTGGGTGTCCTGTGACAGCAACCACCAAGTTTCACAAGCAAAAGCTGGACAGATTGATTCAGGACAATCGTCGTATCACTCAGAGAGAAATTTCAAGCATAATCAGCATTTCACAAGAACGTGTGGGATTTTCCAACCAATGCTCCATTCAGCAAAGGACAAGAGGGATCCCCTCACCTCTGCAGGAGTCTACCGTATACCATGCAGCTGTGGACAAGAAGTCTCCAGAGGGACCACCAAATGCAGCCACATTGCCCAAACATGAATCAAGGAACATGAAAGGCACTGCAGACTCCTTCAACCAGAGAAGTCAGCCATAGCAGAGCACCTGATGAACCAGCCTGGACACAGCATCTTACTTGAGAACACAGAAATGCTGGACCACTCTCACAACCACCATGTCAGGCTACACAGAGAAGCCATTGAAATCCACAAGAAGCATGTGGACAATCTCAACAGAAAGGAGGAAACCATGAAAATGAACAAAATCTGGCTACCAGTATTAAAAAAACTCAAAAATTACAACAGCAAAACAACAGAGAGGAAACAAACAAGGACATCTAATCACCTCCCAACAAAAGATTGCCCCAGGCACTAACAAGCCACACCAAACAACTACCAGGCCATCAAATGCTAATCAAAGTGGTCAGTTGAAACACTCACACCTAGCTCCAGCAGACAAGAGTCCTTTGTCCCACCCTGGTCATTCCACAGATATATAAACCCATTTTCCTAGTTCCAACAGACCTCACTACCTCTGAGGATGCTTGCCATAGATGCAGGCGAAACGTCAGGAGAGAATGCCTCTAGAACATCACCATATAGCCCAAAAAAACATTTTGAGGGACACAGAGCAAATTACATTTTTACATTAGGCATGGGCAATCCATGCTTCTAAATGGTTCTAAAGTAGTTACACTGGGCACTGGTGCTTTCCTTCTAAAGTGTTGCTAAAGTTCTGGTGGTGAAAATTTCAAAATTTCATTATTAATTCGTTAATGGAGATTTTATGACAGAACCAATCAGGAACTGCTATTTACAGGCATGTAACTGGGGGGGGGGGGGGGGCTCAGGGGGCTTCAGCCCCCCCACCCCCGAAATTCTCATGGTGGTTCGCGAAAAGGCCTTATTGGTGAATTATTTAAACTGTTATGTTTATTCATATCATGATCTGATCACCATACTCAATATATCCCACATGCTTGTGGGTATTGGGGTAACGATACAAAAGGTTTGCTAGGCTAGACCCTCTTTCACTCAGACTCAAACCCCCCCCCCCCGAAACTCAGCCCCCCCTGAAACTCCCCCTGAAAAAAATTCAGCCCCCCCCCCCCCCCCCCCCGAAACGAAATCCTGGCTACGGGCTTGGCTACTTATAATGAAATTTTGAAAGTTTTGTTAGAATTCTGAATTTTTTACCACCAGAACTTTAGAAACACTTCAGAAGCAAAGCACCAGCTTTAGAAACACTTTAGAAGCAAAGTACCAGCTCCCCTTAATTTTGTAAGTACTTTAGAACCATTTAGAACCATGGATCGCACATGCCTAATAACCAATTTTCCAATTTTGCAGCATATGATCATTACACTGATTTGCGTCAGCGACACCTGAAGAACCATAGGTGGGCAACTTCTGGTCCTCCGTGCATCAGGAAAGTGTTCCTCCCCATTGTGTTTGCTGGCTGAGGGTGAGGGATGTTGCAACCTAGCATCTGGGAAGGCTACAACAACATAGAATCATAGTATCATAGAATCAAAGAGTTGGGAGAGACCTCATGGGCCATCCAGTCCAACCCCATTCTGCCAAGAAGCAGGAATATTGTATTCAAATCACCCCTGACAGATGGCCATCCAGCTTCTGCTTAAAAGCCTCCAAAGAAGGAGCCTCCACCACACTCCGGGGCAGAGAGTTCCACTGCTGAACGGCTCTCACAGTCAGGAAGTTCTTCCTCATGTTCAGGTGGAATCTCCTCTCTTGTAGTTTGAAGCCATTGTTCCGCGTCCTAGTCTCCAAGGAAGCAGAAAGGAAGCTCGCTCCCTCCTCCTCCCTGTGGCTTCCTCTCACATATTTATACATGGCTATCATATCTCCTCTCAGCCTTCTCTTCTTCAGGCTAAACATGCCCAGTTCCCTAAGCCGCTCCTCATAGGGCTTGTTCTCCAGACCCTTGATCATTTTAGTCGCCCTCCTCTGGACACATTCCAGCTTAAAGTCAATATCTCTCTTGAATTGTGGTGCCCAGAATTGGACACAATATTCCAGATGTGGTCTAACCAAAGCAGAATAGAGGGGTAGCATTACTTCCTTAGATCTAGAACTACTTCCTTAGATCTACTTCCTTAGAACCATTTAGAACCATGGATCACACATGCCTAATAACCAATTTTGCAGCATATGATCATTACACTGATTTGCGTCAGCGACACCTGAAGAACCATAGGTGGGCAACTTCTGGTCCTCCAGGCATCAGGAAAGTGTTCCTCCCCGTTGTGTCTGCTGGCTGAGGGTGAGGGATGTTGCAGCCCGGCATCTGGGAAGGCTACAACAACATGCTCAGCCATGTTTCCAATCCCGCAAGAAAAAGATGCACGACGGGGTTGATGCCATAGATTCCCTTTCCTTCCGTCTCCTCCGTCTCCTTTTTCCGAGTAAATAGAGTGAAAGGGCGAGGGGGAGTTTGTGAAAGGTCAGCCATTGTTATCGACTGCATTAGAGCCATACTAAAAGCCTTTTCATAGCAAAATCACTCCATTGCTGAGAAATATCGATCCAGCCACCAGAAAAAATATTGTTATGGAAGGGCATCCCGGGTGTTGCATAGATCTGGAGAAGTTAAAGGAGGCCGAGGACAATTCATAAGCGTTACTTACAGCCGGCTATAAAATCCAAGGCGCCTCTCTCGCTGTTCGGAGAAAATGCACAACCCGCTCAAGACTGTGGCTTTCACAAAAGCAGAAACTGCATTAAGTTAATGCCTTGAACTAAATGAATGGCGTTGAAACCCTTGTTTCACTCCCCATTGTTGTTGTTGTTTTCTCTCTCCAAAATGGGTGTTTCCCAGGCTGTGGTTTGTGAGGTTAGACATCTAGCTCTTGTGATTCTCATTCCTGAAAAGTGAGTAGATCCACAATCAATATCCACTCCCAGTCTCACTGGCTCACCTCAAGAGCACCATTCACAGAACAAGAGCAAGGAAAAATGTGGTTTGTTTGCTTAGTGACCAAGGTTGCAGAATTGGAGCTGGAGGCACTTGGCGATGGAGTCAGAGTCGGCAGAAAGAACACCATATTATATTAATATAACTAGCTGTACCTGCCACGTGTTGCTGTGGCCAACCTTCCCTCCTTCTTTCGCTCCTTCTTTCTATCTCTCCTTCCTTTCCTCCCTCTTTTCTTCCTTCCTTCCCTTTTTTCTTTCCTTCTCCCCTTCCTTCCTTTTCTTCCTCTTCCCTTCCTTCCCCCGCTTTTTCTTTCCCTTCTTCTTTCCCTCCTTTCTTCCTTCCCTCCCTATTTCTCTTCTTTCTTCCATCTCTACCTCTTTCCCCCTTCTCTCCTTCCGTGTCGCTTTTCTTCCTTTTCTCCAGCTTTCTTCTTCTTTCTTCCTTCTCTCCCTCTTTCTCTCCTTTCTTCCTTCTCTCCCTCCTTCTCTCCTTTTTTCCTTTTCCCCAGCTTTCTCTCCTTTCTTTCTTCTCTCCCTCTTTCTGTCTTTTCTTCCTTCTCTACCTCTTTCCCCCTTCTCTCCCTCCTTTCCTTTTTTTCTTCTCTATCTCTTTCTCTACTTTCTTCCTTCTCTCTTTCTCTCCTTTCTTCCTTCTCTACCTCTTTCCCCTTCTCTCCCTCCTTCTCTCCTTTTTTCCTTTTCTCCAGCTTTCTCTCCTTTCTTCTCTACCTCTTTCCTTTCTCTCCTTTCTTCTCTACCTTTTCTCCAGCTTTCTCTCCCTCTTTCTCTCCTTTCTTCTCTCCCTCTTTCTCTCCTTTCTTCTCTACCTCTTTCCCCTTCTCTCCCTCCTTCTCTCCTTTCTTCCTTCTCTCCCTCTTTCTCTCCTTTCTTTCTTATCTTTCTCTCCTTTCTTCCTTCTCTACCTCTTTCCCCTTTCTCTCCCTCCTTCTCTCCTTTTTCCTTCTTTCCCTCTTCCTATCCTTTCTTCCTTCTCTTCATCCTTCTCTCCTTTTTTCCTTCTCTACCTCTTTTTCTCCTTTCTTCCTTTTCTCCCTCTTTCTCTCCTTTCTTCCTCCTCTCCCTCTTTCTCCCCTTTCATAGAATCATAGAATCAAAGAGTTGGAGGAGACCTCCTGGGCCATCATCCAGTCCAACCCCATTCTGCCAAGAAGCAGGAATATTGCATTCAAATCACCCCCGACAGATGGCCATCCAGCCTCTGTTTAGAAGCTTCCAAAGAAGGAGCCTCCACCACACTCCGGGGCAGAGAGTTCCACTGCTGAACGGTTCTCACAGTCAGGAAGTTCTTCCTCATGTTCAGATGGAATCTCCTCTCTTGTAGTTTGAAGCCATTCTTCCATTGTGTCCTAGTCTCCAGGGAAGCAGAAAACAAGCTTGCTCCCTCCTCCTCCCTGTGGCTTCCTCTCACATATTTATACATGGCTATCATATCTCCTCTCAGCCTTCTCTTCTTCAGGCTAAACATGCCCAGCTCCTTAAGCCGCTCCTCATAGGGCTTGTTCTCCAGACCCCTGATCTGCTCCCTCCTCCCCCCTGTGGCTTCCTCTCACATATTTATACATGGCTCTCATCATGTCTCCTCTCAGCCTTTTCTTCAGGCGAAACATGCCCAGCTCCTTAAGCCGCTCCTCATAGGGCTTGTTCTCCCTCTATTGTCTCCCATCTTCTTCTGGGGAAGCCATATTCAGACTTCTCACCTCCCTAGCATGCCAGAAATCTGAGAAATGCAAGATGACTTGTATTTGGGGTATTTTATTGCCTTTCCAGATTGTGGCAGTTAATCCGCATGCAGGATATGCGCACAGAAGGAAAGGACATCTTAATCCCGGATGAAGTCATCGCAATTCCTTCTCTAATGCTCCTAATGAGAATTTGAGTTGAGGAATGTCTCTTTAAACCCTTGGTTGGCACAGAGGAAGACACTGAACGCAGTCACCCCACCAGGTTCTCAAGAGAATACACATATTGCTAATTCCAGAAAATCTACACGTATACACCCAACATTATGCTGTGCAATATTGCATCAATGTCTAACCAATAGGCTTGGTTGATCCAAAAATAAATGGTTCAAAACTGGTTTGATTCGGAATTGAATTCTGAATTTTTCAGAGAGGAAAATTCAGAACTTTCAGAAATTTCGAAATTTCCAAATTGCTTCCATTAGATTTATTATTTATTACTAGCTGTGCCCGCCACACGTCGCTGTGGCCAACCTTCTCTCCCTCTTTCTCTCCTTCTTTTCCTCCTTTCTTCCCTTTTCTTCTTTCATTCTCTCCTTCCTTCCTTCTCTACTCTTTCCTTCCTTACCCCCTTTTCCTTCTATTTTCCCCTCTTTTCGTCATTCTCTACCTCCTTCCTTCCTTCACTTTTTGCTTCCATCCTTCCTTCTCTCCTTCTTTCTTTTTCTTCATTCTCTACCTCTTTCCTTCCTTCCTTCACTTTTTGCTTCCATCCTCCCTTCTCTCTTTCCTTCCCTCCCTCTTTCTCTACTTTCCCTCTTTCTCTCCTTCTTTCCCTCCTTTCTTCCCTTTTCTTCTTTCCTTCTCTCCTTCCTTCCTTCCTTCCTTCCTTCTCCACTCTTTCCTTCCTTACCCCCTTTTCCTTCTATTTCCCCCTCTTTTCTTCATTCTCTACCTCCTTCCTTCCTTCGCTTTTTGCTTCCATCCTTCCTTCTCTCCTTCTTTCTTTTTCTTCATTCTCTACCTCTTTCCTTCCTTCCTTCACTTTTTGCTTCCATCCTCCCTTCTCTCTTTCCTTCCCTCCCTCTTTCTCTTCTTTCCCTCTTTCTCTCCTTCTTTCCCTCCTTTCTTCCCTTTTCTTCTTTCCTTCTCTCCTTCCTTCCTTCCTTCTCTACTCTTTCCTTCCTTCCCCCTTTTCCTTTTCCTTCTATTTTCCCCCTTTTCTTCATTCTCTACCCCCTTCCTTCCTTCACTTTTTGCTTCCATCCTTCCTTCTTTCTTTTTCTTCATTCTCTACCGCTTTCTTTCCTTCCTTCCTTCTCTTTTTGCTTCCATCCTCCCTTCTCTTTCCTCCCCTCCCTCTTTCTCTTCTTTCCCTCTTTCCTTTGCTCTCTCTCTTTCCTTTCTTTTCTTTTTTCTTTCCTTCTGTTCTTCCTTCCTTTTCTCTTTCCTTCCTTCCTTCCTCCCCTTTTCTTTTCCTTCTGCTTTCTCTCCTTTCTTCCTTCTCTACCTCTTTCCTTCTTTCGTTCTTTGCTTCCATCCTCCCATCTCTTTTTCCTTCCCTCTCTCTTTCACTTCCTTCCCTCTTTCCTTTGCTCTCTCTTTCCTTCCTTTTCTTTTTTCTTTCCTTCTTTCTTCCTTCCTTCCCTCTTTCCTTTCTTCCTCCCCTTTTCTTTTCCTTCTGCTTTCTCTCCTTTCTTCCTTCTCTACCTCTTTCCTTCTTTCGTTCTTTGCTTCCATGCTTCCTTCTCCCTTGCCTTCTTTGTTCCCCTCCCTCTTCCTCTCTCTCTCTCTCTCGTTCTTTCTTTCTCTTTCTTTCTTTCTTTCTTTCTTTCTTTCTTTTCTCCCCTTTCCTCTCTGGAGTCTTGGCTCTCCCAATTTGGTGTCGTCTGCAAACTTGATGATCCTGCCTTCTCGCCCTAAGTCATGAATGGAGATCCTGAACAGGACCAGGCCCAGGACAGAACCCTGCTTGTGGCCCTCCACTCGTCCCTTCTTTCCAGGATGAAGAGGAGGAAGCTTCGGGGAGAATCACGCTCTGGGTTCGTCCATTTAACCAATTCCAGATCCGCCTCACTGTAGTTTTGCCTCGCCCACATTGGACTCGTTTCCTGGCCAGAAGGTCATGGGGGACCTTGTCGAAGAAGGCCTTCCTGAAATCCAGACACGCTCCATCCGCGGCATCATTCCCCGCATCTACCCAGCTTGGAACTCTATCAAAAAAAGAGATCAGATGAGTCTGGCATGACCTGTTTTTGTTAAATCCATGTTGACTCTTAGCGATGACCGCATTTCCTTCTAAGTGTTTGCAGACCACTTCCTTGACAATCTTTTCCAGAATCTTGCCTGGTATCGACGTGAGGCTGACCGGACATGGGTCATTGTTTGGGTCATCCTTTTTTCCCTTCTTGAAGATTGGGACCACATTGGCCCTCCTCCAGTCTGCTGGAACTTCTCCCGTTCTCCAAGAACTCTCAAAGATGTTTGCCAATGGTTCCGAGATAACTTCTGCTAGTTCCTTCAATACTCTGGGGTGTCGTTGATCTGGCCCTGAAAGAGGACTTGGACTCATTTAGTGTGGCCAGGTATTCCTGGATGATTTGTTTCCCAATTGGGGGTTGGATGTCCTCTAATCCCTCATCCACTCCATCTTGCTGAGGTTGAAGATGACCTTCTTAAGTCATGAATGAAGATCCTGATCAGGACTGGGCCCAGGATGCAACCCTCCTGATGGCACTCCACTCGTCACTTCTTTCCAGGATGAAGAGGAGGAAACCTTGGGGAGAATCACCCTCTGGGTTCGTCCATTTAGCCAATTCCAGATCCACCTCACTGTAATTTTGCCTCGCCCACATTGGACTAGTTTCCTTGCCGGAAGGTCATGGGGGATAGCATTCCTTAATCTTCTTGGTGATCAAATCAACTCTTAAGATGGAGCACCTTGTATCATTTGAAATCTGTCCTTCAGGGTAACACCCATTGATCCCTTGAACATCCGCGTTTCCATAGTGTGCAGAATTTGCTCGACTAGAGTTTGAAAATCACCGGTCTAGGGCATCCTAGTTCTGAGAGTGCCTTGGACTGTGAGAAGATCCAACCAGTCCATCCTTCAGGAAATAAAGCCCGACTTCTCATTGTAGGGAAGGATACTAGAGACAAAGCTGAAGTCCTTTGGCCACATCATGAGGAGACAGCAAAGCCTAGAGAAGGGAATGATGCTGGGGAAAGTGGAAGGAAAAAGGAAGTGACAAATGAATGATACTCCACTTTGGCAGAAAAAAATGAAATGCAAAGATACAGAATGGGGGACAATGCCTGGCTCGAGAGCTGTACATGTGAAAAAGATCTTGGAGTCCTCGTGGACAACAAGGTAAACATGAGCCAGGAATGTGATGTGGCGGCAAAAAAAGCCAATGAGATTTTGGCCTGCATCAAGAGGAGCATAGTGTCTAGATCTAAGGAAGTAATGCTACCCCTCTATTCTGCTTTGGTTAGACCACATCTGGAATATTGTGTCCAATTCTGGGCACCACAATTCAAGAGAGATATTGACTCTAAGCTGGAATGTGTCCAGAGGAGGGCGACTAAAGTGATCAAGGGTCTGGAGAACAAGCCCTATGAGGAGCGGCTGAAAGAGTTGGGCATGTTTAGCCTGAAGAAGAGAAGGCTGAGAGGAGACATGATAGCCATGTATAAATATGTGAGAGGAAGCCACAGGGAGGAGGAGGGAGCAAGCTTCCTTTCTGCTTCCCTGGAGACTAGGACACAAGGGAACAATGGCTTCAAACTACAAGAGAGGAGATTCCACCTGAACACGAGGAAGAACTTCCTGACTGTGAGAGCCGTTCAGCAGTGGAACTCTCTGCCCCGGAGTGTGGTGGAGGCTCCTTCTTTGGAAGCTTTTGTTCCTTTCTGCTTCAGGTAAGCATTGTCTTAGAGGGCACTAGGAATCTGAGTGTTTAAAATTAGCTGCTGAGTGTTTGCTTTGTTTGAGAGGCAGGGCGAGGCTCATTGTTCTCAGAGTAGTCATTGCTGCTTCCTGTTTACCCTATATAAGCCAGGGCCTGAACTCAAGTGGCAGTTGTGCTCCCACAGAGAAGGAACAATGGCTTCAAACTACAGGAAAGGAAGGAGATTCCATCTGAACACGAGGAAGAACTTCCTGACTGTGAGAGCCGTTCAGCAGTGGAACTCTCTGCCCCAGAGTGTGGTGGAGGCTCCTTCTTTGGAAGCTTTTAAGCAGAGGCTGGATGGCCATCTGTAAGGGGTGATTTGAATGCAATATTCCTGCTTCTTGGCAGAATGGGGTTGGACTGGATGATGGCCCAGGAGGTCTCTTCCAACTCTAGGATTCTAGGATTCTATGATTCCATGAAATCTGTCCTTCAGGGTAACACCCATTGACCCCTTGGACATCCGCGTTTCCATAGTGTGCAGAATTTGCTCGACTGGAGTTTGAAAACCACCATAGAATCATAGAATCATAGAATCAAAGAGTTGGAAGAGACCTCCTGGGCCATGATCCAGTCCAACCCCATTCTGCCAAGAAGCAGGAATATTGCATTCAAATCACCCCTGACAAATGGCCATCCAGCCTCTGTTTAAAAGCTTCCAAAGAAGGACCCTCCACCACACTCCGGGGCAGAGAGTTCCACTGCTGAACGGCTCTCACAGTCAGGAAGTTCTTTTTTCAGGTTCAGATGGAATCTCCTCTCTTGTAGTTTGAAGCCATTGTTCCCTTGCGTCCTAGTCTCCAGGGAAGCAGAAAACAAGCTTGCTCCCTCCTCCTCCCTGTGGCTTCCTCTCACATATTTATACATGGCTATCATATCCCCTCTCAGCCTTCTCTTCTTCAGGCTAAATATGCCCAGCTCCTTAAGCCGCTCCTCATAGGGCTTGTTCTCCAGACCCTTGATCTGCTCCCTCCTCCCTCCTCCCTGTGGCTTCCTCTCACATATTTATACATGGCCCTCATCATGTCTCCTCTCAGCCTTCTCTTCTTCAGGCTAAACATGCCCAGTTCCTTAAGCCACTCCTCATAGGGCTTGTTCTCCAGACCCTTGATCATTTGAGTCACCCTCCTCTGGACACATTCCAGCTTGTCAATATCTCTCTTGAATTGTGGTGCCCAGAATTGGACACCATATTCCAGGTGTGGTCTAACCAAAGTCTAACCATTCTAGGGCATCCTATTCTGCAAAATTAATAACTTTCCCAGGACTGTCTCCGACTTCATTTTCTCCCCGAACTCACAGCATGGACTTCCAGCCAATCCGGTTCCAATCCCTCCGTTCCTTTGTTTCCTGACTCTTTGCTCCGGCTTGGTTCTTCGTGTTGACAGCCCTTTGATCCTGATGCTTTAAAAAATCTATAAATATTTTAGGGATACTTAGGGCGGCTGAGCTAAGGCTACCAGACATCTCGGAAGATCGGAAATATATCAGGCCAAGTGCTGGGTCAGTTCAAGTGAACGCAGTCTCTTCTCTGCTCGCTTGGTTGGGTGCGATTGTTCATTTGATTGCCCTCATGCATCCATGTGTGAATGAGGACATGGAAAGTCAGTGCGATGAAAGGACCTTCGCAGATGCGCCTGCCCGTTCGCGTTAAAATGACAGACCAATGACAAAAGCACCAAAGCAAAGCACTTTGACATTGGGTGACTTTTGCAAAATTGAGAACATCTCCCAGCTGCTTTGCTTCTGATGTCTTTAGGCGAGCTTTACCCCAATTGGTGTCCTTTGGAAGCATCGAACTATGAGTGTCTCGTCAACTCCTCTCCACCACGGTTGCAACTGGGATTTATAGCCCAAGACGTCGGAAGGAAACTGGCCTCAAAAAGCTAGGGAGGTGATTTATTTATTTATTTATTCCAATTTATAAGTGGAAAGAAGTGACAAGTGGAGTGCCACAAGCAGGGTTCCGTCCTGGGCCCGGTCCTGATCAGGATCTTCATTAATGACTTAGATGAAGGACGAGAAGGCAGGATCATCAAGTTTGCAGACGGGACCAAATTGGGAGGGAGAGCCAAGACTCCAGAGGACAGGAGCAGGATTCGAAATGATCTTGACAGATTAGAGAGATGAAGGGCCAAAACTAACACAACGAAGTTCAACAGTGACAAATGCAAGATACTCCACTTTGGCAGAAAAAATGAAATGCAAAGAGACAGAATGGGGGACAATGCCTGGCTTGAGAGCAGGACGTGTGAAAAAGATCTTGGAGTCCTCGTGGACAACAAGTTGAACATGAGCCAGGAATGTGATGTGGCGGCAAAAAAAGCCAATGGGATTTTGGCCTGCATCAATAGGAGCATAGTGTCTGGATCTAGGGAAGTCATGCTCCCCATGCTCTATTCCGCCTTGGTTAGACCACACCTGGAATATTGTGTCCAATTCTGGGCACCACAATTCAAGAGAGATATTGACTCTAAGCTGGAATGTGTCCAGAGGAGGACGACTCAAATGATCAAGGGTCTGGAGAACAAGCCCTATGAGGAGCGGCTTAGGGAACTGGGCATGTTTAGCCTGAAGAAGAGAAGGCTGAGAGGAGACATGATAGCCATGGATAATTATGTGAGAGGAAGCCACAGGGAGGAGGAGGGAGCAAGCTTCCTTTCTGCTTCCCTGGAGACTAGGACGCGGAACAATGGCTTCAAACTACAACATAGGAGATTCCATCTGAACATGAGGAAGAACTTCCTGACTGTGAGAGCCGTTCAGCAGTGGAACTCTCTGCCCTGGAGTGTGGTGGAGGTTCCTTCTTTGGAAGCTTTTAAGCAGAGGCTGGATGGCCATCTGTCAGGGGTGATTTGAATGCAATATTCCTGCTTCTTGGCAGAATGGGGTTGGACTGGATGATGGCCCATCAGGTCTCTTCCAACTCTTGGATTCTATGATTCTATGATTCTAAGGAACTTCACACTAAGGATCACACCGCTGTGCCTCTAATTACCAAGAATATCACAGGAGGGAGATTGATAAAACAGGGAAAGATATAACTGTGTATAGATATATTTGAATGACGTCTGAACTGAGAGGTGTTTAAAAGGCTTCTTCAATTGGGTATGCTGCCACCTTATTGTTTAGTATTCAGGCTGAATTATATGTCTGGAGAGGATACTTAGTAACACCCTTCTGTGTTACGATAGTGTTTATTTGCTTCAGAGGGTTTAAATACCAATGGCGTTCACACTCAGGCTGTTGTAAAAGCTGCTTTGCTTCCTATGTCTTTAGGCTAGCTTTACCCCAATTGGTGTCCTTTAGAAGCATCGAACTATGAGTGTCTCATCAACTCCTCTCCACCGTGCAACTGGGATTTACAGCCCAAGACATATGAAGGAAACTGGCCTCAAAAAGCTAGGGAGGTTATTTATTTATTTATTTATTATTCCAATGTATAAGGAACTTCACACTAAGGATCACACCGCTGTGCCTCTAATTACCAAGAATATCACAGGAGGGAGATTGATAAAACAGGGAAAGATATAACTGTGTATAGATATATTTGAATGACGTCTGAACTGAGAGGTGTTTAAAAGGCTTCTTCAATTGGGTATGCTGCCACCTTATTGTTTAGTATTCAGGCTGAATTATATGTCTGGAGAGGATACTTAGTAACACCCTTCTGTGTTACGATAGTGTTTATTTTCTTCAGAGGGTTTAAATACCAATGACGTTCACACTCATCATCATTTAAACAGTTCCCTGACAAAAACTGGCCCCAGAATTCACATGCGCATCAGGAAATACATGAGCATCAGGAAATACAATCAGAGAGTCAGGTTCAAGTTAACACACAGGCTGAACCCCAACACCCAGCTCCTTCAGTCATTTGTCATAAACCTTGGGAACATTTTGTTGCCCTGCTATAGATGTTGATATTTTGTCAGGGAACTGTTTTAGAAGTGTTAAGAAACGGGGAAGGAGACAGTGAGAAATCATCTTCTGGGCTCATGATTTAATGGGAGATAATAATAATAATAATAATAATAATAATAATAATAATAACAATAAAACTTCATGTATATTCCTCCCTTCTCCCCGTGGGGACACAGAGTGGATTACAGTGTAAACAGATACCAGCCAACATTCAATACCTTGTTACAATACAATGAGACCCATATACACAGACAAAGGCAAAGGCTTCTCCTTTCATTTCCGGCTCTGGAGGCGATGCTCATTTCCGGCTCTGGGGGAAGTGCTCTTGTCCATTTCCAAGCTGAGAAGCCTGCCTTGTCACCTCCTTGTTGTGTGACTGCTTGGAGCATCTTATGCCTTTCCTGACAAAAATGGTACCTATTTATCTACTCACATTTGCATGTTTTTGAACTGCTAGGTGGGCAGGAGCTGTAGCTGACACAATGAGAGCTTATCCCATCTCACAGATTTGAACTGCCAACCTTCAGGTGTGAAACATTCCCACCTAGCTCCAGCAGACAAGAGTCCTTTGTCCCACCCTGGTCTTTCCACAGATATATAAACCTTTTTTCCTGGTTCCAACAGACCTCACTACCTCAGAGGATGCTTGCCATAGATGCAGGCGAAACGTCAGGAGAGAATGCCTCTAGAACATGGCCATACAGCCCGAAAAAACCTACAACAACCCAGTGATTCCGGCCATGAAAGCCTTTGACAATAAATTAGGGTATATGTTTCTGCGTCATTATAGAATAGATTTCAAAGAGACCAAGAATCGTGGTGTAAGCTCTTTGAAAACCTTCTGCAAAAAAAAAAGCAGGATCCTCTCATTCTTCTGAGCCTATGTTTGGGGCTTCATGAGGCAGGTGGTCCTATTTTTCATGGCAGATCATTAGCGTTCAGGTCAAAACGCTTGACTGTTTCATTTCCTGCCAGTCTGAGAAAGGCAGAGGGGAAGCGATCTAATTAAAAATGGTCATGTAGGGCTGCCTTTGCAGGCTTGATAGAGTTATTGGAAATAGAGAGGGGGCCACACGCCTGCAATCGGGGAGAAAGAGGAACCGTCCTGCCTTTGGAGAAGATGCATTTCATAGCATCCTAGAATCCTAGAGTTGGAAGAGACCTGGTGGACCATCCAGTCCAACCCCATTCTGCCAAGAAGCAGGACAATCCCATTCAAAGCACCCCCAACAGATGGCCTTTGTTTCAAAGCCTCCAAAGAAGGAGCCTCCACCACACTCTGGGGCAGAGAGTTCCACTGCTGAACAGCTCTCACAGTCAGGAATAATAGAATCCTAGAATTGAAAGAGATCTCATGGGCCATCATCCAGTCCAACCCCATTCTGCCAAGAAGCAGGACAATTGCATTCAAATCACCCCTGACAGATGGCCACCCAGCCTCTGCTTAAAAGCTTCCAAAGAAGGAGTCTCCACCACACTCTGGGGGAGAGGGTTCCACTGCTGAACAGCTCCCACCATCAGGAATCATAGAATCCTAGAGTTGGAAGAGACCTGGTGGACCATCCAGTCCAACCCCATTCTGCCAAGAAGCAGGAAAATTGCATTCAAAACACCCTCGACAGATGGCCATCCGGCCTCTGTTTAAAAGCTTCCAAAGAAGGAGCCTCCACCACACTCCGGGGCAGAGAGTTCCACTGCTGAACATCTCTCACAGTCAGGATTAATAGAATCCTAGAGTTGGAAGAGACCTGGTGGGCCATCATCCAGTCCAACCCCATTCTGCCAAGAAGCAGGAAAATTGCATTCAAAGCACCCCGACAGATGGCCATCCGGCCTCTGTTTCAAAGCCTCCAAAGAAGGAGCCTCCACCACACTTCGGGGCAGAGAGTCCCACTGCTGAACAGCTCTCACAGTCAGGAAGTTCTTCCTCATGTTCAAGTGGAATTGCCTTTCCTGTAGTTTGGAGTCATTGTTCCACGTCCAAGTCTCCAGGGCAGCAGAAACCATAACCCTAACCCTAACCCTCCTCCCTATGACTACCTTTAAACATGCCCAGCTCCTTTAGCCGCTCCTCATAGGGCTTGTTCTCCAGGCCCTTGATCATTTTAGTCGCCCCCCTCTGGACACATTCCAGCTTAGAGTCAATATCTCTCTTGAATTGTGGTGCCCAGAAGTGGACACAACATTCCAGGTAAAGTGGTCTAACCAAGGCGGAATAGAGCATGGGGAGCAGGACTTCCCTGGACCTAGACACTAGGCTCCTCTTGATGCAGCCCAAAATCCTCATTGTCCCCCATTCTGTCTCTTTGCGTTTCGTTTTTCCTGCCAAAGTGGAGTCTCTTGCATTTGTCACTGTTGAACTTCATTGTGTTAGTTTTGGCCAATCATCTCTCTAATCTGTCAAGATCTGTCAAGATCGAGTCCCCTTGGGGAGATGTTGCAGGGTATAATAATTTATTATGATCCAAACAGTCAAACGCTCTAGAATAGGAATGAACCCATAATTTCAAGGGATGTAAAACTGACATGGTCCAGAGACAGTCAGGTTCATTGATCCCTAATATCAGCTCCCCTTCTCTAGGCAACGGTCGCAACTAGGAATGTTTTCTCAATGCCTGTGGTTGACACTTAAATCAATACATTTGCTCCAGAGGAAGCCATTTGAAGCATGATCCCCACTTATTTGGGTCATCAAGGTTCGCCATCGCCCAGCCCTCCCTTGGAGCTGAGAACTTTATGAGGCAAGATTCAAAGGCGCCCAAATTAGCATCGAAGCCTTTAATGGCACATAAATCTCAGAAACAGTGGCGCTAATCATACATTTAAAAGGAAAAGGCATTTTATAAGCCAAAGAGTCACGGGAATAATTAAATGTTTTTGTGACTGCATTAACATCAATGTCATGCTCAACGTGATGATCTTGGCGTTTCATCTTCGGCACATTTGACGATTTATATTCTCTGCCATTTCCCAACGTGTCTCAGAGTCATGGCACAAACATTTGGTACTTATTTGACCAACCGGGAATGTGTCACAGTTGGCTGGGAGTCAGCTGCATTAAGATCACTACTGACCGAAAGGTTATGCGTTCAAAGCCAGCCCAGGTCAGAGTGAGCTTCCAACCAATTTGTGTAGCTTGCTGTCGACCTTTGCAGCCCGAAAGACAGTTGCATCTGTCAAGTAGGAAATTTAATACCACGTATGCGGGGAGGTTAATTTAACAAATTTATGATGCCATAAAAATCTCCAGCAAGCATGCAAAGAATGAGGAAGTACTTCATCAGTGTCACAAATAGACGGTGAAGCAACAGCTCCCCTGGTGGCCAGAATACCCTCATGAAAAGCTGGAATGTTAAGTACGAGGCCATAAAAATCTCCAGCAAGCATGCAAAGAATGAGGAAGTACTTCACCAGTGTCACAAATGGACGGTCAAGCAACAGCTCCCCTGGTGGCCAGAATACCCTCATGAAAAGCTGGAATGTTAAGTACAAGGCCATAAAAATCTCCAGCAGGCATGCAAAGAATGAGGAAGTACTTCATCAGTGTCACAAATGGATGGGGAAGCGATAGCTCCCCCTCGTGGCCAGAATACCCTCATGAAAAAAGCTAGAATGTTAAGTATGAGGCCATAAAAATCTCCAGCAAGCATGCAAAGAATGAGGAAGTACTTCACCAGTGTCACAAATGGACGGTGAAGCAACAGCTCCCCCGGTGGCCAGAAGCTGGAATGTTAAATAGCCTCTGTGTGTCTGTTTATATATGTTGTGTGTCTATGGCATTGAATGTTTGCCATGTATGTGTACATTGTAATCCACTCTGAGTCCCCTGCGGTGTGAGAAGGGCGGAATATAAATACTGTAAATAGAAATAAATAAATAAATGGTGAAGGCAATCATATTTTTGTTTGTTTGTTTTGTATGTGTGGGTGTAGGGATGGCATGGGAAAATTTTGGCCCCCATTCAGGTGTTGTGGACTTCAACTCCCATTGGCTGTTAGGAATTGTGGGAGTTGAAGTCCACAACACCTGAATGAAGCATGTCATTGCTTCACCAACAACCATTTCCTATTTTATTTATTTGTTTATTGTACCCCGCCCTTCTCTACCCCGACAGGGGGACTCAAGGCGGCTTACAAAGGCACAAATGTCATGCCTCAACAACGACCTAAACATTTCAAAAAACTGCAACATATTAAACAGAGTTAACCTTTTTAACTTGTATGCAGAACACATCATGCAATGTGCGGGACTTGATGAATGCAAGGCTGGGGTTAAGATTGCTAGAAGAAACATGAACAACCTCAGATATGCAGATGACACCACTCTGATGGCCGAAAGCAAGGAGGAGCTGAGGAGCCTTCTCATCAAGGTGAAAGAAGAAAGCGCAAAAGCCGGGTTGCAGCTAAACATCAAAAAAACCAAGATTATGGCAACAAGAATGATTGACAACTGGGAAATAGAGGGAGAAAATGTGGAGGCCGTGACAGGGTTTGTATTTCTAGGCGCAAAGATGACTGCAGACGCAGACTGTGGCCAGGAAGTCAGAAGACGCTTCCTTCTTGGGAGGAGAGCAAGGTCCAGTCTCGATAAGATAGTCAAGAGTAGAGACATCAGACTGGCAACAAAGACCCATTGCCTAGTCCAAGCCATGGTCTTCCCTGTAGTCACTTACGGAGGTGAGAGCTGGACCTTCGGGAAGGCTGAGCCAAGGAAGAGAGATGCTTTTGAGCTGTGGTGTTGGAGGAAAGTGCTGAGAGTGACTTGGACTGCGAGGAGATCCAACCAGTCCATCCTCCAGGAAAGAAAGCCCGGCTGCTCATTGGAGGGAAGGAGAGTAGAGACAAAGTGGAAGTCCTTTGGCCACATCATGAGGAGACAGCAAAGCCCAGAGAAGGGAATGATGCTGGGGAAAGTGGAAGGCAAAAGGAAGAGGGGCCGACCAAGGGCAAGATGGATGGATGGCATCCTTGAAGTGACTGGACTGACCTTGAAGGAGCTGGGGGTGGTGACGGCTGACAGGGAGCTCTGGCGTGGGCTGGTCCATGAGGTCACAAAGAATCGGAGACGACTGAACGAATGAACAACAACAACAAAACAGATTTTAAGAGTTAAAAACTTAGAAAACCCGCCATCCAAATTTCATGGTCTGAGTCCGTTCCAGGTCAAATTGCACAAGGTTTCGATTCAGAATACTACATTGCCTTAGTTTCCAACAGCCTGCTCACAGAGCCAGGTTTTGACTCTTTTCCTAAAGGCTAACAGGAGGGAGCTGCTCTGATGTCGCTAGGGTGGGAATTCTCGCAGGAGCACAACAGGGTTGGGAGAAAAACAGTCCCACAAACAAGCACCCTGGCATCCCCATGGATGTCCCGGTCCTCAAACACTCTGTGCTTCACTCGGAAAAATGCTGCACTTGCAGAGTTCAGGTGGTGTCGTATTTCAGTGTCAATGTTGATTTTTTGGAGAGGTGGCTGCCATTAAGCTGTATTCCTGGCATTGGAGAGGGATTAGTCGGTGTGACGGCGCGAGTGGCGCCACCTATGTATAGAACTGTTAGTTGCAAGATTTAAACTGTTGTATTATGCTTAATCCTGCCCCTTTTACCATGTTTATGTACAGTTGTATGGATTGGTTGCTTGTAGCTGTCAATCAGTACTGTTTGGCTCCACCTCTTCCTGGAAGGGGGGGAGTGGTTTCCTTCTTCGTTCTGCCATCAGAGGTCCTGCCATATGGACATGAGTAAGAGACTGGTTTCTTAAAGACCCTGATTTAAGTTACCTCTTAACACCAGTTCTGAGGTTTTTTACCCCTGGGACTCATGCTTTATGTTCAGATCGTCCTGGATAACATTGAGGAGATCCAGGCGCCTTCAAGCCGGTTCTTTTGGCACCAGAGGAAGATCCTGAATCTTCAAGACATAGGCCACCTGAACTGGGGTTGTGGTTTGCTCCGGCATTCACAGCCATTGAGGAAAGAGGAAACTTGGTGAGGCTTCTCAGCTTCAAACCCCTTGGACCCAGGACTAATTGAGACTGTAGAGGATGTTTTCTTTCACCCCTCTAAAGTTTTCCAGTTCATTTGAAGAAATGACTTTGTGATCAATAAAACTTATTTTGAGCTATTTACATCGTTTTGGGTTTTTGGGAGTTCCAGTTTCCTATAGGAGGGCAAGAAGCAATCCCTTGGGGGAAAGTTGCCACGTCCATCCCTCCTTCATTAAGAATAAGAGCCCCCAAGCGCGACGGCACAGTTGGTGACCGACGGAAGAGCATCCCGGTTCTCCCGATGCTGAACGACAGGCCGAGCCTCTTGCATGCTTCTGCAAAAGTGCCCAGAGTGGCCTGAAGCTCCTCCCCTGAATGTGCACAGATGACGCCATCATCAGCACAGGGCTTTTTAGGCTAAAGCCAGCACTTAGAATAGTGCTCGATAGCAGATTGGCAGCCAGTAGAGCTGATGCAACAGGGGAGTGATCAACCTGGCTCGTTGGACTAGCTGGAGCTTCCAAACAGTCTTCAAAGGCAACCCCTCATAGAACACATTGCAGTAATCCATACAGGATCTTTAGCATTGCAATGCAAACCTCATCTTTGTGGGGAAGGGAACAGAAATCAGCCACAAAAAGAGATGACACTAGAATATTCAGCAGGAGCAATGAAGCCAAAGTTCAATAGGATTCCCCCAAACTTAGTGGCATATGGAGAGGGATTTGTCCCTATAAGAGTTGGTCATTTCTACCCAAAGCAATAAAAGCTGGGAAAGAATCACCATAGCTGCACACTCGGTTGAAGTAGGATGCATATAGTCTTTCTTTGCCTGGATCAGATTTGAATCCAGCCCTTTGGCAGATGGAGAGCAGCTTGTTGCATTAACATATTAAGACCATGGGTCTGGTAATGGCTTCAGTGAAAGTTCTGTGCTTTTTTGGCGCCGCTCAAGAGCTAGGCTCACTGCATTCATGGAGGCTGTTGTCTTGTCGATTGCCAAAAAAGGAGCGCTGTGTGTCCGTATGGGCTGATTCCCTTTCCCAGCAGGAGCCTGTGTAGCCAATACATCTGCACACAGATCCACAAGATGAAAGGCGTTCTCCATCAAATGGCATCCCAACAGACACTTTTATTAATGAGCAGGTGTGCACTCACCAACACAATAGGGCATTGGAATATGTGTATGTGTGCGTATCCAGTTCACTTTCCTTACAACCAAGCCATCTGTTTCAAATAGGCATCCGCAAAGAGAAAAAATATATTCATGTTAGTGAGTGAATGTAATTAACACAAGAGAGGTTCTCACAACACTGGCATCCTAGGAGAACGGAGGTAACCAACCAACCAATGGGCTTAATTTAGTCTGCAAAGGACTGGAATCAGGTAGAGATTCACAGTCCTTCCTTTCTGAAGCCATTTCCCTTCCCCAACTCCATCTCCCTAAGGAGTAGCTTGAAGACACATATACACAATGCCAACAGTAGTAGAGGAGACATTGAAAACATGGGTGCAAACAGGCAAAGTGTATCCTTGCAAATGGTGTGTGTGCCTTCTTCCCTTTCTGCAAAAATATGCAAGATAGAATCATAGAATCCAAGAGTTGGAAGAGACCTCCTGGGCCATCATCCAGTCCAACCCCATTCTGCCAAGAAGCAGGAATGTTGCATTCAAATCACCCCTGACAGATGGCCATCCAGCCTCTGTTTCAAAGCTTCCAAAGAAGGAGCCTCCGCCACACTCCCTCCGGGGCAGAGAGTTCCACTGCTGAATGGCTCTCACTGTCAGGAAGTTCTTCCTCATGTTCAGATGGAATCTCCTCTCTTGTAGTTTGAAGCCATTCCTCCATTGCGTCCTAGTCTCCAGGGAAGCAGAAAGGAAGCTTGCTCCCTCCTCCTCCCTGTGGCTTCCTCTCACATATTTATACATGGCTAACATATCTCCTCTCAGCCTTCTCTTCTTCAGGCTAAACATGCCCAGCTCCTTAAGCCGCTCCTCATAGGGCTTGTTCTCCAGACCCTTGATCATTTTAGCCGCTCTCCTCTGGACACATTCCAGCTTAGAGTCAACATCTCTATTGAATTGTGGCACCCAGAATTGGACCCAATATTCCAGGTAAAGTGGTCTAACCAAAGTGGAATAGAGCATGGGGAGCATGATTTCCCTAGATCTAGACACTAGGCTCCTCTTGATGCAGGCCAACATCCCATTGGCTTTTTTTGCCACCACATCACATTCCTGGCTCATGTTTAACTTGCTGTCCACGAGGACTCCAAGATCTTTTCCGCATATCCTGCTCTCGAGCCAGGCAGAAAAATGCCACCCCCCCACCCCCCATTCTGTATCTTTGCATTTTTTTTTTCTGCCTAAGTGGAGTATCTTGCATTTGTCCCTGTTGAACTTCATTTTGTTAGTTTTGGCCCATCATCTCTCTAATCTATCAAGATCATTTTGAATCCTGCTCCTGTCCTCTGGAGTCTTGGCTCTCCCTCCCAATTTGGTGTCGTCTGCAAACTTGATGATCCTGCCTTCTAGCCCTTCATCTAAGTCATGAATAAAGATGTTGAACAGGACCAGGCCCAGGACGGAACCCTGCGGATGGCACTCTGCTCGTCACTTCTTGCCAGGATGAAGAGGAAGCCTTGGGGAGCACCAATGGGGAATAGAGCATGGGGAGCATGACCTCCCTGGATCTAGATAGTAGATACTATGCTCCTATTGATGCAGGCCAAAATCCCATTGGCTTTTTTTGCCGCCACATCACATTGTTGGCTCATGGCTCATTCCACAGGTTAGGAGCCACCACCGTGAATGCTCTACGCCTAGTAGAACATCAGGTGAAAGGTCCTAAAATTGGCAACTTCAAGGAGATTCTGATCATTTAACAGAGTGATCTCGGAGGTTGGTAGGGGGTGAGGCGGTCCCTCAGGTACTCCGGCCCCGGGCCATGTAAGGCCTTAAAGTTAGAATCAGCACTTTGAAGGTAATCCTACTGCAACGCTCTCTACGTGGGGTTGCCTTTGAAGACGGCCCGGAAGCTTCAATTGGTCCAACGTGCGGCAGCCATGATACTAACAGGAGCAGGACGCAGGGAGCATACAACCCCCTTGTTGTACCAGCTCCACTGGCTGCCGATTTGCTACCGGGCTCAATTCAAGGTGCTGGCGTTGGCCTATAAAGCCCTAAACGGTTCCGGCCCAAAATACCTATCCGACCGCATCTCGACCTACGAGCCCACCAGGACTTTGAGATCTTCCGGGGAGGCCCTGCTCTCGATCCCGCCTGCCTCACAGGCACGGCTGGCGCGGACGAGAGATAGGGCCTTCTTGGTGGTGGCTCCTCGGCTGTGGAACACTCTTCCCATGGACATCAGACTGGCTCCTTCCCTGATGATATTCCGCAGGAAATTAAAGACCTGGTTGTTCAAGAAGGCGTTCGAACAAGAAGTGCAATGATTGGTAATGACGACAAGAATGGAACAACGGAAAATGATACTGGATTGTGGTTTGGACGATGAGACGATGCGGAATGGCTTTCGTAGTAATGATGATGTTTTTTGATGACGATGTCTTTTGTTAATGCTGGATTGTAGATTATTTTATATTGTGTCTTGAATTTTGAACCTTGTTTTTTCTATGTTGTACACCGCTGTGAGTCGCCCCCGGGCAGAACAGCGGTATATAAGCAAAGTAAATAAATAAATAAATAAATAATCCGGTACTCAATCGGCAACCAGTGCAGTTGCTTCCAGATTGGAGCGATATGACACCTCGCTGGGACCCCTGCGAGAAGCCGGGCAGCAGCATTTTGCACTAGTTTAAGTTTCCGGATCACCGATAAAGGCAGGCCTATGTAGAGGGCATTACAGTAGTCCAACCTTGAGATGGCCGTAGCCTGGATCACCGTGGCAAGGTCGTCCCTGGACAGATAAGGAACCAGACACCTAGCCTGATACAGATGGAAAAATGTGACTCTGCTCGTGGCGGAGGGTTGGGCCTCCATCATCAGCAGAGGGTCTAAAAGGACTCCCAGACTATTTACCAAAGATGACGGGCATAATGTCACGCCATCCAGGGTAGGTATTGAAAACATGAAAACATTGAAAACATGGGTGCAAACAGGCAAGTTGGATCCTTGCAAACGGTGTGTGTGCCTTGCAAAACTATGCAAGATAATAAGTTTGAAATCCGCATCTCCTGCCAATGAGCCACTGAATGATAATATGACGGTGCTAATAAGATCCTCAAGTGGTTTTCTTATTAGTCACTCATTGCTCTACTCAAGTGTGATGGTGGGGAGGGGGAGGCGAGGAAGGCTGGAGTCATTATTTTTCAACAGCAACGCAGCTGTCTCCAGGTCCCCATGAATTCGAAACTGTGATCAAAACCATCATATGTGTAGGACTGCCATCCTTGAGTACTTCCTGCTGGCTCTGAAAAGGCTAGATGCAAGAAATGATGGCTCTAAAGCACGCATGGGGAAACTTCGTCACTCCAGGTGTTTTGGACTTCAACTTCAATTTGGGCCGTTTACAGAATGCTTGCCAGGCACGGGCCCTCCTTCTCCGCGGTCCTAGTCTAAATTCACCCTTCTATTAAACCAACACGTAGTACATATCTCAGGAAACTGAGATATACCTATAGTGCAGGCATGGGCAAACTTGGGCCCTCTGGGTGTTTTGGACTTCAACTCCCATAATTCCTAAAAGCTGATAGGCTGTTGGAAATTGTGGGAATTGAAGTCCAAAAGACTCGGAGGGCCCAAGTTTCCCATGCTTGCCCTAAAGCTTCTGGTGGAAATGTATTTTCAATTACTCTTTGGGTTTCCCAAAAATCTACTAATAGTTTCAGATTTGGGACAGAAAGAACTTGAGGCTAAGGGAGGAAGCAACCAAAAAACCACAGAAATATTGTTTTTCATGCAGAAAATATGGTTTTCTGTTCTGATGATATTTTTTTTTAGAGCAAAACCACCATGTGCAGATCTCACAACCTCTGAGGATGCCTGCCATAGATCTGTCAGGAGAGAATGCTTTTGGAACATAGCCAGGCAGCCATGTTCCAGAAGTAGCTTGAAGGCACACATACACAATGCCAACACTAGTAGAGGAGGCATTGAAGACATGGGTGCAAACAGGCAAGGTGGATCCTTGCAAATGGTGCGTGTGCCTTCTTCCCTTTCTGCAAAAATATGAAAGATAATAAGTTTGAAATCTGCACCTCCTGCCAATGAGCAATTCAAAACAATCCAGTGATTCTGGCCATGAATAATAATAATAATAATAATAATAATTATTATTATTATTATTATTAGAAACACAACAAGATGAGTCCACAGAAGAGAAGATCACTATTCTGGCTGTTGTATTGGATCCCAGGTCGGACCCTTCCCAAGTGTCTAGGACTGTGTGATGTATCGGCAAATAATGCGTGCAGATCCCAGTAAGGTGGCCTTCTGCAACTGCCAGATAGTAATTTTGTCAGCGCTGATTGTGTTTAAGTGCAGGCCAAGGTCTTTAGGCACTGCGTCCAGTGTGCCGATTACCACTGGGACCACCTTGATTGGCTTGTGCCAGAGTATTTGCAGTTTGATCTTTAAATCCTCATATTGGGTCAGCTTTTCCAGTTGTTTCTCTTCAATCCTGCTGTCACCTAGGATTGCGACATTGACAATCCATACTTTGTTTTTCCCCACGATTGTGAGGTCAGGAGTGTTGTGCTCCAGAACTCTGTCTGTCTGAATCCAGAAGTCCCAGAGGAGTTTGACGTGTTCATTCTCTGTAACTTTTTCCGGCTTGTGATCCCACCAGTTCTTTGTCGCAGGCAGATGGTCTTTGTGGCACAAGTTCCAGTGAATCATCTGAGCGAGGGTGTTGTGCCTCTGCTTGGAGTCTGTCTGTGCAATCTTCTTGCAGCAGCTGAGGATGGGATCTATTGTTTCATCTGCTTCCTTGCAGAGTCTACATTTGGGATCTGTTGTCGACGTTTCAATTCTGGCTTGGATGGCCTTGGTTCGAATGGCTTGTTTTTGTGCTGCCAGAATCAGGCCCTCCTTTGTCTCCTTTTTCAGAGTCCCATTTGTGAGCCACGGCCATGTTTTTTCTTTGTCATTTTGGCTCTCAATTTTCCCCAGGAACTGTCCACGGAGAGAGAGCCTTTTTTGGCTAGTTTTCTCTTCTGCTCTGGATTGTGTTTTTACGGTATTCCCTCTTTGTCTTTTGCAATTGAAGCAGTTTACTACTATTGACTTCCCTCAATGTTGCTTATTATTATTATTATTATTATTATTATTATTATT
Source organism: Anolis sagrei (assembly GCF_037176765.1). NCBI lineage: Eukaryota > Metazoa > Chordata > Lepidosauria > Squamata > Anolidae > Anolis > Anolis sagrei. The sequence continues at coordinate 1,556,969 of NC_090035.1, forward strand.
ATTATTATTTGAAATACAAGATGAGTCCACAGTACACAAAATCACTCTGCTGGCTATGAATTGGATCACACATCGGACAATTTCCAGGTGTCTAGGACTGTGGGATGTATCGGCAAATAATGCGTGCAGATCCTACTAGGGTGGCCTTTTGCAGCTCGCAGATAGAATCATAGAATCCTAGAGTTGGAAGAGACCTCATGGGCCATCCAGTCCAACCCCTGCAAAGAAAGCAGGAATATTGCATTCAAATCACCCCTGACAGATGGCCATCCAGCCTCTGTTTAAAAGCTTCCAAAGAAGGAGCCTCCACCACACTCCGGGGCAGAGAGTTGCACTGCTGAACGGCTCTCACAGTCAGGAAGTTCTTCCTCATGTTCAGATGGAATCTCCTCTCTTGCAGTTTGAAGCCATTGTTCTGCGTCCTAGACTCCAAGGAATCAGAAAACAAGCTTGCTCCCTCCTCCTCCTCCCTGTGGCTTCCTCTCACATATTCATGGCTCTCATCATCTCTCCTCTCAGCCTTCTCTTCTTCAGGCTAAACATGCCCAGCTCCTTAAGCTGCTCCTCACAGGGCTTGTTCTCCAGATCCTTGATCATTTGAGTTGCCCTCCTCTGGACACAATATTCCAGCTTGTCACTGTCTCTCTTCAGTTGTGGTGCCCAGAATTGGACACAATATTAAAGGTGTTGTGGAATAGTTTGATGCCATGGCTCCATTGCTTCCGAGTCTCCAGGGCAGCAGGAAACAAGCTTGCTCCGTCCTCCCTAGGACTTCCCCTCACCTCTTGATCCCTGGCCCTCACCCTGTCTCCTCTCTGCTTTCTCTTCTTCAGGTTCAACATGCCCAGCTCTTTGAGCCGCTCCTCATAGGGCTTGTTCTCCACACCCTTGATCGTTTGAGTCTCCCTCTTCCTCTGGACACATTCCACTTTAGAATCAACCTCTCCCTTCAATTGTGGTGCCCAGTGATTCTAGGTGTGGTCTAACCAAGGCAGAATAGAGTCTTGGGGCATGTCTTCCCCATGAGCCGCTCCTCATAGGGCTTGTTCTGCAGATCCTTGATTATTTGAGTCACCCTTCTCTGGACACATTCCAGCTTGTGAGTATCTCCCTTCAATTGTGGTGCCCAGGTGTGGTCTAACCAAGGCAGAAAAGAGCATGGGGAGCATGTCTTCCCCATGAGCTGCTCCTCATGGGGCTTGTTCTCCACACCCTTGATTGTTTGATTCACCCTCCTCTGGACACATTCCAGCTTGTCAGTATCTCCCTTCAATTGTGGTGCCCAGAATTGGACACAAGATGGTAATCTTGTCAGCACCGATTGTGTTTAAGTGCAAGCCAAGGTCTTGAGGCACTGCACCCAGTGTGCCGATCGCCACTGGGACCACCTTTATTTATTTATTTATTTAGCAGTTTTGTATACCGGTCTTCTCACCTCCATTCGAGGGACTCAGGCCGGTTTCCAACATCAATATTACAGACAGTCATTAAAACAGCATATTCTAAATCACACTAAAACATTAAAATAGCAAAATACAATCATATGATTACAGTGGTCAGTCGTCATCAAAAATCATTATTGGTCATCATCCATCCATGTCACAGAATCATGGCTCATTCATTGAATGCCGATCCCCAAAGCCAAGTTTTTACCTGTTTCCTGAACGTTAAGATAGAAAGGGCAGTTCTGATCTCCAGTGGAAGGGAGTTCCAGAGTTGAGGGGCCACCACCAAGAAGGCCCTGTCTCTCATAGAATCCTAGAATCCAAGAGTTGGAAGAGACCTCCTGGGCCATCATCCAGTCCAACCCCATTCTGCCAAGAAGCAGGAATATTGCATTCAAGGCACCCCTGACAGATGGCCATCCAGCCTCTGCTTAAAAGCTTCCAAAGAAGGAGCCTCCACCACACTCCGGGGCAGAGAGTTCCACTGCTGAACGGCTCTCACAGTCAGGAAGTTCTTCCTCATGTTCAGATGGAATCTCCTCTCTTGTAGTTTGATCTCCTCTCTTGTAGTTTGTGAGGCCGGTGGTATCGAGAGCAGGGCCCCTCCAAACAATCTTAGCAATCTTGATGGTTCATAGGGGAGGATATGTTCGGACAGGTAAATTGGGCCACCTTGACTGTCTTGTGCTATTACAATATCCCTTTTGGAGGTGATGTTCCCATTATCCACACACATAACCTCCATAACTGCCCCATCTACCCTTCCCAATAGCTACAACCTGTCAAACTTCGGCACTTTTCAATCAATCAATCCAAACGTGATTTGCTGAAATTCGTAAAACTCAAGCTTTCCACTATAAGGTGTGATTCGAGGAGGGAAAAAATTAAATGCTGATTCAAACACCTCGTGGAAAACCTGCTCTGTGGCCCAAACGGGGAGGAGGATCAATAAAGAGCCTTTGTCCTGAATATCAAGTGGTCCCTGCAGGGCCATCACGGCTTAAGCATCGTGAAGCATGAAGCTAGTTGTGTCCCCATTTATTATGCTGATGGCGTATTATTTATTCCTCCAAGCAGCCTTCTCCTCAATGGACTCCCCTTTGAAACACAAATGGAGCCCTCCTTCGCCAACACAACTCCGAGCCAATCAAAGACAGATTTTTCTGAAACGAGACGCAACGGCATAATTGTTTCCCCCCCCTCTCAGCTTTTTTCCTCCTTGCCCTGTAAATAAAAATTCATATAATTCCATCCAGATTCTATTTCCTCCTGATCAAAATATGATTATGGCTAATGCTAGCCTGTCTGGCATGTCGAAGAGAGCGGCTTATTGATGTATTCAATTATGGGATGCTGCTCCATTGTCTGGTGAGCACGCAACCTCAGCCATCCGTTCTTCCGCGCGGTACGTTTCGGGCTAACGAAGTCATAACTCCCACAATTACCTACTTGATGGATGGGACACGGGGGGGGGGGGCGGGGAGAGAGAGATAGAAATCTCATGAGGCCAATGTTGTTATCAGCTCATCTCCATCTTGCAAAATTGCCGTTTATTTAATGAGATGATGACTGGAGGGGCCGGAGCGATAGAATGAGAGAGAGAGAGAAAAGAAGAGGGGAAATCACCCTAAAGTAATATTGAAATTATAGGTTTCCTTGTTCTCTAAGCTTTGCAAGCACAGCTGTGCCTTTTGATCCAGCTCAAGGTTCTTCTGGGGCAAAATAATAATAATAAGATGCAGCGTTGAGAAGAAAAGGCCCAGTTAAACCACGCTTCTAATGCGATTGCCAGCTGGGGAGTGAGTCCAAATAGATGTCATTGAAGTTCAGAAGAGCCTTTGAAGAACCAACATGTTCTGTCAATTCGATCCTGACTATTGATGGGGAGATATTGCAAATATAGATATTTATTTATGCATATATTGTATGTACTTTACCAGCACTGAAATGTAAGAAAAATCATGTTCTCTCTGTGTTAGGAAGCCAGCAGGACAGATGTGCCATCGCGCCTGGGGGCTATAACTCTTAGTGAAAGAAGAATGGACGTGACATCTTTCCCCAGGGGATTGCTTCTTGCCCTCCTTTAGGGAAACTGAAACTCCCAAGCAAAGGCGGCTCGTCCATTATGCGAAGTAAGCGGTCGCAGAACACCTTTTTTTTGCCAGGGGCGCAGAGGCGCCTCTGTAAATGCCCCTCGACCACCACTTGAGGAGCGCCCCCTCAGCTCACAACAGCCCGAGCAGTCCGGGGGGAGCCTCGGCTTTCTTGCCTCGCTGCTACTGGGCGATCCTCTTCCCAAAGGGGCCGGGCCCTTGAGCCTCGCTTCGCCTCGCCCCTCTCGTTCCTGCTCCACCTGGCCACTGGGTACGCGAGCAGAGCCGGCGCTCAATTGTTCTCTGCGTTCGATCCCTTCTCCATGACCGGCTCCCTTTCCCGATCCCCTGGCACTCTACCCACCTCCTCTCCTCTCCCCAATCCGCGGGTGGGCCAAGGGGCGGAGCCGCTGTCCCTGGCCTGCTTCGGGTCCGGAGGCGTGTCTGAAGACCCCAGCGTGCACACCAAAAGCCGCCTCTTCTCCTGACTTTCTCTTCAGCCATTGGGACCGAGAGAGAGAGAGAGAAAGAGAGAGAGAGAGCCCCTCCGGCTGGAGGTATCTCCCACCTCCGCTCCCTCCTTTGTTTTTGCGCCTACCTTCAGGAAAGGTGGGCATCTCCACCTCTCTCTCTCTCTCTCTCTCTCTCTCTTGGTCCCAATGGCTGAGGAGAAAGTCAGGAGAAGAGGTGACTTTTGAGGTGTCTTCAGGCACACCTCCGGACCCAAAGCGGGCCAGGTAAGGGAGCAAATGCGGCAAGTGTAGTTACTGGGATGTATAGTTCACCTACAATCAAAGAGCATTCTGAACTCCACCAATGATGGAATTGAACCAAATATGGCACACAGAACTCCCACGACAAACAGAAAATATATATCAATGATTGGTTGGGGGGGGGGGTGCCAAAATACTGTTTGCTTACCGTTGAAAATTACCTAGGGCCGCCTCTGCTCCCAAAGACCAAAACACTGTAGATAATAGGTTTTTTGTTCACAAAGAGTTATCCCTTTAAGGCAATAAGCTGGAAGTTTCAAAAGGGTAAAGGAAAATATACATTACAGTCTCTGGTTGTCTTGGGTCCAAGGAGTTTTGCAGCTGAGAAGCTTTTCCTGTTCCCTCTTTCTCAATGGCTGTGAATGCCGGAGCAATCCACAACCCCAGTCCAAATGGCCTATGTTTGAAGACACAAAGTCTTCCTCTGATGCCAAAGGACTGGCTTGAAGGTGCTTGAGACTTCCCAACGTCATCCAGGTTGATCTGAACATGAAGCATAAGTCTCAAGGGTAAGAACCTCAGAACTGGTGCTGAGAGGTAACTTAATCAAGGGCTTCAGAGCCAAGTCTCTCTCTCACGTCCATCTGATAGAAAGTTTGATGGTGGAATGAAAAACGAAACACTGTCCTGCTCTCTAGGAAGAGGTGGAGCCAAACAATTGAGCTGAGGAAACAATATAACTGGTGCAAACAATATTGATTAGCAGCTATAAATAACCAATCAATCCAACTATACATTTACAGGGTAAAAAGGCAAAATCAGGCATGATACAACAGTTCAAATCTTGCAAGTTACAGTTCTACATATAGGTGGCGCCACTTGCGCCGTCACAACAGAGAAGGAATGTTGAAAGGGGGAAGAGAAGGGGGACCTGTTATCTATACATTCCAGAGAGACTAGTACAACATAGCCCAGCGTCTTCCTTCTAAGTAAGGAGCCTATCCCCCTCCCTCCTGACAGGTCAAAGTAGGCCCCTTGATTGATGAATGTAAGCTGTAAGGTGTATGCTACTCTCAGAAAAAATATAGACATGCCTTTGTATGTTGGAAGATAGAATTTGATATTTCTATGATGCTAAAGTGACGTAGTGAATAATGTCAATGTATGTAGTAGGCCTGTCGATTTTAGTTCGTTAATTCGTTTTTCGGAATTTATTCGTTATTTTTAGCATATCCGACGCGATTTCAAAACATTTTTTCAAACCCGGAAGGGTTTAAAAATATCGAAACAGCAGCCCCATTTTTTTTACGAGCTTCAGCTCATCTCGTTAATGGGATGGAGGCTGCTGAGTGCTGCTGGTGCCTGCCCTTTCCCTTTCCCTGCTTCACCTACGGAAAGCCTGAAGGGACATACTTTCTTCCTCAAAAAAAAAATACGTATTGAATACTTGCTTGGTCTGTGAAACTTGGTTGGCAGGTTGAGGGCGGCGTGTGTGGGGAGGGAAACTGATGGTCAAGGCGAAGGCAGGCAGGGGAGAAGGGCGCGCGCGAAAGGGAGGGAGATGTGATTGTCCGGCGAGGCAGATGATTGACAGAAACAGGAGAAGGTCGTTGCAGCCAAGCGAAGAGAGAGAGAGGAGGGCGCCCTCCTCCTCCTCCTCCTCCAGCTGGGAAGAGAGCAAGCGAAGAGAGAGAGAGAGGAGGGCGCCCTCCTCCTCCTCCTCCTCCTCCAGCTGGGAAGAGAGCAAGCGAAGAGAGAGAGAGGAGGGCGCAGCAGCCCGAGCCGATCGGATGGCGCGCGGGCTCCTGCGCCCTCCTCCTCCTCCTCCTCCTCCAGCTGGGAAGAGAGCAAGCGAAGAGAGAGAGAGAGGAGGAGGAGGAGGGCGCCCTCCTCTCTCTCTCTCTTCGCTTGCTCTCTTCCCAGCTGGAGGAGGAGGAGGAGGAGGAGGGCGCCCTCCTCTCTCTCTCTCTTCGCTTGCTCTCTTCCCAGCTGAAGGAGGAGGAGGAGGAGGAGGGCGCAGGAGCGCGCGCGCCATCCAATCGGCTCCGGCTGCTGCGCCCTCCTCTCTCTCTCTCTTCGCTTGCTCTCTTCCCAGCTGGAAGAGGAGGAGGAGGAGGAGGGCGCCCTCCTCTCTCTCTCTTCGCTTGGCTGCAACGACCTTCTCCTGTTTCTGTCAATCATCTGCCCCGCCGGCCAATCACATCTCCCTCCCTTTCGCGCGCGCCCTTCTCCCCTGCCTGCCTTCGCCTTGACCATCAGTTTCCCTCCCCACACACGCCTCAACCTGCCAACCAAGCTTCACAGACCAAGCAAGTATTCAAATACGTATTTTTTTTTGAGGAAGAAAGTATGTCCCTTCAGGCTTTCCGTAGGTGAAGCAGGGAAAGGGATTGCTCACGCCGTAGAGCAGTAAAGATGGCGGCGCCCAGGAGAGCAAAGTGATAGCGTTCTGGAGGGGGATCTTTTGGCCAAGCAGGTAGGTGGCTCCTCATAGTTACTCAGGCTATTTATTATAATAATAAATAATAAAGGTGGGAAAGAGAGAGAGAAATATGTTTACTAGGCCTGTTTGATCAAGAAAAAAATTGTTTCTAAAATGTTTTGTAAATATTTACGAAATTTCGTAAATAACAAAACATTTTTTTGGAAAGTTTTGTAAATATTTTAAATATCGAAACAAAAAAACACCCCAATTACGAATTGATTTTAGAAACAAATTTTTTCTTGATCAAATAGGCCTAGTATGTAGAAGCGTGTTTCTTTGTTTGCCTGCATTTGTAGAGTTATAAAAGGCAAAGACAATGACTTTATTGGGCACTCTGTTTGCTTTTGGACACAGCTCCACTCCAGGGTCCCAGCTGGAAATAAAGCCGTACTTTTCTTTCTCCAAAAAGGATCTCTCTTGATATTATCTCTCCTATCATGCTACTACATTAGGTTTTTGAAAATTGCTAATATTAAAAATTTTAAAGTTTTTTTTAAAAAAAACTCTTAAACTATGTTGTAAATGTGTTGAATGTATTATGTCATGTTCATTCAAGTTGCCATTTTAATAATTTTTATGGTGTTTGTTTTTGAAGGCGAAAGATCATCTTCACCATCCCCACCACCACCACTGAAATCCTGCTTTTCTGATTCTTTTAGCACAAGATTTCTGTTGTTTTGCAATTAACGGGTGCTTGACACATCGTGTGCTTTGCAGCCTGACCTTTCTTGTGTAATGAACACTTGAAATTTGACTCAATATGAAAGCAGCGAGCGGCACCTGTAACCATCAGCAACAACTGTAACAGCCACCAAAAAAAAAAATTCCTAGCCTGAATATTTTTTGGTGAAGGATCTAAAAGACGTTATGGTTGTCTGCTTGTTCAGACTGAACAAAATCTGTCCCCAACGGTTCCGTTTCTCCACCTTCATGTTTAATCATAGGAGATCTTGACTTGGTCTACTAAGACACCAATGACCTGCTGGGAGCAATTAATTTTTTTAACAATTTGTAGGGTTTTTTTTCTCAGCATTTATCCCCTCTGCAGCATCCATGCCTAGTGACATTTAGCTCATCACACTTCGCTTCCAGAGAGTAGCATGACAGAGTGCCGCAAGATGCAACGGGTGGACTAAAGAGTTATAGAATCCTAGAGTTTGAATAGACCTCGTTGACCATCCAGTCCAACCCCATTCTGCCAAGAAGCAGGAATATCACATTCAAAGCACCCCTGACAGATGGCCATCCAGCCTGTTTCAAAGCCTCCAAAGAAGGAGCCTCCACCACACTCTGAAGCAGAGAGTTCCACTCCTGAACGTCTCTTACAGTCAGGGAGTTCTTCCTCATGTTCAAGTGGATTCTCCTTTCTTGTAGAATCATAGAATCCTAGAGTTGGAATAGACCTCGTTGACCATCCAGTCCAATCCTATTCTGCCAAGAAGCAGGAATATCACATTCAAAGCACCCCTGACAGATGGCCATCCAGCCTCTGTTTCAAAGCTTCCAAAGAAGGAGCCTCCGCCACATTCTGGGGCAGAGAGTTCCACTGCTGAACGGCTCTCACAGTCAGGGAGTTCTTCCTCATGTTCAGGTGGAATCTCCTTTCTTGTAGAATCATAGAATCCTAGAGTTGGAAGAGACCTGGTGGACCATCATCTAGTCCAACCCCATTCAGCCAAGAAGCAGGAATATCACATTAAGAAAAGAATCTCACCAAAGCGGAAGAAAGTGCCACCGAGATGTTTATTAGTGATTCAGCTGAAAAGGATGCAAAGCAGCAATCATTCACCAAGCTAAGCATACATGTACACAAATAAATGCCTTTTTAATAGAAAAAACAGAGTGTGTGGTTTGAATCTCCCATCCCCCCCCCCCCGGCCTGGCTTGAAGGTGATTGGCTGGCGCCTCAACAGCAGGGAGTCTCGTCTGCCCCTCGAGCGCCTGGGCCAATCACAGGGCTTCTGCCACCTTGGGGCGTTGACAAATCAGGAGGGAGGGAGGTGGGACAAGGGAATACAATGCATTCTTGAATGGATTATGGAACTCAGGAAATGTCCATGTGGCTCAGCGAGTCCTAAATGGCCTTCAAGCGAAACCTGTCTATTGTATCGTGGTTGATCTGACATAAGCATTGATTACTTAATCTGGGTTTTCCTCTTGCGGTCAAACAGGGGCACAAAGGGGGAAACTTTGGTAAATGTCTTCAATGGAAAGGCTTGAAAGGAAACAGGTCAGGGAGGGGGGAAGACTTTCCGAAGGCCCTCTTTCCTCCTATTGTAATGTGATTAAACAGTCTGCCAAGCGATTATCCTCTTGATGGCCAGCCTCCGAAGTCAAGGAGATTTTTTTTGTTATTTTTCCATGCAAGGGATGCTCTGAGATAAGGGTTTCCACAATCACTAATTGCTTTTTTTCAGAGGCAAAGCAACTTCCTTATACATTTTTCCAACAAAGGGAATGGAGCAGAAAGGGTCAGGAGAAGGTTACATGCAGAGGAGAAAACATGAAAATATAGATATCATAATACAGAGAGTAAACCCAAGTACCCTCCCCCAGTGTCCATAGTTCATATTATTCATAGGAAGATCCATAAAGGGAAATCTATCCAGGAGGGGGAAAGAGAGTGCCTTGTTTGTGAGGTGGGGGACCCTCAGGAGCCCAGGTGTGCCTCAGGTGGGAAAAGTCAAAGACTTTTGTGGCATGATTTTCATAGAATCATAGAATCATAGAATCAAAGAGTTGGAAGAGACCTCATGGGCCATCCAGTCCACCCCCATTCTGCCAAGAAGCAGGATATATTGCATTCAAATCACCCCTGACAAATGGCCATCCAGCCTCTGCTTAAAAGCTTCCAAAGAAGGAGCCTCCACCACGCTCTCGGGCAGAGAGTTCCACTGCTGAACGGCTCGCACAGTCAGGAAGTTCTTCCTAATGTTCAGGTGGAATCTCCTCTCTTGTAGTTTGAAGCCATGGTTCCATTGCGTCCTAGTGTCCAGGGAAGCAGAAAGGAAGCCTGCTCCCTCCTCTCACTGTGGCTTCCTCTCACATATTTATACATGGCTATCATATCTCCTCTCAGCCTTCTCTTCTTCAGGCTAAACATGCCCAGTTCCTTAAGCCGCTCCTCATAGGGTTTGTTCTCCAGACCCTTGATCATTTGAGTCGCCCTCCTCTGGACACATTCCAGCTTGTCAATATCTCTCTTGAATTTGTGGTGCCCAGAATTGGACACAATATTCCAGGTGTGGTCTAACCAAAGCAGAATAGAGGGGTAGCATTACTTCCCTAGATCTAGACACTAGGCTCCTATTGATGCAGGACAAAATCCCATTGGCTTTTTTTGCCACCACAAGTAATAAATTGTTTACCTTCTGCTATAAACATGTAAAAATAGGGCATAAAGCCTTGATTAAATGATACACACCAAATTCGCCAAGGCTTAACTCTTATTATCCAGCCAGGTGTCCTTGCCCTTAGCAAAACTATGAGTTACTATCTCTAATTGGGGGGGGGGGGTGGTGGTGGTGGTTCATGTTCGACTTCAACACTAGGCTCCTCTTGATACAGGCCAACCTCTAATTAGGTTCTTGTGGGTTTTTTCGGGCTATAGAGCCATGTTCTAGAGGCATTTCTCCTGACGTTTCGCCTGCATCTATGGCAAACATCCTCAGAGGTTGTGAGGTCTGTTGGAACGAGGAAAAATGGGTTTATATATCTGTGGAATGGCTGGGGTGGGGCAAGGAGCTCTTCCCTGCTGCAGTTAGGTGTGAATGTTTAGCTGATCACCTTAATTGGCATTTGAAGGCCTGCCTGAGCCTGGGAAAATCTGTTGCTGGGAGGTGTTAATCTGTGCCTGGTTTTTTCCTCTCTGTTGTTTAGCTGTTATAACCCATTTTTCCTACTTCCAACAGACCTCACAACCTCTGAGGATGCTTGCCATAGATGCAGGCGAAACGTCAGGAGAGAATGCCTCCAGAACATGGCTCTATAGCCCGAAAAAACCCACAAGAACCTAGTGATTCCAGCCATGAAAGCCTTCGACAATACAACCTCTAATTGTCTCTCCATGGAGAGAGTCAACCCTGTCCATGGTGAGACAATACATCTGAAGTCCTTTTGATGTCTTCTCCTAACTCTCCAGTCTCATTGAAAACACTCTCCGTTCTTCCACTTCTCTGTGTATTTTTTCCCCTTTGGAAAGCAAACCATTTCTGATTACCATAATGAACGTATCAGAGCTAAATCCCTAGATAGCATCGTGGGATTTCTGCATCTCCTGCCTTGTTCTTTTGCTGAAGAAAGGAAAAGTATATTTTTAAAAAATTCTCAGTGTAACAACTATTAATCTCTCTTGACTTGCGCTAAATTGAACATCTCAATATCTGTTTCCCTTCTCGCGCCGGATGCTGTCATATCTCTCGCAGGGAACTCGGTTTCCAGAATTTTTCTTCTTCTTTTAGTATTTACTCAGTAAGTGCAAGTTATTATGTGAAGTGGAATTACTTGTGACATTTTCCAAAGCTATGAATAATTACGCATCGCTGGAACGTGACTAAATTATTGCTTTACCGTGACATTTCAATCTGCGCAACAAATAAAGTCAGCCCGTCCCCTCACCTTGTCAACAGAAATCCTGAACAAGATGTAATTTCTTGCGCAAGCCCAGAGGAAGGGACACTCCGAGACCAAGACCTCAGGATCGCCTTCCGTTTCTACGGCTAGCACAAAAGGGACTTGCTTGTTGTGGTTGTTGTTGTTGTTAAACTAGGCTATATACTGTAAGGGACCCCAAATTTGGGCCCCTATTGAAGGTCCGGTTGCAGGAGGCAAACAGGCAAAATGTCCAGTCTCAGGAGAAGATCAAAAGCAAAGTCTTATTCCATTATGGATATAAGGAGATGGATCAGCCATATTACACACGGAAGTCACAGGACTTGAAAAGGCTGCCGTCCCACCACACCCCTTAACCACACATTCTATGTTGGCGTTAGCAGAGTATCGCAGAAGCTCAGAATAATGGACTCTGGAGTCTCCGGTAAAATCAGGATTTCACTTTTACTTAAGCAGCTCAAAATAGACAACATACACCATCAGCGGACAGACGTGAAGAACACAAACCGAAAGAGATAGGAACTAATACAAACTGCAGCTGGAAGGAAGTTTATCTCTGGCACTCCCTAATCTTTCACACAGCAAGAACTCAGGGTCACATTCTCACAGCTTGTTACTTTGCTGTTTAACTCTTCTGTGTCAAACTATATCCTGACAATACAATTCTATTACAATCACAATCCTATCACATACAATTACATTTAAACAGGCATCATACATGAATAACACACTGACATTATATAGGTTTTTCTTATCTATCAAGCTTCCACTGCACATGTTTTCTGGGGCAAATTTCAGCCAAATAGCTGTTGCTACTCAAGTCCCAGCCCATGTTCAGCCTATGTTCAGCCAGCCCTACCTTCACGACTAGCTTATCTATTGCAGAACACACAATTTCTTGGAGCGTTTCCACCCTGATGTTGACGTGCTGCTCCTTTTCTGCAGGGAGGGGTACCAAAGCAAATCTACTACAGGCTTGAGCCTCCTTCAATTCTTGGTGTTGCCTGGATGCCTTTAAGACTGCTGACCACCTGCTTTCTACCTCCTCTATGGGAAAAATGTATTTCCTTCCTTCCTTCCTTCCTTCCTTCCTTCCTCACTTCTCCTCATAAACACATCACCTTTCTTTCCCAGGAACATCTCAGAGGGCCACTTCACCTAGCAAAAGCAAATCCTTTGACATCACAAAGGGCCACTCCACCTAGCAACAGCCTTTGAGGCACAGATGGACAAACAAACACACACACATACATACATACATACTTTGACTTTTATAGTGAGAAATATAATTGTATAGCAATGTCCATGTTTCGTAACTTTATTTATACTTAGCTTTGCAGCAGAGACATTATAAAACTCTCTTAGTGAATTATGAAGATACATATCTATTAGGCTTGGGCGGTTTCGTTCGTTAATTTCGTAATTCGTTATTAATTAGTATTTAAATTAGCTTATGATCCAATATTGAGCCATGCAGGAATAGTGTGAGGAGTAAATTAGATTCGAAACAATTTTTTCAATTTATTTCGAAATTATTTTGTAATTATTTTGTAATTATTTCGTAATTATTTTTGCATATCTGGTGCAAGTTTTATAGTTGTTGTTTGTTTTATCACACCAACAGTCAACAACAGAGGGAGAGGGAAGCTTCAGAAGTTCCCCCTGTCCCATTTGGAGGTCTTTTTAGCATATTGCGCAATCGCGTCCGCCATTAACTAATCGATTCGTAATTATACGAAATTTCGTATATTTCGAAATTTTTAAAAGGAAAATTTTGGAATTATTAAAAAAAATGAAACGCAAGGGCCCCCTGAAAACCAAACAAGTTTAGAACCAAATTTTTCCGTGGTTACCCAAGCCTAATATCTATGTGTATCAACTGTTGGAAATAGTAACCTTCTTCAAGCCTCCACTAGTTATTTGTTTTGTGTATAATGCAGATTGCTTACTGTATTGTTGTTGTGACTCAGTTTGATTCTGAATCTGAAACTGAACCCTGTGGGTCTGGTGAGCCAGAGATCCCTGATGAAGAGGATGATGGGATTCAGATTTCTGTTGTGCCTGCCTCAGACAGTGCAACAGGGGAAACATCAAGTCAGTTCTCAGGGGAAAAGAATGTCAGTGGGAGAGATAATGGCCAGGTGGAGTTGTCTTCGCCTCCCCACGGTGATCTAGCCCAGCTGGACCAAGATAAAGAGAGCCTTGAAGATAGTGAAATAATGAGCAGGCAAGAACGCTTAGAATTAAGGGTCCGGAGGAGCTCTCGCTTAGCTGGTAAGCGAGAAGCCAAGTCAGCCAAGGGTCATCACAAGGCATTCATGATTCCAGAGGATATTATTTAGCCTTCTGGCTGACAAACCGGAGTTGTCAGTTCAATGTGGCTCTTTCCATGCAAACTCCTATGGATCAACCTTGGCTTTAAGCAGCTCGCTTTGGGCTTTCTGAATCTGGGATTTTGGGTCTTGTGTTTCACTGTTTTACCATGGACTCTTGTTTGATCATTGCCTGAAGGATTGTGCTTCATGTTTTTGCCTTTGAATCTTGGGAACTGTGGTTTTGCAGTTAAGCCTTTGTCCTGCTTGTGGAACATTTGCATTTCTTATTCTATGTTTTGACTTTGCCTTTTTTTTCCTCAATAAACTACAAAATCTACAGCTCTGGTGTGGTGGTGTTTGGGAGCAAGGTGAAACTACCCTGAGTTGCAACAATTGTATATATATGTGTGTGTGTGTGTTGGTATGCAGTTTTCCTTAATTCTATGTTGTGGGAGGGGCTGTAGACCACATGATGAGATCTGGGATTGTTCAGGACTTAGACTCCATTTTAGAATGGAGTCTAAGCCTTTAGACTTTCAGACTAGAAAGACAGAGACTCCATTAGCCTCTCAGACCAGAGAGATGGTTTAGACTTTGGACAGTTAAGATTGTAAGAAAGACACCCTGTGCTATCTACACAGAGAAAATACTTCAAATCCTATCTGTAACTGGATTGATAAGCAATGCATTTGTATGATGAATACATGAAGTTTGTGAGTACAGGCAGGATTATTTTAAATATATGTGCTATTGTGGTTTTTAATGCTTATTTTGTCTTGTTAAGTTTATGTTCATGCTGTTCTCTCTGTATGTATTGATTATGTCATTTGGAAACAGCTGTGAGTCCCTTTGGGGAGATAGAGCGGTATATAAATAAAGTTGTTGTTGTTGTTGTTGTTGTTGAGTAAACCAACTATGTTACTAACTTATTTTTGTCTCTTGAGAGCATGATTTAAACCAAGATGTTTTAAGGGAGAGTAGATGTTTTTGGGTAACTGAAAGAAACACTTCTGAAACTCTGCCATATATGTTTTTTGTGCATTAGCATATCTTTGTCCCCAACAGTTCAAAGAGATATCGAGGTATATCAGTCTAACACCCGAGAAACTAATTGCCTAGCATGAACACTAGTGGATATTTATTATTTACCCCTAAAGAGAAAGTGGACTCAAGTAAGTTTTAAACTTTTCTCAGGGAGATTCTTGATTTTCCCAAATGATAATGAGTGCTATTTTCCAAGAGTTTATGGAGATTTCCATTCTCAAAAGGTTATGGCATTATTTTTCCAAAAGGTTATGATCCCGCCTTTCCAAAATCAACACGATTGACAAAATGAATAATAAAATTTTGGTATATAGTCTGCCAAAAAAGCACTAGTCTTCTGAATTGTGAGAGAGAAGGTGCTGTGTATTGTCGAAGGTTTTCATGGCCGGAATCACTGGGTTGTTGTAGGTTTTTCCGGCTGTATGGCCATGTTCCAGAAGCATTCTTTCCTGACATTTTGCCTGCATCTATGGCAGGCATCCTCAGAGGTTGTGAAGACCATAGTTGGCCATGTTCTATGGCAGGCATCCTCAGAGGTTGTGAAGACCATAGTTGCCCATGTTCTATGGCAGGCATCCTCAGAGGTTGTGAAGACCATAGTTGGCCATGTTCTATGGCAGGCATCCTCAGAGGTTGTGAAGACCATCATTGCCCATGTTCTATGGCAGGGATACTCAGAGGTTGTGAAGACCATAGCTGGCCATGTTCTATGGCAGGCATCCTCAGAGGTTGTGAAGACCATGGTTGGCCATGTTCTATGGCAGGCATCCCCAGAGGTTGTGAAGACCATCGTTGCCCATGTTCTATGGCAGGGATCCTCAGAGGTTGTGAAGACCATAGTTGGCCATGTTCTATGGCAGGCATCCTCAGAGGTTGTGAAGACCATCGTTGCCCATGTTCTATGGCAGGGATCCTCAGAGGTTGTGAAGACCATAGCTGGCCATGTTCTATGGCAGGCATCCTCAGAAGTTGTGAAGACCATGGTTGGCCATGTTCTATGGCAGGCATCCCCAGATGTTGTGAAGACCATGGTTGGCCATGTTCTATGGCAGGCATCCCCAGAGGTTGTGAAGACCATAGTTGGCCATGTTCTATGGCAGGCATCCCCAGAGGTTGTGAAGACCATAGTTGGCCATGTTCTATGGCAGGCATCCTCAGAGGTTGTGAAGACCATCGTTGCCCATGTTCTATGGCAGGGATCCTCAGAGGTTGTGAAGACCATAGCTGGCCATGTTCTATGGCAGGCATCCTCAGAAGTTGTGAAGACCATAGTTGGCCATGTTCTATGGCAGGCATCCTCAGAGGTTGTGAAGACCATAGCTGGCCATGTTCTATGGCAGGCATCCTCAGAGGTTGTGAAGACCATCGTTGCCCATGTTCTATGGCAGGCATCCTCAGAGGTTGTGAAGACCATAGTTGGCCATGTTCTATGGCAGGCATCCTCAGAGGTTGTGAAGACCATAGTTGGCCATGTTCTATGGCAGGCATCCCCAGAGGTTGTGAAGACCATCGTTGGCCATGTTCTATGGCAGGCATCCTCAGAGGTTGTGAAAGCCATAGTTGGCCATGTTCTATGGCAGGCATCCTCAGAGGTTGTGAAGACCATAGTTGGCCATGTTCTATGGCAGGCATCTCAGAGGTTGTGAAGACCATAGTTGGCCATGTCCTATGGCAGGCATCCTCAGAGGTTGTGAAGGTCATAGTTGACCATATGGCAGGCATCCTCAGAGGTTGTGAAGACCATAGTTGGCCATGTTCTATGGCAGGCATCCTCAGAGGTTGTGAAGACCATAGTTGGCCATGTTCTATGGCAGGCATCCTCAGAAGTTGTGAAGACCATAGTTGCCCATGTTCTATGGCAGGCATCCTCAGAGGTTGTGAAGACCATAGTTGGCCATGTTCTATGGCAGGCATCCTCAGAGGTTGTGAAGACCACAGTTGGCCATGTTCTATGGCAGGCATCCTCAGAGGTTGTGAAGACCATAGTTGGCCATGTTCTATGGCAGGCATCTCAGAGGTTGTGAAGACCATAGTTGGCCATGTCCTATGGCAGGCATCCTCAGAGGTTGTGAAGGTCATAGTTGGCCATATGGCAGGCATCCTCAGAGGTTGTGAAGACCATAGTTGGCCATGTTCTATGGCAGGCATCCTCAGAGGTTGTGAAGACCATAGTTGGCCATGTTCTATGGCAGGCATCCTCAGAAGTTGTGAAGACCATAGTTGCCCATGTTCTATGGCTGGCATCCTCAGAGGTTGTGAAGACCATAGTTGGCCATGTTCTATGGCAGGCATCCTCAGAGGTTGTGAAGACCATCATTGCCCATGTTCTATGGCAGGGATCCTCAGAGGTTGTGAAGACCATAGCTGGCCATGTTCTATGGCAGGCATCCTCAGAGGTTGTGAAGACCATGGTTGGCCATGTTCTATGGCAGGCATCCTCAGAGGCTGTGAAGACCATAGTTGGCCATGTTCTATGGCAGGCATCCTCAGAGGTTGTGAAGACCATAGTTGGCCATGTTCTATGGTAGGCATCCTCAGAGGTTGTGAAGACCACAGTTGGCCATGTTCTATGGCAGGCATCCTCAGAGGTTGTGAAGACCATAGTTGGCCATGTTCTATGGCAGGCATCTCAGAGGTTGTGAAGACCATAGTTGGCCATGTCCTATGGCAGGCATCCTCAGGGGTTGTGAAGGTCATAGTTGGTCTTATGGCAGGCATCCTCAGAGGTTGTGAAGACCATAGTTGGCCATGTCCTATGGCAGGCATCCTCAGAGGTTGTGAAGGTCATAGTTGACCATATGGCAGGCATCCTCAGAGGTTGTGAAGACCATAGTTGGCCATGTTCTATGGCAGGCATCCTCAGAGGTTGTGAAGACCATAGTTGGCCATGTTCTATGGCAGGCATCCTCAGAAGTTGTGAAGACCATAGTTGCCCATGTTCTATGGCAGGCATCCTCAGAGGTTGTGAAGACCATAGTTGGCCATGTTCTATGGCAGGCATCCTCAGAGGTTGTGAAGACCACAGTTGGCCATGTTCTATGGCAGGCATCCTCAGAGGTTGTGAAGACCATAGTTGGCCATGTTCTATGGCAGGCATCTCAGAGGTTGTGAAGACCATAGTTGGCCATGTCCTATGGCAGGCATCCTCAGAGGTTGTGAAGGTCATAGTTGGCCATATGGCAGGCATCCTCAGAGGTTGTGAAGACCATAGTTGGCCATGTTCTATGGCAGGCATCCTCAGAGGTTGTGAAGACCATAGTTGGCCATGTTCTATGGCAGGCATCCTCAGAAGTCGTGAAGACCATAGTTGGCCATGTTCTATGGCAGGCATCCTCAGAGGTTGTGAAGACCATCATTGCCCATGTTCTATGGCAGGGATCCTCAGAGGTTGTGAAGACCATAGCTGGCCATGTTCTATGGCAGGCATCCTCAGAGGTTGTGAAGACCATGGTTGGCCATGTTCTATGGCAGGCATCCTCAGAGGCTGTGAAGACCATAGTTGGCCATGTTCTATGGCTGGCATCCTCAGAGGTTGTGAAGACCATAGTTGGCCATGTTCTATGGCAGGCATCCTCAGAGGTTGTGAAGACCATCATTGCCCATGTTCTATGGCAGGGATCCTCAGAGGTTGTGAAGACCATAGCTGGCCATGTTCTATGGCAGGCATCCTCAGAGGTTGTGAAGACCATGGTTGGCCATGTTCTATGGCAGGCATCCTCAGAGGCTGTGAAGACCATAGTTGGCCATGTTCTATGGCAGGCATCCTCAGAGGTTGTGAAGACCATAGTTGGCCATGTTCTATGGTAGGCATCCTCAGAGGTTGTGAAGACCACAGTTAGCCATGTTCTATGGCAGGCATCCTCAGAGGTTGTGAAGACCATAGTTGGCCATGTCCTATGGCAGGCATCTCAGAGGTTGTGAAGACCATAGTTGGCCATGTCCTATGGCAGGCATCCTCAGGGGTTGTGAAGGTCATAGTTGGTCTTATGGCAGGCATCCTCAGAGGTTGTGAAGACCATAGTTGGCCATGTTCTATGGCAGGCATCCTCAGAGGTTGTGAAGACCATAGTTGGCCATGTTCTATGGCAGGCATCCTCAGAGGCTGTGAAGACCATAGTTGGCCATGTTCTATGGCAGGCATCCCCAGAGGTTGTGAAGACCATCGTTGCCCATGTTCTATGGTAGGCATCCTCAGAGGTTGTGAAGACCACAGTTGGCCATGTTCTATGGCAGGCATCCTCAGAGGTTGTGAAGACCATAGTTGGCCATGTTCTATGGTAGGCATCCTCAGAGGTTGTGAAGACCATAGTTGGACATGTTCTATGGCAGGCATCTCAGAGGTTGTGAAGACCATAGTTGGCCATGTTCTATGGCAGGCATCCTCAGAGGCTGTGAAGACCATAGTTGGCCATGTTCTATGGCAGGCATCCTCAGAGGTTGTGAAGACCATAGTTGGCCATGTTCTATGGTAGGCATCCTCAGAGGTTGTGAAGACCACAGTTGGCCATGTTCTATGGCAGGCATCCTCAGAGGTTGTGAAGACCATAGTTGGCCATGTTCTATGGCAGGCATCTCAGAGGTTGTGAAGACCATAGTTGGCCATGTCCTATGGCAGGCATCCTCAGAGGTTGTGAAGGTCATAGTTGACCATATGGCAGGCATCCTCAGAGGTTGTGAAGACCATAGTTGGCCATGTTCTATGGCCGGCATCCTCAGAGGTTGTGAAGACCATAGTTGGCCATGTTCTATGGCAGGCATCCTCAGAAGTTGTGAAGACCATAGTTGCCCATGTTCTATGGCAGGCATCCTCAGAGGTTGTGAAGACCATAGTTGGCCATGTTCTATGGCAGGCATCCTCAGAGGTTGTGAAGACCACAGTTGGCCATGTTCTATGGCAGGCATCCTCAGAGGTTGTGAAGACCATAGTTGGCCATGTTCTATGGCAGGCATCTCAGAGGTTGTGAAGACCATAGTTGGCCATGTCCTATCGCAGGCATCCTCAGAGGTTGTGAAGGTCATAGTTGGCCATATGGCAGGCATCCTCAGAGGTTGTGAAGACCATAGTTGGCCATGTTCTATGGCAGGCATCCTCAGAGGTTGTGAAGGTCATAGTTGACCATATGGCAGGCATCCTCAGAGGTTGTGAAGACCATAGTTGGCCATGTTCTATGGCAGGCATCCTCAGAGGTTGTGAAGACCATAGTTGGCCATGTTCTATGGCAGGCATCCTCAGAAGTTGTGAAGACCATAGTTGCCCATGTTCTATGGCAGGCATCCTCAGAGGTTGTGAAGACCATAGTTGGCCATGTTCTATGGCAGGCATCCTCAGAGGTTGTGAAGACCATCATTGCCCATGTTCTATGGCAGGGATCCTCAGAGGTTGTGAAGACCATAGCTGGCCATGTTCTATGGCAGGCATCCTCAGAGGTTGTGAAGACCATGGTTGGCCATGTTCTATGGCAGGCATCCCCAGAGGTTGTGAAGACCATCGTTGCCCATGTTCTATGGCAGGCATCCTCAGAGGTTGTGAAGACCATAGTTGGCCATGTTCTATGGCAGGCATCCTCAGAGGTTGTGAAGACCATCGTTGCCCATGTTCTATGGCAGGGATCCTCAGAGGTTGTGAAGACCATAGCTGGCCATGTTCTATCACAGGCATCCTCAGAAGTTGTGACCATAGTTGGCCATGTTCTATGGCAGGCATCCTCAGAGGTTGTGAAGACCATAGCTGGCCATGTTCTATGGCAGGCATCCTCAGAGGTTGTGAAGACCATCGTTGCCCATGTTCTATGGCAGGCATCCTCAGAGGTTGTGAAGACCATAGTTGGCCATGTTCTATGGCAGGCATCCTCAGAGGTTGTGAAGACCATAGTTGGCCATGTTCTATGGCAGGCATCCCCAGAGGTTGTGAAGACCATCGTTGCCCATGTTCTATGGCAGGCATCCTCAGAGGCTGTGAAAGCCATAGTTGGCCATGTTCTATGGCAGGCATCCTCAGAGGTTGTGAAGACCATCGTTGCCCATGTTCTATGGTAGGGATCCTCAGAGGTTGTGAAGACCATAGCTGGCCATGTTCTATGGCAGGCATCCTCAGAAGTTGTGAAGACCATAGTTGGCCATGTTCTATGGCAGGCATCCTCAGAGGTTGTGAAGACCATAGCTGGCCATGTTCTATGGCAGGCATCCTCAGAGGTTGTGAAGACCATCGTTGCCCATGTTCTATGGCAGGCATCCTCAGAGGTTGTGAAGACCACAGTTGGCCATGTTCTATGGCAGGCATCCTCAGAGGTTGTGAAGACCATAGTTGGCCATGTTCTATGGCAGGCATCTCAGTGGTTGTGAAGACCATAGTTGGCCATGTTCTATGGCAGGCATCCTCAGAGGTTGTGAAGACCATAGTTGGCCATGTTCTATGGCAGGCATCCCCAGAGGTTGTGAAGACCATCGTTGCCCATGTTCTATGGCAGGCATCCTCAGAGGTTGTGAAAGCCATAGTTGGCCATGTTCTATGGCAGGCATCCTCAGAGGTTGTGAAGACCATCGTTGCCCATTTTCTATGGTAGGGATCCTCAGAGGTTGTGAAGACCATAGCTGGCCATGTTCTATGGCAGGCATCCTCAGAAGTTGTGAAGACCATAGTTGGCCATGTTCTATGGCAGGCATCCTAAGAGGTTGTGAAGACCATAGCTGGCCATGTTCTATGGCAGGCATCCTCAGAGGTTGTGAAGACCATCGTTGCCCATGTTCTATGGCAGGCATCCTCAGAGGTTGTGAAGACCATAGTTGGCCATGTTCTATGCCAGGCATCCTCAGAGGTTGTGAAGACCATAGTTGGCCATGTTCTATGGCAGGCATCCCCAGAGGTTGTGAAGACCATCGTTGCCCATGTTCTATGGCAGGCATCCTCAGAGGTTGTGAAGACCATAGTTGGCCATGTTCTATGGCAGGCATCCTCAGAGGTTGTGAAGACCATCGTTGCCCATGTTCTATGGCAGGGATCCTCAGAGGTTGTGAAGACCATAGTTGGCCATGTTCTATGGCAGGCATCTCAGTGGTTGTGAAGACCATAGTTGGCCATGTTCTATGGCAGGCATCCTCAGAGGTTGTGAAGGTCATAGTTGGTCTTATGGCAGGCATCCTCAGAGGTTGTGAAGACCATAGTTGGCCATGTTCTATGGCAGGCATCCTCAGAGGTTGTGAAGACCATCGTTGCCCATGTTCTATGGTAGGCATCCTCAGAGGCTTTGAAGACCATAGTTGGCCATGTTCTATGGCAGGCATCCTCAGAGGTTGTGAAGACCATAGTTGGCCATGTTCTATGGTAGGCATCCTCAGAGGTTGTGAAGACCACAGTTGGCCATGTTCTATGGCAGGCATCCTCAGAGTTTGTGAAGACCATAGTTGGCCATGTTCTATGGCAGGCATCTCAGAGGTTGTGAAGACCATAGTTGGCCATGTTCTATGGCAGGCATCCCCAGAGGTTGTGAAGACCATCAATGCCCATGTTCTATGGCAGGCATCCTCAGAGGTTGTGAAGACCATCGTTGCCCATGTTCTATGGCAGGCATCCTCAGAGGTTGTGAAGACC
This sequence comes from Anolis sagrei, assembly GCF_037176765.1. NCBI lineage: Eukaryota > Metazoa > Chordata > Lepidosauria > Squamata > Anolidae > Anolis > Anolis sagrei. The sequence goes on from NC_090035.1 coordinate 1,579,263, forward strand.
ATCGTTGCCCATGTTCTATGGCAGGGATCCTCAGAGGTTGTGAAGACCATAGTTGGCCATGTTCTATGGCAGGCATCTCAGTGGTTGTGAAGACCATAGTTGGCCATGTTCTATGGCAGGCATCCTCAGAGGTTGTGAAGGTCATAGTTGGTCTTATGGCAGGCATCCTCAGAGGTTGTGAAGACCATAGTTGGCCATGTTCTATGGCAGGCATCCTCAGAGGTTGTGAAGACCATCGTTGCCCATGTTCTATGGTAGGCATCCTCAGAGGCTTTGAAGACCATAGTTGGCCATGTTCTATGGCAGGCATCCTCAGAGGTTGTGAAGACCATAGTTGGCCATGTTCTATGGTAGGCATCCTCAGAGGTTGTGAAGACCACAGTTGGCCATGTTCTATGGCAGGCATCCTCAGAGTTTGTGAAGACCATAGTTGGCCATGTTCTATGGCAGGCATCTCAGAGGTTGTGAAGACCATAGTTGGCCATGTTCTATGGCAGGCATCCTCAGAGGCTGTGAAGACCATAGTTGGCCATGTTCTATGGCAGGCATCCTCAGAGGTTGTGAAGACCATAGTTGGCCATGTTCTATGGTAGGCATCCTCAGAGGTTGTGAAGACCACAGTTGGCCATGTTCTATGGCAGGCATCCTCAGAGGTTGTGAAGACCATAGTTGGCCATGTTCTATGGCAGGCTTCTCAGAGGTTGTGAAGACCATAGTTGGCCATGTCCTATGGCAGGCATCCTCAGAGGTTGTGAAGGTCATAGTTGGCCATATGGCAGGCATCCTCAGAGGTTGTGAAGACCATAGTTGGCCATGTTCTATGGCAGGCATCTCAGAGGTTGTGAAGACCATAGTTGGCCATGTTCTATGGCAGGCATCCTCAGAGGTTGTGAAGACCATAGTTAGCCATATTCTAGGGCAGGCATCCTCAGAGGTTGTGAAGACCATAGTTGGCCGTGTTCTATGGCATGCATCCTCAGAGGCTGTGAAGACCATAGTTGGCCATGTTCTATGGTAGGCATCCTCAGAGGTTGTGAAGACCATTGTTGGCCATGTTCTATGGCAGGCATCCTCAGAGGTTGTGAAGACCATAGTTAGCCATATTCTAGGGCAGGCATCCTCAGAGGTTGTGAAGACCATAGTTGGCCATGTTCTATGGCAGGCATCCTCAGAAGCTCTGAAGACCATAGTTGGCCATGTTCTATGGTAGGCATCCTCAGAGGTTGTGAAGACCATTGTTGGCCATGTTCTATGGTAGGCATCCTCAGAGGTTGTGAAGACCATTGTTGGCCACGTTCTATGGTAGGCATCCTCAGAGGTTGTGAAGTCCATAGTTGGCCACGTTCTATGGCAGGCATCCTCAGAGGTTGTGAAGACCATCGTTGGCCATGTTCCATGGCAGGCATCTTCAGAGGTTGTGAAGTCCATAGTTGGCCACGTTCTATGGCAGGCATCCTCAGAGGTTGTGAAGACCATAGTTGGCCATGTTCTATGACAGGCATCCTCAGAGTTTATGAAGACCATACAACCTCTGAGGATGCCTGCCATAGAACATGGCCATACAGCCTGAAAAACCTACAACAACCCAGAAAATTTTCTTCTGTTTCCATAACCAAAAAGGACCCTACTTAGTTCTTGAAGGACCTTGAAGGGCCAGCATCCTAAATTGGCCTCAAAAATTTTCTGGTATCTTCCATACCACTATGAGTGGTTCCAAAGCCACAGCAGGAAATCTTTCTATGCAAAGAGTCAGCATGACTCTTCTGCTCCTCGAGAACTTCCGATGTTCCCAACACAGTATGGAAAAAGTTGACAGCCCTATCTGAAAAGTTTAATGTTGGAAGCCAGGTCCTTCTAGAGCCTCAATTTCCTCCCTGAAATGAGCAGTAATTCCATCTTCTTTTAAAAAATGGAGCCGCGCTTGTTCAAAGGCACGGCAGTAAAACCCTCCGCTCAAAACCCATTTCTCCTTTATGATATCTCCCCGTCCTTGCAACCTGTATTGAGAAGGGAGTTCCAAATCTATCAACTCAGGTTACAGAATCCATTTGGAAAGAGATTAAAAAAATGAAAGCCAGTGTCAAAATATCCCCCATTGCTTCGGGTAAATATTTCTGGCATCACAGACTTCACCCTTAGCTTCAGCCATGAGATCACAGCTTATGGAAAATGGAAGCTGAGTAATACGTTTCACCTGCCTTGGGTGAACTTCCTCAGTTCTCAGACTTCAAATTGTTTGAACAGCTCATCCAACTTTCAAAGGTCAGGGGTGTGATGCGCACATTCACATTCACATCCAAAGAAGACATTGCCTGCATAGATGCTGTTATGGTTGGGTAGACAGAAGGAAGTTCTTGCAGCTGATGGGACAAGAAACCCAATAGATTAGACTAGGTACTAGGCCTGAGCTCTGCGAGATCAGCATTTTTCCAAATGAAGCTGAGAGTGTTTGAGGACTGGGACATCCGTAGGGAGACCAAGGTGCTTGTCTATAAAGCTATTGTCCTCCCAACCTTGCTATACACCTGTGAGATGTGGACAGTCTACAGACATCAACATTGACACTGAAATACAACACCGTCTGAGCTCTGCGAGTGCAGCATTCTTCCAAATGAAGCAGAGAGTGTTTAAGGACCGGGACATCCATAGGGAGACCGAGGGACTTGTCTATAAAGCTATTGTCCTCCCAACCCTGCTCTATGCCTGTGAAACATGGACTGTCTACAGACGTAACACACAACTCCTGGAATGATTCCATCAGCGCTGCCTCCGGAAAATCCTGCAAATCTCTTGGGAAGACAGGCGGACAAACGTCAGCATGCTGGAAGAAGCAAAGACCACCAGCATTGAAGCAATGGTCCTCCGCCATCAACTCTGCTGGACTGGCCATGTTGTCCAGATACCCGACCACCACCTCCCAAAGCAGTTGCTCTACTCCAAACTCAAGAATGGAAAATGGAACATTAGTGGAAAGGAAAAGAGATTGAAAGCCAACTTAAAAACTCTGGCATAGACACTGAGAACTGGGAAGCCCTGGCCCTTGAGCGCTGCAGTTGGAGGTCAGCTGTGACCAGCAGTGCTGCAGAATTTGAAGATGCACAAATGGAGGGTGAAAGAGAGAAACGTGCCAAGAGGAAGGCGCGTCAAGCCAACCCCAGCTGGGACCGCCTTCCACCTGGAAACAGATGCCCTCACTGTGGGAGAACATGCAGGTCAAGAATAGAGCTCCACAGCCACCTATGAACCTACCACCAGGACACTGAACTTGGAGGACCATCATCCTCAGACTATGAGGGATCGCCTAAGTAAGTATGTAAGGCATGGTTAGGTACCGTCGGAATCTTCATAACTTGGAATAAAGTCAGAAAATTACCTTTTTGAAGCGATTTTGAAGTTTTTAAGAAGCTGGCAGCAGAAGATCTCATAGTCTCATAGACAAAGAAGACATTGCCTGCATAGACACTGTTATAGTTGGGTAGACAGAAGGAAGTTCTTGCAACTAATAGCGCAAGAAACCCAATAGATTAGACTAGGCATGGTTAGGTACCGTCGGAATCTTCATACCTTCATAAAGTCGGAAAAATTACCTTTTTGAAGCGATTTTGAAGTTTTTAAGAAGTTGGCAGCAGAAGATCTCATAGACTCAAGTCTACATCAAATGCATACGAAGTGGAAGGAGAAAAGGATGACCAACGTACCTAGTAGGCTTGGTTGATCCCCAAAAAATTGTGTTTTGGATGTAGGGAGCACTGGTGGTTGAAGCGATTTTGAAGTTTTTAAGAAGTTGGCAGCAGAAGATCTCATAGACTCATAGACAAAGAAGACATTGCCTTCATAGATGCTGTTATAGTTTGGTAGATATAAGGAAGTTCTTGCAGCTGATAGGACAAGAAACCCAATAGATTAGACTAGGTACTAGGTATGGTTAGGTACCGTCGGAATCTTCATAACTCGGAATAAAGTCGGAAAAATTACCTTTTTGAAGCAATTTTGAAGTTTTAAAGAAGTTGGCAGCCGACGATCTCATAGACTCAAGTCTACATCAGATTCCTATGAAGTGGAAGGAGAAAAGGATGACCAACGTACCTAGTAGGCTTGGTTGATCCCCCAAAAATGGTTCAAAACCCATTTTGGATGTAGGGGGCACTGGTGGTTGAAGCGATTTTGAGGTTTTTAAGACGTTGGCAGCAGAAGATCTCATAGACTCATAGACAAAGAAGACATTGCCTTCATAGATGCTGTTATAGTTTGGTAGATAGAAGGAAGTTCTTGCAGCTGATAGGACAAGAAACCCAATAGATTAGACTAGGTACTAGGCATGGTTAGGTACCATCAGAATCTTCATAACTCAGAATAAAGTCGGAAAAATTACCTTTTTGAAGCGATTTTGAAGTTTTTAAGAAGTTGGCAGCAGAAGATCTCATAGACTCATAGACAAAGAAGACATTGCCTGCATAGACACTGTTATAGTTGGGTAGACAGAAGGAAGTTCTTGCAACTAATAGGGCAAGAAACCCAATAGATTAGACTAGGCATGGGCTTGGTTGATCCCCAAAAAATGGTTCAAAATTCGTTTTGAATGTAGGGGGCACTGGTGGTTGAAGCGATTTTGACGTTTGTAAGAAGTTGGCAGCAGAAGATCTCATAGACTCATAGACAAAGAAGACATTGCCTTCATAGATGCTGTTATAGTTTGGTTGATAGAAGAAAGTTCTTGCAGCTGGTAGGACAAGAAACCCAATAGATTAGACTAGGTACTAGGCATGGTTGGGTACCTTCAGAACCTTCATAACTCGGAATAAAGTTGGAAAAATCGCCTTTTTGAAGTTATTTTGAAGTTTATAAGAAGTTGGCAGCAGAAGATCTCATAGACTCAAGTCTACATCAGATGCATATGAAGTGGAAGGAGAAAAGGATGACCAACATAACTACTAGGCTTGGTTGACCTCCAAAAAATGGTTCAAAACTCATTTTGGATGTAGGGGGCACTGGTGGTTGAAGCGATTTTGAAGTTTTTAAGACATTGGCAGCAGAAGATCTCATAGACTCATAGACAAAGGAGACATTGCCTTCATAGATGCCGTTATAGTTTGGTAGATAGAAGGAAGTTCTTGCAGCTGGTAGGACAAGAAACCCAATAGATTAGACTTGGTACTAGGCATGGTTAGGTACCGTCGGAATCTTCATAACTCGGAATACAGTCGGAAAAATTACCTTTTTGAAGCGATTTTGAAGTTTTTAAGAAGTTGGCAGCAGAAGATCTCATAGACTCAAGTCTACATCAGATGCATATGAAGTGGAAGGAGAAAAGGATGACCAACGTATCTAGTAGGCTTGGTTGATCCCCCAAAAATGGTTCAAAACTTGTTTTGGATGTAGGGGGCACTGGTGGTTGAAGAGATTTTGAGGTTTTTAAGAAGTTGGCAGTAGAAGATCTCATAGACTCAAGTCTACATCAGATGCCTATGAAGTGGAAGGAGAAAGGAATGACCAACGTACCTAGTAATGTTGGTTGATCCCCAAAAAATGGTTCAAAACTCGTTTTGGATGTAGGGGGTGGTTGAAGTGATTTTGAAGTTTTTAAGAAGTTGGCAGCAGAAGATCTCATAGACTCATAGACAAAGAAGACATTGCCTTCATATATGCTGTTATGGTTTGGTAGATAGAAGGAAGTTCTTGCAGCTGATAGGACAAGAAACCCAATAGATTAGACTAGGTACTAGGCATGGTTAGGTACCATTGGAATCTTCATAACTTGGAATAAAGTCAGAAAAAATTATCTTTTTGAAGCAATTTTGAAGTTTTTAAGAAGTTGGCAGCAGTAGATCTAATAGACTCAAGTTTACATCAGATGCATATGAAGTGGAAGGAGAAAAGGATGACCAACGTACCTAGTAGGCTTGGTTGACCTCCAAAAAATGGTTCAAAACTCATTTTGGATGTAGGGGGCACTGGTGGTTGAAGCGATTTTGGAGTTTTTAAGTAGTTGGCAGCAGAAGATCTCATAGACTCGTAGACAAAGAAGGCATTGCCTTCATAGATGCTGCTATAGTTTGGTAGATAGAAGGAAGTTCTTGCAGCTGGTAGGACAAGAAAACCAATAGATTAGACTAGGTACTAGGCATGGTTAGGTACCATCAGAATCTTCGTAATTTGGAATAAAGTCAGAAAAATTACCTTTTTGAAGCGATTTTGAAGTTTTTAAGAAGTTGGCAGCAGACGATCTCATAGACTCAAGTCTACATCAGATGCAGGTGAAGTGGAAGGAGAAAGGGATGACCAACGTACCTAGTAGGCTTGGTTGATCCCCAAAGAATGGTTCAAAAGTAGTTTTTTATGTAGGGGGCACAGGTGGTTTTAGTGATTTTGGAAACCCAATAGATTAGACTAGATTATAGAATCATAGAATCATAGAATCAAAGAGTTGGAAGACACCTGGTGGGCCATCATCCAGTCCAACCCCATTCTGCCAAGAAGCAGGAATATTGCATTCAAATCACCCCTGACAGATGGCCATCCAGCCTCTGTTTAAAAGCTTCCAAAGAAGGAGCCTCCACCACACTCCGGGGCAGAGAGTTCCACTGCTGAACAGCTCTCACAGTCAGGAAGTTCTTCCTAATGTTCAGATGGAATCTCCTCTCTTGTAGTTTGAAGCCATTGTTCCGCGTCCTAGTCTCCAAGATACTAGGCATGGTTAGGTACCGTCGGAATCTTCATAACTCGGAATAAAGTCGGAACAGTTTTTTAGTCATTGTATATGCTCAATGCTGCATCATATAAGTTGAGTCTATGAGACCTTCTGCTGCCGACTTCTTTCTCTCAGTTAGTCTCAGAGGTGTGACAAGATCCCTTTGCATACCGATCCAGACTAACATGGCATTGTCTTTGAATTCTGCTGTACAGACATTGTTGAAACTTGTTCAAACGGTGGAGTGGTGAACAAGTACTGACACAACAAACAAGGTTCTGGGAATAATGTGAGACAAAAGTGCTCTTGAAGCATTGTTGTGTCGGGGTGAACAAAAAGCAACCCTAAACTGTTCCCATCTGAGCTGATGTTTGAAGAGAGACGCCTGCCATGCATTATTGATCAAGCGACGTCCCTGAAGTCAAATCATTTTGGTAGCACTAAATACACTTTGGATCTGGGTGACAGCCATTCCAAATGCACCTCTCTTGCCTTGCAAAGTGGAGGGGATGAGATGGATGACAGGACAGGCAGCACACTTTGCAAACAACAAAAACCACAGCATTCAGTTGGGATCAAGCCCAATACCCACATAGGCTTACACATATATAGTCACATGGATGATGATGTATATTTGGTTGAACGTGTTTTTCTAGATACAGTTTTGCAACTTTAGCAATAAATAGAAATATTGCATGAAAACTTGTGCATGGATTTGTTTTCTTCCATTTCCTTCGGTACCTTCGGAACCTCTGGGAGCTTGTAACAGTACTTCACTTACTTACTTAGGCAATCCCTCGTAGTCCGAGGATGATGGTCCTCCAAGTTTGGTGTCCTGGGGGTGGGTTCGTAGGTGGCTGTGGAGCCCTATTCTTGACCTGCATCTTCTCCCACAGTGTGGGCATGGGTTTCCAGGTGGAAGGTGGTCCCGGTCAGCAGGCCCATAGCCAGGATTTTGTTTCGGGGGGGGGGGGGCTGAATTTTTTCAGGGGGGTTTCGGGGGGGCTGAGTTTTGGGGGGGGGGCTGAGTCTGAGTGAAAGAGGGTCTAGCCTAGCAAACCTTTTGTATCATTACCCCAATACCCCCATCATGCATATGGGATATATTGAGTATGGTGATCAGATCATGATATGAATAAACATAACAGTTTAAATAATGCACCAATAAGGCCTTTTCTCGAACCACCATGAAAATTTCGGGGGGGGGGCTGAAGCCCCCCGAGCCCCCCCCCCCCCCCGGCTACATGCCTGTCGGTCAGGGATGGCTTGACGCGCCTTCCTCCTGGCACATTTCTCTCTTTCACCCTCCATTCGTGCCTCCTCAAATTCTGCAGCACTGCTGGTCACAGCTGACCTCCAGCTGGAGCGCTCAAGGGCCAGGGCTTCCCAGTTCTCGGTGTCTATGCCAGAATTTTTAAGGCTGACTTTGAGCCCATCTTTCAATCTCTTTTCCTGCCCACCAACATTCCGTTTTCCGTTCTTGAGTTCAGAGTAGAGCAACTGCTTTGGGAGATGGTGGTCGGGCATCCGGACAACGTGGCCGGTCCAGTGGAGTTGATGGCGGAGGACCATCACTTCAATGCTGGTGGTCTTTGCTTCTTCCAGCACGCTGACGTTTGTCCACCTGTCTTCCTAAGAGATTTGCAAGATTTTCGGAGGCAGCGCTGATGGAATCATTCCAGGGGTTGCATGTGACATCTGTAGACAGTCCACGTCTCACAGGCATAGAGCAGGGTTGGGAGGGGAATAGCTCTATAAACAAGCCCCTTGGTCTCCCTACAGATGTCTCAATCCTCAAACACTCCCTGCTTCATTCGGAAAAATGCTGCACTCACAGAGCTCAGGCAGTGTTGTATTTTGGTGTCAATGTTGACTTTGGTGGAGAGGTGGCTGCCAAGGGAGCGGAAATGGTCCACATTTTCTAATGTGACACCATTAAGCTGTATCTCTGGCATTGGGGAGGGGATGGCTGGTGACTGCTGGAAGAGCACTTTGGTTTCCTCGATGTTCAATGACAGGCTGAGCTTCTCGTATGCTTCTGCGAAGGTGTTGAGAGTGGCTTGTAGATCTTCTTCTGAATGCGCACAGATGACGTTGTCATCAGTATACTGGAGTTCTATAACAGATGTTGTTGTAACCTTGGTTTTGATTTCTAACCACACAAGCCCAATGTGGAATCTCTGCCCTGGAGTGCCATGGTTGTCTACCAGTAGATTAGGACTGGCAACAAGCAACTAAGGCTGTATCTTCTCTGCCATATAATCCAGTATTTAATCCTAGAGTATCTGCATTGAACTTGATTGTATAAGACTGCCATAAAAATCAGTTCAAATAAGATAATCTAGGATCAGAAACTGGATTATTTGGCAGTATAGATAGGGCTTTGGCTCTGAACTGTTGAGCCCCTTTGTTGTCCAAGTCTTGGGGAGTGGAAAGAATTGCAAACCAAGAAAAAGTTCTCTGAGGAAAGCATCCCCACAGGCATTAAGAGCGGCACTCCTTACGGACAATAAAGCGGAGCGTTACCCGGCCACCCTCCTCTACGTTTCCTTCCCAGTTTCTTCCAGATCTTTCCCATCAAATTGCCTATAATTTAAACCTCTCTTGCGCTAAACCAGTGTGACTGTAATAGGAGGTGTTAAAATGCTGAGCACATTTTTGCGAGCGGGATTAAATAGCTCTCCGTGGTCTACAAGCAGCGGGGAGATTTAATTCTTCCCATCAGAGCGGCAAGCCTTTCTCCGCACCTTCTCTGGCTTTTATTTCATTTCCCTTTCTCCCGCAGAAACGTGCTCCGTAGTACCTGTTGTTTCCACCTGGAACCTGATTTTCCGGGGCTGCGATTTGTCTTAGGCAATTAAAAGCACCTGCAGCCACTTCCCATCCTTGGCCCAGGAAGGAAGCCAGGCTTGCGCCTTCGGAGTATTCGGCAGGCAAATTTTAATTAACCCCAAGGGTACCGCGGGTGCACCGGGCTTCGTCACCTGCCCTTTATCATTTGCAGACACACCTGAAGGTGAACCACCTGGTATTGCAAGCCAATTGGCAAGTTGGCGTTTACTGAATTAGGTCAACATATATTTTTTTTCCATTTCAGGTCTTACCAAATTATGATCATCGAACTGGAGAACTAGAAGGGGCCATGAGGGCAGTGGGGTGTAGTGGTTTGAGTATTGGAAGACAATTCACCAGGCCAGGGTGGGATTCGATAGAGTTACAAGCTTTTTTCGATAGAGTGACAAGCTGGGTAGATGCAGGGAATGATGCCGTGGATGGAGCATGTCTAGATTTCAGGAAGGCCTTCTTTGACAAGGTCCCCCATGACCTTCTGGCAAGGAAACTAGTCCAATGTGGGCGAGGAAAAACTATGGTGAGGTGGATCTGGAATTGGTTGAATGGACGAACCCAGAGGGTGATTCTCCCCAAGGCTTCCTCCTCTTCATCCTGGAAAGAAGTGACAAGCGGAGGGCCATCAGGAGGGTTCCGTCCTGGGCCCGGTCCCGATCAGGATCTTCATTCATGACTGAGATGAAGGGCGAGAAGGCAGGGTCATCAAGTTTGCAGACAGGACCAAAATGGGAGGGATAGCTAATACTCCAGAGGACAGGAGCAGGGTTCAAAACCATCTGAACAGATGAGAGAGATGATGGGCCAAAACTCACAAAATGAAGTTCAACAGGGACAAATGCAAGATACTCCACTTAGGCAGAAAAAACAAAATGCAAAGAGACAGAATGGGGGACGATGCCTGGCTCGAGAGCAGTACATGTGGAAAAGATCTTGGAGTCCTCATGGACAACAAGTTAAACATGAGCCAGGAATGTGATGTGGCGGCAAAAAAAGCCAATGGGATTTTGGCCTGCATCAATAGGAGCCTAGTGTCTAGGTCCAGGGAAGTCATGCTCCCCATGCTCTATTCTGCCTTGGTTAGACCACTTTACCTGGAATATTGTGTCCAATTCTGGGCACTACAATTCAAGAGAGATATTGACAAGCTGGAATGTGTCCAGAGGAGGGCAACTCAAATGATCAAGGGTCTGGAGAACAAGCCCTATGACAACTGGCTTAAGGAGCTGGGCATGTTTAGCCTGAAGAAGAGAAGGCTGAGATGAGACATGATAGCCATGTATGAATATGTGAGAGGAAGCCACAGGGAGGAGGAGGGAGCAAGCTTCCTTTCTGCTTCCCTGGAGACAAGGACGCAATGGAACAATGGCTTCAAACTACAAGAGACGAGATTCCACCTGAACATGAGGAAGAACTTCCTGACTGTGAGAGCCGTTCAGCAGTGGAACTCTCTGCCCCGGAGGGAGTGTGATGGAGGCTCCTTCTTTGGAAGCTTTTAAACAGAGGCTGGATGGCCATCTGTCAGGGGTGCTTTGAATGCAATATTCCTGCTTCTTGGCAGAAGGGGGTTGGACTGGATGATGGCCCACCAGGTCTCTTCCAACTCTTTGATTCTAGGATTCTATGAAGGAAGGAAGGAAGGAAGGAGGGAGGGAGGGAGGGAGGGAGGGAGGGAAAGAAAGAAGGTAAGAGAGAAGGAAGCATGGAAGCAAAGAGCAAAGGAAGGAAGGAAAGAGGTAGAGAAGGAAGAAAGGAGAGAAAGAGGAAGGAAAAGAAAAAGGGAGGAGGAAGGAAAGAGGTAGAGAAGGAAGGAAAGAGAGAAGGAAAGAAAAAAGAGAAGGTAGGAAAGAGGGAGCGAAGGAAGGAGAGAAAGAGGGAGAGAAAGAGGGAGGGAAGGAAGGAAGGAAGGAAGGAAAAAAAGAAAGAAATAGAAGGATGGAAACAAAAAGCTAAGGAAGGAAGGAAAGAGATACAGAAGGAAGAAAGGAGAGAAAGAGGAAGGAAAAGAAAATGGGGGAGGGAAGGAAAGAGATAGGGAAGGGAGAGAGGAAAGAAGGAATGAAGGAAGGAATGAAAGGAGAGAAAGAGGGAGGGAAGGCTGGCCACAGCAATGCGTGGTGGGTTCAAATAATAATAATAATAATAATAATAATAATAATAATAATAATAAACAATAATAGCACCCATCCTCCTGTTCTCCTCCTACCACTGCTCCAGTGAAGGTTTGCAAACAGGGCATGAATGTCATTGCGCTTTCTGATCCTATTCCTCAGCTACTTTGGGAAGTAATATATAGTGGATGTGAACAGTAGCCAGCCACGGATAGCTTTATTCTCCATGAATTTCTTTGATCTTCCTTTCAAGCTGTCCAAGCTGGTGGACATCACTTCACCCCGTAGTAGCAACTCCTCTAATGTGACTGTCAAGATGATGAAGTCCTTCTCGGTATCCGTCCTGAATCTCACACCGTTCAACTTCAATGAATGACTTTGTAGCATGACATTGGCTTCTTGTTTTATGAAAGAGAAAGGGGGGAATTCTCCTTGTCCGTTCTCTTCGTGCCATGCGTGATTCCATGCACCACGTTCTCAGCCTTTCTCTACTTCTTCTGGGATGTGGTTGTCCTCAGCTTCATGACGTTAAGGGAATCTTAATTAGATTACGATCCTAATTCTGGTGTGCCTCTGTTGGGGTCACTGCCCTTAGGTATACATGGCAACCTGTACAAACGTCAGGTTACCAGTTATTGTTAGTGAGACTACCACAAGATTTATATACATGTGAGTTCATGTATGTAAAACACGTATGTAAAATTTCACGTATGTAGAAAAAATGAGATTCCTGAAGTATTCCCCAACATATCTGCCCATTGTTGTTTATTCATTCAGTCGTTTCCGACTCTTCGTGACCTCCTGGACCAGCCCAGGCCAGAGCTCTCTGTTGGTTGTCACCACCCCCAGCTCCTTCAGGGTCAATTCAGTCACCTCATGGATAAAATCCATCCATCTTGTCCTTGGTTGCCCCCTCTTCCTTTTTCCTTCCATTTTCCCCAGCATCATTGTCTTCTCTAGGTGACCTCATGGACCATCCCATGCCAGAGATCCCTGTCAGCCGTCACCACCCCAGCTCCTTCAAGGTTAATCCAGTCACTTCAAGGATGCCATCCATCCACCTTGCCCTTGGTTGGCCCCTCTTCCTTTTTCCTTCCTTTTTCCCCAGCATCATTCTCTTCTCCAAGCTTTCCTGTCTCCTCATGATGTAGTCAAAGGACTTCAACTTGGCCTTTACTCTTCTTCCTTCCAATGAGCACTCGGGCCTTATTTCCTGGAGGATGGACTGGTTGGATCTTCTCGTGGTCCAAGGCACTCTCAGAACTTTCCTCCAACACCCCAGTTCCAAAGCGTGTCTCTTCCTTCACTCAGCCTTCCGTCTGGTCCAGCCCTCACATCCATAGCTGACTATGGGGAATACAATTGCTTTAACTCTGTGGATCTTCGTTGCCAGTGAGATGCTCCTACTCTTCACTATTTTATCAAGAGTTGTCCTTGCTCTCCTCCCAAGAAGGAAAAGTCTTCTGATTTCCTGACTGCAGTCTGCGTCTGCACTCATCTTTGCACCTAGAAATACAAACCCAGTCACTGCCTCCACATTTTCTCCCTCTGTTGTACATTTGTTCAGTCGTTTCTGACTCTTCGTGACCTCCTGGACCATCCCACGCCAGAGCTCTCTGTTGGCTGTCACCACCCCCAGCTCCTTCAAGGTCAATCCAGTCACTTTAAGGATGCCATCCACCCACCTTGCCCTTGATCGGCCCCTCTTCCTTTTTCCTTCATTCTTCCCCAGCATCATTCTCTTCTCCAAGCTTTCCTGTCTTCTCATGAAATGGCCAAAGTACTTCATCTTGGCCTCTCGTCTCCTTCCTTCCAATGAGCAGTCGGGCCTTCTTTCCTGGATTATGGACTGGTTGGATCTTCTCTTGGTCCAAGGTACTCTCAGAACTTTTCTCCAACACCACAGCTCAAAAGCATCTCTCTTCCTTCACTCAGCCTTCCTTATGGTCCAACTTTCACATCCGTAGGTTACTACGAGGAATATATATATATATATATATATATATATATATATATATAACTTTATTTGTACCCCGCTAGCATCACCCGAGGGATTCGATGCGGCTTAAACAGGCCGAAGCCCCAAAACACAATACAACAATCCAATACCTAAAGCAAATTAAAAACAGTTAAGCAGAAAAACAATAACAGTAACAATACAACAAGACACTATTAAAACTGGGCCGGCCAGAGTAGGGGTACAGGATTAAAAGTGCTGAATACCATTGCTATGACTAGGTGTATCTTTGTTGCCAATGTGATGTCTCTACTCTTCACTCTTTGATCGAGATGGGTCCTTGCTCTCCTCCCAAGAAGGAAGCATCGCCTGATTTCCTGGCTGCACTCTGTGTCTGCACTCATCTTCCCACCTAGAAATACAAACCCTGTCATGGCCTCCATGTTTTCTCCTTCTATTTCCCAGTTGTCAATCATTCTTGTTGCCATAATCTTGGTTTTTGAGATGTTTAACTGCAACTCAGCTTTTGCGCTTTCTTCTTTTACCTTGGTGAGAAGGCTCCTCAGTTCCTCCTCGCTTTTGGCCATCAAAGTGGTATCATCTGCATATCTAAGGTTCTTAATGTTTCTTCCAGCAATTTTCACCCCTGCCTTGCATTCGTCAAGCCCTGCACATCACACTATGTGTTCTACAACAAGTGGAATAGGTTGGGGGAGAGGATACAACCCTGCCGTACACTTTTCCCAATCTTGAACCAGACTGTTGTTCCATGGTCAGTTCTTTCTGTTCCTACTTGGTCCTTACACAGATTCCTCAGGAGAGAGACAAGGTGATTTGGTCTCCCCATCCCACCAAGACCTTGCCACAATTTATTATGTTCCATGCAGATAATATTTTTCTATCAGAAGTTAGGTTTTCCTGAAGGTTGCACTTTCCAACCAACTGCAGCCATAAACCCAGAACTTACAACCTCCGGTGCAAAATAGGCGCCAGATCAATTATGGTAACAACAAACGAGATCGATAGGAGTCTAGCAAGAATATATTAGGATATTAAACTTTGCAATGGAGAAAGCGCTGAGGAAACTGAGAATGGGTTACAGGACTGAGAGAAGAAGATCCCCACACTTCTCTTTGTAGCAGGACATTGTTCAACCTCTGAAGTTCTTTATTTCATTTCATTTCATTTCATTTCATTTCATTTTATTTAGGAAGCATAAATAATGTGGAAGGTCCCAGCATGAAATCACATTTAGCTACAGCAAAGACAAAATTCCCCTTGTCATGAATGACTTTTCAATGACTTTGAAGCATAGGTTCATTTTATTGCAATTTCCAGCATGAGAGGGGACATCTGATTGCAGAAAAATATTTAGACAAAGAATGACATTGGACAGACAGACACATACATTTGCACAGCTTAGGCTCGTGCGCCAGCTGCGCCCGTACCTCGGGAAGTCTGACTTGGCCACGGTGGTACACGCTCTGGTCACATCCCGCCTTGACTACTGCAATGCTCTCTACGTGGGGCTGCCCTTGAAGACGGCCCGGAAGCTTCAGCTAGTCCAGCGCGCGGCAGCCATGTTACTAACAGGAGCAGGACGCAGGGAGCATACAACGCCCTTGTTGTTCCAGCTCCACTGGCTGCCGATCTGCTACCGGGCCCAATTTAAGGTGCTGGTGTTGGCCTACAAAGCCCTAAACGGTTCTGGCCCAAAATACCTTTTGGACCACATCTCGGCCTATGAGCCCACGAGGGCCTTGAGATCGTCTGGGGAGGCCCTTCTCTCGATCCCGCCTGCTTCACAGGCACGTCTGGCGGGGACGAGAGAGAGGGCCTTCTCGGTGGTGGCTCCCCGGCTGTGGAACACCCTCCCTATTGACATCAGACAGGCGCTCTCCCTTATGTCTTTCCGTAAGAGCCTAAACACATGGCTATTTGAGAAGGCATTTAACTGAGTGCTACATTAACTGGTAATGACAACTGGAACGGAATATGGACTACGAGATTGGTTATGATTCTACGATAAGACGGAGCGGACTATTTTAGTGTAATTGTATTATTGTGTATTAGTGATATGTTGGCTTTTTCGTTATGGCTTTATTGTAAATTGTCTTTTATATGTTGTACACCGCCGTGAGTCGCCCTAGGGCTGAGAACGGCGGTCAACAAATGCAGCAAATAAATAAATTAATAATAAATAAATACAGATTCTATGCATCTACTTTGGATTTACAGTTACATTGGTTAACAAACAAACAAAGGGGAATTACATTTTCCATCACCATTCATACAGGAGCCCCCAGTGGTGCAGTGGGTTTAACCCCTGTGCCGGCAGGACTGAAGACCAACAGGTCACAGGTTCAAATCCGGGGAGAGGTGGATGAGCTCCCTCTATCAGCTCCAGCTCCTCATGCGCGGACATGAGAGATGCCTCCCACAAGGATGATAAAAAAAAATCAAATCATCCAGGCGTCCCCTGGGCAACGTCCTTGCAGACAGCCAGTTCTCTCACACCAGGAGTCACTCCTGACACGACAAAAAAACCCACAAAAAACCAACAGGACTGTAATTAAAAGTTGCTAATAAGAACTGAAAAGTAAACTCTGGTATGAACTGTGACAGTGATAACAGAAATTGTCGAAGGCTTTCATGGCCGGAATCACTCAGTTCTTGTGGGTTTTTTTGGGCTATATGGCCATGTTCTAGAGGCATTCCAGGCGAAACGTCAGGAGAAATGCCTCTAGAACATGGCCATATAGCCCGAAAAAACCCACAAGAACTGAGGATAACAGAAATGTTTACAGTCTTAAGAAGGAAGTTCAGTATTATTTATTTATTTGTTTAGAGCTTTTATAATCCTCCGAAGAGGGACTCAGGCCGGCTAACAGCAGAAAATTCAACACAAATATAGTAAACGTAATAGCATCATAATACATTAAAATACAGATCATACAATATCATACAATTACAAAAGCCAGGTTGTCATAATAAAATCACAAGTTCATCATCATCTGCCAGTGTGGTCAACCGTTATTGACTCGATCATCATTCTGCAAATGCTATATTCCAAAGCCAGTTTTTTTCCAGCTTTCTGAAAGTCAGGAGGGAAGAAGCAGATCTAATCTCCAATAGGAGAGAGTTCCAGAGCCGAGGGGCCACCACCGAGAAGGGCCTGAAACTGAGATGGAGCCAGGATGGAAGATGTCTATCATTCATTTACAACTTTGGGATGACATCAGCAGAATATTGCTATAAAAGACTCAGTCTAATAATGCTCAAAATGCTCACACCAGGAGTCACTCCTGACACGACAAAAAAACCACAAAAAACCAACAGGACTGTAATTAAAAGTTGCTAATAAGAACTGAAAAGTAAACTCTGGTATGAACTGTGACAGTGATAACAGAAACGTTTACAGTCTTAAGAAGGAAGTTCAGTATTATTTATTTATTTATTTAGAGCTTTTATAATCCTCCGAAGAGGGACTCAGGCCGGCTAACAGCAGAAAATTCAACGCAAATATAGTAAACATAATAGCATCATAATACATTAATACAAAATACATTAAAATACAGATCATACAATATCATACAATAACAAAAGCCAGGTTGTCAGAATAAAATCACAAATTCATCATCATCTGCCGGTGTGGTCAGCCGTTATTGACTCGATCATTTTGCAAATGCTATATTCCAAAGCCAGGTTTTTTCCAGCTTTCTGAAAGTCAGGAGGGAAGAAGCAGATCTAATCTCCAATAGGAGAGAGTTCCAGAGCTGAGGGGCCACCACCGAGAAGGGCCTGAAACTGAGATGGAGCCAGGATGGAAGATGTCTATCATTCATTTACAACTTTGGGATGACATCAGCAGAATATTCCTATAAAAGACTCAGTCTAATAATGCTCAAAGTGTGGCAGACCTGAGGAGTCTGGTTCACCCATCCTGCTCTGCTCCATGGGAAGAACAGAGATGGTGTATTTGGAGAGTGGCAGATCTGCAAGGGAGCAGTCTGGTCACTTTGGGACTTCTTTCTCAAGGGAAGTGGAAGAAGTGTGCTTTTGGAGTCTTAGATTTTGTGCAGGGAGTCAGGTTCGGCTGTATGGAAAACAGAGATCTGGTCCTTGGCATTGTGCTTAGGGAAAGAAGTTTTAGCATTTCAGCATTATGAAGTTTTGGCATTATGGAAGTTTTGGAACTATGCGTTGGCAGGCTGCAGGAAAGCAGGATTTGGCCTAACAGGTGCTTCTCCAAGGATATGGTAATATTTGGATGCATGGGGATGGATGTGTGTGAATGTTTTTGGGTTTTTTTTGGGTTTTTTTTTGTCGTGTCAGGAGTGACTCCTGGTGTGAGACTTGGTGAGTTGCACATATGTAAATAGAAGCATGTGAACCTTTTTGCAGGATGTCCACATTCAGTTCAAGGCTGTGGAAAGGAAACATGAGCATGTGGTGCCACAAGACATATGGATATGAACATGGGATGCACATTTGAATGAATTTACATGGGATGCCTACATGTGTTTGCCCATCCAGTAGCGCATTTTGGTATCTTTACTGACTGGTGCTATATGGCCATTCAATGCACAAAAGTGTTCCATAACTCAGCATGCGAGGACTGACGCTAGGCATTCTTGATATACAATCTCCGCCATAACGTTTCCCCGTGGGGCAAAGTAACACATTTTATGTAATGAGTGGCATCTAAGCTCCGGCAAAGGCACACGAGGCATGCAGGAGGGGACATCTTCTCCTGACCTCTTTACACACCTTTGTTGATAACGGTGCTAATACCGCTGGTGCCAGGATAGCGTCTTGTAATATCAGGGGCGCTTGGTCGCTTTAAAGCATGCTGCTTTTAATAGCAAATTCAGATTGGATTTGGAATGCCAGGGGATCTCAGTGCAAATTGGCAGCAATACGCTGGAAGGAAGCGGCATGTCTGCAAAGACCAGGCGAGGGTTGGCTCTGGGGAGCCGCGCAAGCCTTGTGGAAATCCACCTCCATGACCCTGATACGGATGGAAACCCCAAAAGCGCTGCTGCGGGAGCTCTGGCACAAGCTGACCTCTCAAGAGCAGAAAGCCCTGCCAGCAAAGCGGCAGCCGGTTCACGCAATGAGCGATGGAACAAAGAGATAGAAGGGCATCCAAAGGGAAGCCAGGCTAGTTTGGAATGTTTGCTCGTACTGATATTGAGAAATTGGACTCCAAAATTATGAAATGTAAAGGGACGTAGCTCTACTAGAACATATATGTGAAGGTACGTGTTGTAAAACACCCACTGCCACCTAATCTATGAGGGAAGCCGGGCAACGATCAATATCTACCTAGGAGCTATTTTATAAAGGGACTATTAATTACAGAAGGCTTTATTCATTTGATAGCGTAGCATTTACTGTCCTTGGCTGACTTTACTTCTGCAGGCTGTTCAACTTAGGAGAAACTGTATCAGGCAAGGCTTGAGGAAAACAGTAACAAGTTTATTTTAACAGGAATATAACATGTTTAACTGTTTCTTCTCAAGAGGCACCAATCTTGATGGTTACATTGGAAAGGTTTCATGAGTAATCTCAGGCACAGACTTCAAAACGTTTCACAGCAGGCACAGCAGGCTTAAACCCAGCCAAACCTTGATTCTTAATTCAGAATCAACAACCCCCTGTAGCTCTCTCACTACCAGGTCCTTCTCTGCAACCACTTTGGTCACCAATTGATTCCCTGAATCCCCACCCTGAGATTCAGTCTTTCCTATAGTACCCCGGCTACAGACAAATTCCCTAAATCTCCACCTAGAGACTCAGTCCTCTCAGTAGCTCACCGGCTTACTGACTGACTTTTTAAAACAGCTGCCTCCTGAAGAGGCAGTTGGCTCCGCCCCTGTTGCTATGGCAACTCAGCTAATGCCAAGCCACCCTCTCCCACAAAACATAATCTCCCATACTTACCATCCCTAAACCACTGTTTAAATTACACATAACCAAAGGAATAAAACTTACACATCGTCACAACATAGCAAAGGCACACGCCTAGCATAGGATTTCTCTTGGAATCCTGTCTGAGAACAACCAAACCCCTTTCTTTCATTCCCACAATCCCCTCACAATGAACCGAGAGATGTGACGGGAGCACATAATGATTTTGCATCAGAGTTCCTGGGTCTGATGCAAGTGTGTTTTCCAGGCTGTATGGCCATGTTCCAGAAGCATTCTCTCCAGATGTTTCACCCACATCTAAATGGTTGTGAAGTCTGCCATAGATGTGGGTGAAACAACAGGAGAGAATGCTTCTGGAACATGGTCATACAGCCTGGAAAACTCACAGCAAGCTAGTGATTCCGGCCATGAAAGCCTTCGACAACCCATCATTCCTGGGTCTGTTTAGTGCTCCCATTGATCAAATTGGATCTATCTGTGGGAATGCAGCTGATTGGGAGTCAACTGCATTCAAATCACTACTGACCAAAAGGTCATGAATTCAAAACCAGGTTGGAGTAAGCTCCTGACCATTAATTGTCTAGCTTGCCGATGACTTTTGCAGCCCAAAAGACAGTTGCATCTGTTGTTCATTCGTTCAGTCGTCTCCGACTCTTCGTGACCTTATGGATCAGCCCACGCCAGAGCTCCCTATCGGCCGTCACCACCCCCAGCTCCTTCAAGGTCAGTCCAGTCACTTCAAGGATGCCATCCATCCATCTTGCCCTTGGTCGGCCCCTCTTCCAGTTGAATCTGTCAAGTATGAAATTTAGGTACCACTTATGCAGGGAGGCTAATTTAACTAATTTATGACACCATAAAAATCTCCAGCAGTGTGCAAAAGAATGAGGAAGTACTCCATCGGTGTCACAAGTGACGGTGAAGCAACAGTTCCCCCGGTGGCTGGAATTCAATCATGAAGCTGGAAATAGTCTCTGTGTGTCTGTCTATATCTGTTGTGTGTTTATGGCATTGACTGTTTGTCATGTATATGTGTGATCCTCAACCCATCTAAAACACAGACATGTGCCTTTCATCTCAAGAACAGAGAAGCATCCCAAGGTCTGAAGATCACCTAGGAAGGAATCCCACTGGAGCATTGCAGCGCACCCAAATACCTGGGAGTCACTCTGGACTGTGCTCTGACCTACAAGAAGCACTGCCTGAACATCAAGCAAAAAGTGGGTGCTCGAAACAATATCATACAAAAGCTGACTGGCACAACCTGGGGATCACAACCAGACACAGTGAAGACATCTGACCTTGCACTATGCTACTCTACTGCTGAGTACGCATGCCCAGTGTGGAACACATCTCACCACGCTAAAACAGTAGATGTGGCTCTTAATGAGACATGCTGCATTATCACGGGGTGTCTGCGCCCCACACCACTGGAGAAACTACACTGCTTAGCCGGTATTGCACCACCTGGCATCCGCCGGGAAGTGGCAGCCAATAGTGAAAGGACCAAGGCAGAGACATCTCCAGCTCATCCCCTGTTTGGGTATCAGCCAGCACGTCAACAACTTAAATCCAGACATAGTTTTCCAAGATCTACAGAGACACTCGCTGGAACACCTCAGCAAGCGAGAGTCCAAAAGTGGCAGGCTCAAACCCAGAACTGATACCAAATGAGAGACTCCCCCCTGGGCACACAGAAGACTGGGCGACTTGGAAGGCGCTGAACAGACTGCGCTCTGGCACCACGAGATGCAGAGCCAACCTCAAGAAATGGGGCCACAAAGTGGAATCCTCGACATGCGAGTGCGGAGAAGAGCAAACCACTGACCACCTGCTGCAGTGCACCCTGAGCCCTGCCACATGATGCACAAGGGAGGACCTCCTTGCAGCAACACCAGAGGCACTCCAAGGGGTCAGACACTGGTCAAAGGACATTTATTCAACTACCAAACTCACAAATTTTGTATTTTCTCTGTTTGTTTGCTTTGTTCTGTTAGAAATGTAATATAATTGACTGGTTGATCTGACACGACAGACAAACAAGCAAATAAAATGTATATGTGCATTGTGATCCTCCCTGTTGTTCATTCGTTCAGTCGTCTCCGACTCTTCGTGACCTCATGGCCCAGCCCACACCAGAGCTCCCTGTCGGCCCTCACCACCCCCAGCTCCTTCAAGGTCAGTCCAGTCACTCCAAGGATGCCATCCATCCTCCTTGCCCTTGGTCGGCCCCTCTTCCTTTTCCCTTCCACTTTCCCCAGCATCATTCCCTTCTCTAGGCTTTGCTGTCTCCTCATGATGAGAAGGGTGGAATATAAATACTGTAAATAAATAAATGTCTGCCCATGTCATTTCTATGGACATTTTTGTGTAGATAGATATCCCATTATATTTTTGCATGATTTTATTAGATCACTCTAATGGAAATCCAGTATAAATATCAAGATGTCAATACATATTAAGAATCCTGTATCCACAGGAGATCATGTACGTTCCTGGCAAGAATGCAAGTGCACGAAACTTCAGATTTGAGTGAACGCCAGCCCAGCCTTGTCCTTTCTAAATGGATACACCTGGAAAAAAGTCATTAGAAATTCACCTGCAGATAAACTTCCTCGAGAAGGCAGAAACTTTGGGCTGTGTTTTGTTTGGTTGTCAAAAGGAAAGATCTTCCTTCCTTGTTGTAACTGTAATGACAGATTCCGTTTCAAAGGCACTTTGCGACTGAGAGGAATGAAAGGTGCGCAGCCCAACTCACGGTGAGTTCATTGCGCAGTTTCCAAGTGTCAAAACACCCAAGTTTTATTTGAAGATCAGTGCGTTTCACAAAGGGAGGCAAACCTGGCCACGTCCTTCATGTGGCAGATGAAGTGCGCTGGTTTAACTAGGGAACATCTGCATCTTCAAAGCGGGGAAATGGTGTGTGCCTTGACCCCAAGGCAAGTGAAAGGCTTTCGGTGGCATCAAAGGGAAGAGGAGTGCAGGCTCTCCACTTTCCCTTCCAATTATGTCTTTTGAGAAAGCCAAAAAGGAAAGGAAAAGGCAGCAGGGTCTTGACCAAAAGTTTGGTGGGAAGGGACACTCATCTGTCACCAAGGAGGAGCCAGGTCCATCGCTACTTGTTTATCTGCACACATTGTGTTCTGGAGTCACAGAATCCTAAAATCCTAATGTTGGAAGAGACCTGGTGGGCCATCCAGTCCAACCCCTTATGCATATCAGAAGAACTTCCTGACTGTGAGAGCCGTTCAGCAGTGGAACTCTCTGCCCCGGAGGGAGTGTGGTGGAGGCTCCTTCTTTGGAAGCTTTTAAGCAGAGGCTGGATGGCCATTTGTCAGGGGTGATTTGAATGCAATATTCCTGCTTCTTGGCAGAATGGGGTTGGACTGGATGGCCCAGGAGGTCTCTTCCAACTCTAGGATTCTATGATTCTATGATTTGATTCTATGATTTACATTACGATTCATAACAGTAGCAAAATAAGACATGTGCAGTGTGCATAGAATTTGGTCATTGTTTTTTTTAAAAAAACTGTAGTCCGGCCCTCCAACGGTCTGAGGGACAGTAATCTGGTCCCCTGTTTAAAAAGTTTGAGGACCCCTGGTCTAGATCAAGGGAAGTCCTGCTCCCCATGCTCTATTCCGCTTTGGTTAGACCACTTTACCTGGAATATTGTGTCCAATTCTGGGCCCCACAATTCAAGAGAGATATTGACTCTAAGCTGGAATGTGTCCAGAGGAGAGCGACTAAAATGATCAAGGGTCTGGAGAACAAGCCCTATGAGGAGCGGCTTAAGGATCTGGGCATGTTTAGCCTGAAGAAGAGAAGGCTGAGAGGAGATACGATAGCCATGTAGACATATGTGAGAGGAAGCCACAGGGAGGAGGAGGGAGCAAGCTTGTTTTCTGCTTCCCTGGAGACTAGGACATAGTGGAACAATGGCTTCAAACTACAAGAGAGGAGATTCCATCTGAACATGAGGAAGAACTTCCTGACTGTGAGAGCAGTTCAGCAGTGGAACTCTCTGCCCCAGAGTGTGGTGGAGGCTCCTTCTTTGGAAGCTTTTAAGCAGAGGCTGGATGGCCATCTGTCAGGGGTGGTTTGAATGCAACATTCCTGCTTCTTGGCAGAATGAGGTTGGACTGGATGGCCCATGAGGTCTCTTCCAATTCTAGGAGTCTATGATTCTATGATCCTCCAACCTGCTGGGACTTGTCCCGTTCTCCGTTTTTGTCCTTTGCTAAAAAGTGCTAAAAAGGTTAAAATAAAAAAGTATTCTTTCTTGTCATTCAGAACCACATGGGGTTGTTTCCGTAGACATCCAGTGGCCTTCTCTTCCCAAGGCGTCAGACGGTTCGTGGCAGGGATTTTGTCCTTGCTCTCCCTGCCCTTCATCCCGTTTGCCCATATTGACATTCAATTTGACCAGCTCTGTCAGGTTGTGTGGTTTTGTTGATTGGTGTCAAGCACTTTTGAAACATATATATATCTATAGACTATGATGACCTTGTGGATGGCCAGCAACAAAATCCTCGCAGGTGCCGCCGCAACCAATTGGACTGAAGGACAGCGAGAGCAAACGAGGCCTTGAGAAACAGAAAGAGGCATGTGACTAAAAGAATAGCAAATGGGACTCAACATGTCATGAATAGGTTCTTGTGGGGATTTTCGGGCTATAGGGCCATGTTCTAGAGGCATTCTCTCCTGACATTTCGCCTGCATCTATGGCAAGCATCCTCAGAGGTAGTGAGGTCTGTTGGAAATAGGAAAAAGGGTTTATATATCTGTGGAAGGACCAGGGTGGGACAAAGGACTCTTGTCTGCTGGAGCTAGGTGTGAATGTTTCAACTGATCATCTTGATTAGCATTTGATGGCCTGGCAGTGCCTGGAGCAAACTTTTGTTGAGAGGTGATTAGATGTCCTTGTTTGTTTCCTCTCTGTGGTTGTGCTGTTGCAGAGCAACTGATGAACCAACCTGAACACAGCATATTATTTGAGAACACAGAAGTGCTGGACCACTCTCGCAACCACCATGTCAGACTACACAGAGAAGCCACTGAAATACACAGGCATGTGGACAATTTCAACAGAAAGGAGGAGACCATGAAAATGAACAAAATCTGGCTACCAGTATTAAAAAACTCTAAAATTACAACAGCAGAGAAGAAACAACCAGGCACATCTTAACACCTCTCAACAAAAGATTTTCCCAGGCTCAGCCAGGCCTTCAAATGCTAATGAAGGTGGTCAGTTGAAACATTCACACCTAGCTCCAGCAGAGAAGAGCTCTTTGCCCACCCCAGCCATTCCACAGATATATAAACCCATTGTCCTAGTTCCAACAGACCTCACTACCTCTGAGGATGCTTGCCATAGATGCAGGCGAAACGTCAGGAGAAATGCCTCTAGAACATGGCCATATAGTCCGAAAAAACCCACAAGAACCTAGTGATTCCAGCCATGAAAGCCTTCAACAATACATGTTATGAATGTTCAGCCATGAGATAAACTGGAACAAGTTTGGTTGCATCTATTAATCGAATACCCCAGCCAGATCTCTTGCCAATTTGTTAAGTCTCTTGAGTTTCTTGTCTTGGATGAAGAGCAGTTGTTCTCACCTGAGCACATCATACTTATGTTGCCAAATGTATTAATTACTTATTTGTTGTTGTTCATTCAATCAGTCGTTTCTGACTCTTTGGACAGCCCATGCCAGAGCTCCCTGTTGGCCATTACCACCCCCAGCTCCTTCAAGGTCAGTCCAGTCACTTCAAGAATGCCATCCATCCACCTTGCCCTTGGTCGGCCCCTCTTCCTTTTTCCTTCCATTTTCCCCGGCATCATTGTCTTCTCTAGGTGACCTCATGGACTAGCCCACGCCAGAACTCCCTGACAGCCGTCACCACCCCCAGCTCCTTCAAGGTCAGTCCAGTCACTTCAAGAATGCCATCCATCCACCTTGCCCTTGGTCGGCCCCTCTTCCTTTTTCCTTCCATTTTCCCCGGCATCATTGTCTTCTCTAAGTGACCTCATGGACCAGCCCACGCCAGAACTCCCTGACAGCCGTCACCACCCCCAGCTCCTTCAAGGTCAGTCCAGTCATTACAAGGATGCCATCCATTCACCTTGCCCTTGGTCGGCCCCTCTTCCTTTTCCCTTGAGGCGAAGCCCCACAACACATCAGGAAAACACCAAACCAGTAAGCAAATAAAACAATACAATTAATATGTTATTGTTCATTCGTTAAGTCGTTTCTGACTCTTTGTGACTTCCTGGACCAGCCCACGCTAGAGCTCCCTGTCAGCCATCACCACCCCCAGCTCCTTCAAGGTCAAGCCAGTCACTTCAAGGATGCCATCCATTCACCTTGCCCTTGGTCGGCCCCTCTTACTTTTTCCTTGAGGCCAAGCCCAACAACACATCAATAAAACACCAAACCAGTAAGCAAATAAAGCAATACAATTAATATGTTGTTGTTCATTCGTTAAGTCGTTTCCAACTCTTCGTGACCTAATGGACCAGCTCATGCCAGAACTTCCTGTCGGCCATCACCACCCCCAGCTCCTTCAAGGTTAAGCCAGTCACTTCAAGGATGCCATCCATTCACCTTGCCCTTGGTTGGGCCCTCTTCCTTTTTCCTTCCATTTTCCCTCTGCTGTTTTGCTTTCAGAGTTTTTTTTTAATACTGGTAGCCAGATTTTGTTCATCTTCATGGTTTCTTCCTCCTTTCATGTGGACAATTTCAACAGAAAGGAGGAAACCATGAAGATGAACAAAATCTGGTTCCCAGTATTAAAAAAAACTCTAAAATTCAAACAGCAAAACAGCAGAGGGAAAATAATCACCTCTCAACAAAAGATTGCTCCAGACACTGCCAGGCCATCAAATGCTAATCAAGGTGGTCAGTTGAAACATTCACACCTAGCTCCAGCAGACAAGAGTCCTTTGTCCCACCCTGGTCATTCCACAGATATATATAAACCCTTTTTCCTAGTTCCAACAGACCTCACTACCTCTGAGGATGCTTGCCATAGATGCAGGCAAAACGTCAGGAGAGAATGCTTCAAAAAAACCTACAACAACCCAGCGATTCAGGCCATGAAATCCTTCGACAATACATATTCCAAGTTTGTTTGCATTTGCTTATTGAGAGGAAATGATGTGCTTGCAATGCTGGGGCAGAAGAGAAAAAGAGACGTTGGTTCTCATTTTGTTTTTAAGACAAGCGGGTTGTGGAATCCGGTGGAAAATGGCTCCTCGCCCATGGCCAAGGCGGCCCTGAACGGAGACGTGGCTTCCCTAACTCAGAGCCGTTCCACATGGCTGCCCCCTCAACACCTGCAATTCATCACAGGAATCCCTGGCCTGTTTGCTCATTGTCATGTCCCAGCAATGGATTGCATTTAATTTAAAATGTTATTTAAATGTCTACCGGCAGCATTTAAAATGAACCAAGGAGGGAGCGCGTGGGGAAGGGAAGGGAAGGACGGACAGGAGTGCTGGCAATGGAAAAGCAATTAATACTCCATATGCCCGTTTAATCTAAAAGGCCGGATTCGCAAGCAACACCTGAGGTTCATTCAGCATCAATTTGTATCTGTGCTGGCGTCGCATCACCAAGACAAGGATTGGGAAAGAGCAAAGCCGGAATCGGCCTTGGATACGACTCCGTAAGATGATCGAGAGAAGAGTCAATACCATTTGAGAGCCTTTCACACCACAGAGTTGCAGAATGTTGATTCCAGTTTACACAACCAGGATTGAATTGCTACATTGCTAGGGCTCTGCCTTATTCAGGTAGAGATGAACCAAACAATCACCCAGTTTGTATCAGACAGTTTAATCAAAACAGCACTTACTTTCTGGCTGTTTTAATAGTCCAAAACATAAAACATGAAGATAGTATGCTTGGGCGGTTTCGTTCGTTAATTTCGTAATTCGTTATTAATTTGTATTTAAATTAGCTTACGATCCAATATTGATCCATGTAGGAATAGTGTGAGGAGTAATTAAAAATCGAAACAATTTTTCCAATTTATTTCATAATTGTTTCGTAATTGTTTCGTAATTGTTTCGTAATTGTTTCGTAATTGTTTCGTAATTGTTTCGTAATTATTTTCGCATGTCTAGTGCAAGTTTTATAGTTGTTGTTTGTTTTATCACACCAACAGTCAACAACAGAGGGAGAGGGAAGCTTCAGAAGTTCCCCCTGTCCCATTTGGAGGTTTTTTTAGCATATTGTGCAATTGCGTCCGCCATATACGAAATTTTGCAAATTTCAAAATTTTTAAAAGGAAAATTTCGGAATTCTTAAAAAAAACGAAACGCAAGGGCCCCCTAAAAACAAAACGAGTTTAGAACCAAATTTTTCCGTGGTTACCCAAGCCTAGAAGATAGCACTCAGTCACAGGATATAAAACAAAACTGACAGCAAACACTGTTGCAGGTTCAAGATAACACCATAGTCAAAAGGTCCAGTCCAGTGGTCAAATGCCGAGAGTTCAATGAGCAAAGTCCAGGGATCAAGAGTTTATTCTGTAGTCAGAAGCCAGTCCAGAGATTAAAGGTTCCAGGATTTCAAGAGTTCACGAGACAGATCAGGATACTAAAAATCCACAAACCTGCACAACTCAAAAGTTGACCATATCTTTACTATTTGGTAATAAATCCCAACCGCTGTACACCAAATATAAAAGGTAGAAACTAAAATCCAACACAATGTCACCACTACTTGAAAAGGAATGTGGCCTGTTTAGTTAAAAATCAAAAGCTGTAATAAGCTAGAACTATCTTCTGGTCAGAAAACCTTTCAAAATAACACTGGCTACCACCACAAATTAAAAGTAACGTTAATCCCTTGGCTTACTTGAGATATGTTTAGGCTAGAATGTACTGGATTCGCACTCAGGCTTTGTGCTCTGAAGTAACACTGAAGAGATTACTTTTTAAAATATATGCCGCCACTGTTAGACCTTAGGATTTCTTCTGTAAACTGCTTTAAAACTTCTCACACAGAGGTACACGTGAGGCAGATGTTGCGAACAAATAACAATGTTGTTTATTTGAGATAACTTGAATAAAACAGGCATTAAGCTTAGCTGTTTTAATGTTGAATAAAGCATGTGCTTTCTTTAAACAGTTCAGAACTTATTTGCACATAACACTCCTCTCTCCCTCCAGAAATTACTGACAGGATTCCTCTCTGCCCAGCAATTCCAAACTCCACACAGACAGTCCTTTTTCCTCTGGATCTGTCACTCCACTCCCCAATAGCTGTAAATCTTCTCACTAACTTACTCTGCTGACTAACTGACCAACTTCAGGCTTCCCTTACTCTTCTCTTCTTCACACCAATCCCGAATCTTCCTTTTTCTTTGACATCCAGACTCAATCTCCTTCTTCTCTGACACCCAGACCCAATCTGAGCTGTCAGGGTTTAAAACGTCCTCTTAAAGACATTTTTTTTCTTTTCTCAAGTTAAGCTCTGCCCAATCACTAACTCCCCTCATTTCCCTCCAAGCTGCTCCTAAGCACGTCCCCTTCAGGAAATCTTTTTTTCTCAAGTTAAGCTCCACCCCTCTCTCCCAGCCAATCACTAACTCCCTTCATTTCCCTCCAAGCTTCTCCTAAGCACGCCCCCTTCAGGAAATGGGTATCTAAGATGGATGTCCCCAGGCACCCTTCCAAAATGGCTGTTGAACTTTCCTGGGCCTACTTTTGTGAGCTTTTCCTAGCCTAACAGGTAGGGAATTCATCACACATGACAACCAACTGCCATTGGTTGACTCAATAATTTAACATTCAACCATTCGTCCTTTAAAATCAGAATGCAATCAAAGTTAGATCTTTTAATTCCTAGTGTACAATTTAATGGAATTTGAAACCACTTTGTGTCTAACTGTAGGAGACAGGCAACATGCAAATACAGTAAGTAAACAAATACGTAAAGGCTCCTTGGTTGCCACATCTGCTACGTGAATGAATCCATCAGTTTTGGTGTCTTTCAGATCAGAGCTTTTACATCTCGAGTCACTTCTATCTCAGCTATGAGGTGGTTTTCTGTTTCTGGAGGCAAGGAAATTCTGACCCATCCCCTGATGGAACCCAGATACAGACAATTCCCTATCTTTTCAAATAAAGACGTTTATTCCCATTCCGGCACCCACCATGCCTTGCCATTGTGCAGCTGTTCCTCCCATGTTCCTAACCCAGCAATCACATTTAACACCGGCCTTGTCGCATTGTGACTGCGCTCGCCTCAGCATTTTCCATTACATTAACACATCAGGGAAAGGTCAGATATGAAACAATATTCAAGTTAAAAAGTCCACGAGGTTAGGAAAAAAATTACATTCAAGTGAAAGCAGGGTGGAGGAAAGCGATCTAAGATATTACCTGAAAGGCCAACAGTGCGAATTAGAATTCTGAGTGCTCTTTTTAATGCTCTGTGAAAGTCAGTTGAAAAACTAAAGATACACAGAGGTGGCTGCCGAGTCTCAGCTCAGCTCAGTCTCGATCAAGGGAAGTTATGGTTCCTCCCCATTCTGCTTAGGTTAGACCTCACCTGGAAGAACGTGTCCAGTTCTGGGACCCATAATTCAAGAGAGATATTTGCAAGCTGGAGTATGTCCAGAGGAAGAGGGCCCAGAGGAGCACCAGAAAAAGTTACGGAAAATCAAACTACTCTGGGACTTCAACAACAGATCCCAAGTGTAGACTCTGGAAGGAAGCAAATGAAACAATAGATTCCATCCTCAGCTGCTGCAAGAAGATTGCGAACAGGCTACAAGCAGAGGCACAACACCGTTGCTCAGATGATTCATTGGAAGTTGTGCCACAAATACCATCTGCCTGCAACAAAGAACTGGTGGGATCACAAGCCAGAAAAAGTTACTGAAAATGAACATGTCAAACTATTCTAGGACTTCCGGATTCAGACAGACAGAGTTTTGGAGCACATACCAAGTATGGATCATTGATGTTGCAATCCCAGGTGTCAGCAAGATTGAAGAGAAGCAACTGGAAAAGCTGACACGATATGAGGATTTAAAGATTGAACTGCAAAGACTGGCACAAGCCAGTCAAGGTGGTCCCAGTGGTGATGGGCACACTGGGTGCAGTGCCTAAAGACCTTGGCCTGCACTTAAACACAATTGGTGCTGACAAGATTACCATCTGCCAGCTGCAGAAGGCCACCTTACTGGGATCTGCACACATCATTCACCAATACATCACACAGTCCTAGACACTTGGGAAGAGTCCGACGTGTGTTCCAATTCAACAGCCAGCAGAGTGATCTTGTCTGCTGTGGACTCATCTTGTTGTGTTTCAAATAATAATAATAATAATAATAATAATAATAATAATAATAATAATAATGGTTATTCTTTATTCATTCAGACTCTTGGTGACATCCTGAGCCAGCTTCTGACTCTTGGTGACATCCTGAGCCAGCCCAGGCCAGAGCTCTTCTCTGTTGGCCATGGCCACCCTCAGCTCCTTCAGAGTCAAGCCAGACACTTCAATGATACCCCCCCCCCCCATCCATCTTGCCCTTGGTCATCGCCTCTTCCTTTTTCCTTCAATAATAATAATAATAATAATAATAATAATAATAATAATAATAATGCATTTATTTGACTACTCATATGACAATTTCCTTCCATTTTCCCCAGTATCATTGTCTTCTCCAAGCTTTCCTGTCTTCTCATGATGTGGCCAAAGAACTTCATCTTGGCCTCCCATATCCATCCCTCCAGTCTGGGCTCGACTGGTTGGATCTTCTCGCAGTCTGAGGCACTCTCAGGATTTTCCTGCAACATCACAGTTCCAAAGCATCTCTCTTCCTTCACTCAGCCTTCCTTCTGGTCCAGCTCTCACATCCATAGGTTACTACAGGGAATTCCATTGCTTTCACTATGCAGATCTTCGATGCCAGTGTGATGTCTCTACTCTTCACTCTTTTATTGAGATGGGTCCTTGTTCTCCACCCAAGAAGGAAACATCTTCTGATTTCCTGGCTGCAGTTTGTGTCTGCATTCATCTCCCTGCCTAGAAATACAATGTCTGTAATAATAATAATATGCAAAAAAAAAAAAGTATGTAAACTACTTAAACCATCTGAGAAAATTGCTCGAGTAAAATAATGAAGATTTTAAATATTTCAAATGGTGTGAATTGGGGGCACTTTTTTCACCCAAAACCTACACAAAAGCCCCCACCGTACATGGAAAAATGTGAAAATCCTCCCATCCATAGACATAGACACTAGGCTTGGGTAACCACGGAAAAATTTGGTTCTAAACTCGTTTCGTTTTTAGGGGGTTTTTGCGTTTTGTTTTTTTTAAAGAATTCCGAAATTTTCCTTTTAAAAATTTCAAAATTTACGAAATTTCATATAATTACGAATCGATTCGTTAATGGCGGACGCAATTGCGCAATATGCTAAAAAACCCTCCAAATGGGACAGGGGGAACTTCTGAACTTGTTGACTGTTGGTGTGATAATTTATTTTTTATCACTGATAAAACAAACAACAACTATAAAACTTGCACCAGACATACGGAAATAATTACGAAACAATTATGAAACAATTACGAAACAATTTCGAAACAATTTTGAGCCAATTACGAAACAATTACGAAACAATACGAAATAAATTGGAAAAATTGTTTCGATTTTTAATTACTCCTCACAGTAGTCCTGCATGGCTCAATATTGGATCGTAAGTAGGCCTGGGTAACAACGGAAAAATTTGTTTCTAAAATCGATTCGTTTTTTGGGGTTTTTTGCGTTTCGATATTTAAAAGAATTACGAAATTTTTCTTTTAAAAAGTTCGATATTTACGAAATTTCGTAAATGTTAAAAAAATTACGAAACATTAACGAAACAAATACGAAACAATAACAAATCGATTAGTTAATGGCGGACGCGACCGCGCAATACGCTAAAAAACCTCCAAATGGGACAGGGGGAACTTCTGAAGCTTCCCTCTCCCTCTTGTTGTTGTTGACTGTTGGTGTGATATTATAATTTTTTTTCACTAATTAAACAAAAAACAACTATAAAACTTGCCCCAGACATGCGGAAATAATAACGAAACGACCTCAAAACGATTACGAAACGAATACATAACGAATCCGAAGCATTTACGAAACGAATTTAAAAATTCGTTTCGTTTTTAAGTTGCTCCAGAATGGTTCGTTATCGCTTCGTTATAAAAAAAATAACGAATTTTTAACGAATTACAAATTAACGAAATGAAACCGCCCAGCCCTAATCGTAAGCTAATTTAAATACGAATTAATAACGAATTACGAAATTAACGAACGAAACCGCCCAAGCCTAATAGACACCCCAGGATATCACCACTACTTTACCTGTGCATTCCTCTTCAAAATGGCGACAGGAAGGGATATGATTTTGGGAGGGATTGCAGAGGAAATCAGATGCATTTGCAGTGGGGAACTTGGCCCATGGGGAGATCTGGGGAGGAAACTGGCTCCTAGTCCCATGTTGTTGAGCCACTCCTGGGTGACCTTGGACAAGGCTCTATGGAGGCAATGGCATGTCTCTCTCTGAAGAGATCTCACCAAGAAAAGCCCAGGAGAGCGTTGCCTTTGAGCAACCATAAATCAGAGACAATTGGAAGGCCCGGACAGATGCCTCCACCTGCAGATTGTGAGCTGATCCCCTCCCTTTCTTTGCAGCGCCCACTTTTCTACTTTTCTCAGCGTTAACAGGTCAAGAAACTTCCGAGGCAAGTGATGAATTCCATTAATGCGGCCTGATTTCAAGGTGCCTCCTAATGTACAGCACGTGCATATTTCTCAAATGGAATCTGATGTTTCCTAATAGATTACGATGGGAGTTAATAGGATCAAATTATGTCTGATCATACTAGATTAGGACATGTCACGTCAAATTAGTCATTGGGGGAGTTGTGGCCAGGCATGGAGAACAACTCCAAATAACTTTCCCAAAGCAAATAAGCAGAGAGGAAAGGGGAAAGTTTTGAGCTATATGCTCCTGAGCCTCTCTCTCTCTCTACCTTTTGGAAGCTGATCATTCCTCTTCATTCCTATCTCTCACAGAAGCCTGCCTGGAAGTTGAGATCTTTAGTGGAAGGTCAACAGCTTATCCCTCCACCTTTGCTTTGAAGAAGGGCGTTAAACTCATTTCCATTGAGGGCACACCAGCCTTATGGAGGCCTTCAAGGGACGTTGAGATCTTTAGTGGAAGGTCAACAGCTTATCCCTCCATCTTTGCTCTAAAGAAGGGCATCAAACACATTTTCATTGAGGGAACATCAGCCTTATGGAGGCCTTCAAGGGATCATTGAATCCATGGAAGCTGAGATCTTTAGTGGAAGGTCAACAGCTTATCCCTCCATCTTTGCTCTGAAGAAGCGCGTTAAACTCATTTCCATTGAGGGCACACCAGCCTTCAAAGGATCATTGAATCCATGGAAGTTAAGATCTTTAGTGGAAGGTCAACAGCTTATGCCTCCATCTTTGCTCTGAAGAAGGGCGTCAAACGCATTTCCATTGAGGGCACATCAGCTTTATGGGGGTCTTCAAGGGATCATTGACTCCATGGAAGTTGAGCTCTTTAGTGGAAGGTCAACAGCTTATCCTTCCACCTTTGCTCTGAAGAAGGGTGTCATTTGACACCCTTCTTCATGGAAGTTGAGATCTTTAGTGGAAGGTCAACAGCTTATATCTCCATCTTTGCTCTGAAGAAGGGTGTCAAACGCATTTTCATTGAGGGCACATCAGCCTTATGGAGGCCTTCAAGGGATCATTGAATCCATGGAAGTTGAGATGTTTAGTGGAAGGTCAACAGCTTATGTTTCCAACTATCCTCTGAAGAAGGGTGTCAAACTATTTTCATTGAGGACACACCAGCCTTATGGAGGCCTTCAAGGGATCATTGAATCCATGGAAGCTGAGATCTTTAGTGGAAGGTCAACAGCTTATCCCTCCATCTTTGCTCTGAAGAAGCGCGTTAAACTCATTTCCATTGAGGGCACACCAGCCTTCAAAGGATCATTGAATCCATGGAAGTTGAGATCTTTAGTGGAAAGTCAACAGCTTATGCCTCCACCTTTCCTCTGAAGAAGGGTGTCAAGCGCATTTTCATTGAAGGCACATCAGCCTTATGGAGGCCTTCAAGGGATCATTGAATCTATGGAAGTTGAGATCTTTAGTGGAAGGTCAACAGCTTATCCCTCCATCTTTGTTCTGAAGAAAGGTGTCAAATTCATTTCCATTGAGGGCACACCAGCCTTATGGAGGTCTTCAAGGGAATCATTGAATCCATGGAAGTTGACATCTTTAGTGGAAGGTCAACAGCTTATGCCTCCACCTTTGCTTTGAAGAAGGGTGTTGAACTCATTTCCATTGAGGCACACCAGCCTTATGGAGGCCTTCAAGGGATCATTGAATCCATGGAAGTTGAGATCTTTAGTGGAAGGTCAACAGCTTATGCCTCCATCTTTGCTCAGAAGAAGGGCATCAAATGCATTTTCATTGAGAGCACACCAGCATTATGGAGGCCTTCAATGAATCATTGAATCCATGGAAGTTGAGATCTTTAGTGGAAGGTCAACAGCTTATGTCTCCATTTTTCCTCTGAAGAAGGGTGTCAAACGCATTTTCATTGAGGGCACACCAGCCTTATGGAGGCCTTCAATGAATCATTGAATCCATGGAAGTTGAGATCTTTAGTGGAAGGTCAACAGCTTATGTCTCCATTTTTCCTCTGAAGAAGGGTGTCAAACGTATTTTCATTGAGGGCACACCAGCCTTATGGAGGCCTTCAAGGGATCATTGAATATAAGGAAGTGAGATCTTCAGTGGAAGGTCAACAGCTTATCCCTCCATCTTTCCTCTGAAGAAGGGCATCAAGCGCATTTTCATTGAGGGAACATCAAACTTATGGAGGCTTTCAAGGGATCATTGAATCCAATGATAGGGAATCCACTGATATAGAGGGCCAACAACATTTTTCCCCATAGTGCCTGGTGCTCTTTACTCCATTTGGATGTTACTGAATGACACCTCCCATCATAGAATCATAGAATCATAGAATCATAGAATCATAGAATCATAGAATCATAGAATCATAGAATCATAGAATCATAGAATCATAGAATCATAGAATCATAGAGTTGTAAGTGACCTCCTGGGCCATCCAGTCCAATCTCATTCTGCCAAGAAACAGGAATATTGCATTCAACTCACCTCTGACAGATGGCCATCCAGCCTCTGTTTAAAAGCTTCCAAAGAAGGAGCCTCCACCACACTCCGGGGCAGAGAGTTCCACTGCTGAATGGCTCTCACAGTCAGGAAGTTCTTCCTAATGTTCAGATGGAATCTCCTCTCTTGGAGTTTGAAGCCATTGTTCCCTTGCGTCCTAGTCTCCAGGGAAGCAGAAAGGAAGCGTGCTCCCTCCTCCTCCCTGTGGCTTCCTCTCACATATTTATACATGGCTATCATATCTCCTCTCAGCCTTCTCTTCTAAACTAAACATGCCCAGCTCCTTAAGCCGCTCCTCATAGGGCTTGTTCTCCAGACCCTTGATCATTTGAGTCGCCCTCCTCTGGACACTTTCCAGCTTGTCCATATCTCTCTTCAATTGTGATGCCCAGAATTGGACACAATATTCCAGGTGTGGTCTAACCAAAGCAGAATAGAGCATGGGGAACATGACTTCCCTGGACCTAGACACTGTCCTCCTCTTGATGCAGGACTCCATGAGGACTCCAAGACCTTTTTCACACATCAAGCCAGGCATCATCGTCCTCCTTTTCTGTCTCTTTGCCTTTCCTTTTTTCAGCCTAAGTGGAGTCTCTTCCATTTGTCTCTTGTTCTCTGCTGAAAAAACTAGAAATGTTTCAGGTCCAGGACAATTTCCATTCTACCCATCCTGGAGCAATGCTTGGTGGGAATAATTGAATCATTGTCCATTTTATTTGTAAATTCCCAGGTTGGGGAGGACTTCCTAATGTGATTGCCGTAATAGCCGCAATGCACAGATCTTTGGAAGGTTTCCCTTAAAGCTAAATGTGCAAGGCATTCTTCTTCTGCCCAAAACTCACACATGATTTCATTCCATTTTCCCCTTTGCCTTTCCCCAGAGTGTAACATTAAATGTATAAACAGGTTAAGCTCCTCCATCCCTTTGTCCCCACGCCAGCTTCTCACTGTTACACATCTTCATTTGTCATTTTCCTTCACAACATTGAAGAATTTGCCTGTGAAGTGGGGAAAGGAGAAGGTTACCTCAAGCTAGCATAAGCTGCAAAGGATATTTCCACCCCCTTTCTTCAGCTTTGTTTTCAGCTGTCACTCCATTGTGGTTGTGCGTTTTCGAGTCATTCTCCAACATACAGCGAACCTAAAGTTAACCTATTACAGGGTTTTCTGGGGCTGAGAGTATATGACTTGCCCAAGGCTACCAGTGGGTTTCCATTGCTGAGCAAGGAATCAAATACCGGTCTCCAGAATCCCTAGTCCAATGCTCAAACCACTGTCCCACACTATCTCATGATATGAGCTTGCTTTCTCGATGTTTAATGACAAGCCGAGCTGCTCATATGCTTCTGGATGGGTGGCCATCTGTCAGGGGTGATTTGAATGCAATATTCCTGCTTCTTGACAGGGGGTTGGACTGGATGGCCCATGAGGTCTCTTCCAACTCTTTGATTCTATGACTATGATTCATGTCAGGAGCAACTTGAGAAACTGCAAGTTGCTTCTGGTGTGAGAGAATTGGCCATCTGCAAGGACATTGACCAGGGGGTGCCCAGATATTTGATGTTTTACCATCCATGTGGGAGGCTTCTCTCATGTCCCCTTTGCATGGGGAGCTAGAGCTGACAGAGGGAGCTCTACTGCTCTCCCTGGATTTGAACCACTGACCTGTCGGTCAGCAGTCCTGCCGGCACAAAAGTTTAACCCACTGGTGGCTCCTTATAGTAAGGGTAGATTATAGATAAGTGTAGATTATGATTTCTTACATTTCCTGTACAATCGTGGATCCCAGTCTCAGGGTTCAATCTAATGTAAAGTATGGGCTATGAGGACTTAGCCAGAGTGAGTCCCTAAGGCTATAGTAATAACAGATAAAGAAAGCTCTGCTGCCTTGATCTCAGCTGTTACCCAAGCTGTTCTGCTTCCTTGGAGACTAGGACGCAATGGAACAATGGCTTCAAACGACAAGAGAGGAGATTCCATCTGAACATGAGGAAGAACTTCCTGACTCTGAGAGCTGTTCAGCAGTGGAACTCTCTGCCCCGGAGTGTGGTGGAGGCTCCTTCTTTGGAAGCTTTTAAGCAGAGGCTGGATGGCCATCTGTCAGGGGTGATTTGAATGCAATATTCCTGCTTCTTGGCAGAATGAGGTTGGACTGGATGATGGCC